>NC_045426.1:567572817-567884067 GCF_902635505.1 Sarcophilus harrisii | reverse complement strand
TTTCTTTTTTTTTCTTCCTTTCATTATTGGGTTAATTTTCTTCCTGTTCTACTTAATTTGCTCTCCAGTGATTCACATCAGTCTTCCTAAGTTTCTCTAATTTTTCACCTCTAAATTCTTATGACAAAATAATCATCCACTACATTCATATGCCACAATTTATTAAGCTATTTTGTCAGTCAATAGATAACCATTCGCCTTCTAGTTCTTGGCTTTAAAAGAAGTCTTAATTATTATTATATTTGTAAAAACTTTCTCTTTATCTTTGAGTGCCTTAGAGTATATGCTTACTAGTGGTTTGTGAACATTTCCTTATTTTAAACTTAAATGCAAAATAAGAAAAGAAAAAAATGATACTGCAGAGCAGAACATAAGAGGGGATTCAAAAGATAAATCAATAATTTCCATTTCAAAAAAGCCTATATAATAAACACTACACATTATGTTTAAAGCTGTCCATCTTTTCTTTGATTCCTTCTAAGTTTTCTTTTGTCTTCTGCTGTACACTTTTTATTTAATGCTTTTTTCTTCTTCCTCACTAAGAAGGCTGCAATTAAGTGTAGCTATAGATATAAAGATAATAGATATACACATGTACACACACATACACGTATATAAATACACATATACACTCAAGCATTTGTATACATACTTATACCATACAAAAACACATATATATAGATGTCTGTAATCAAACACACACACACACACAGACACATATATATATTCACATGTACACTCATATACATTTATTCAAGACCATACTTTAGTTTTTTTCTTCCTTCTTAAGTCCAAATCTTTGCATATTATTTTTAACTTTACCAACTCATCATTTCCTACACCACAGCAATATTTCAAACTTATACTGTCTAGTTATTATTTTCAAAGTCTAAGACAATATTAATAGCTTCAAATATATTGCTATATAACTTAAAAGTTCTTTTCCAGAATGTTTGGGCCAAGGTTTTATAACTTTCTGATGCATTATCATATCAGCAGCACCAACAGCAACAACAGCATTTGTATAATGTGTTAAGATTTGCAAAGTGTTTTTACAAATATTTTCTCAATTTTGCTCACAATAATCTTGGGGAGTGGGTGCTATTATTACTCTAGTTTTACAATTGAGGATACTAAAATAGACTAAGGTTAATGACTTTGCCCAAGGGTATGCAGCTAATAAATGTTTGAGTCCCAATTTGAACTCTATGACTCCAAGTCTTAACTATCTATTAAACCACCTAATTCTTCTGTGTTGCTATGTTTATCTATGTTTTCTATGTTTCATTTTATTTTATATTAGAATCTAAGTTCCATGAGAATGGAGCATATGTTTTATATAAAAGTTTTCTCCATATGCACCCCACCCCTCCCAGCACCGAAGACAGTGTTCTAAGCACAATAAAATCACAACACATTAAGTAATAAATGGGCTTTAGAGGTCAACTGGAAATAAGAACAGAATTTATGTTTCAGAACTTCAGTATGGGGTGTGAGCTTGGCCTATGTATTTTAGTAAATAAGGGAATATTGTAGTGGTATCTCAATCAATATAAAAACATAATTTAGGTGGGAACTGTATATTTTAAATGACCTGTTAAATTTATTCTTCTTCCTATTTTCTTGTCTTTCTAGAAAGAAATAATCCATTTTGTAAACACCAAACGATGGTGCCTCAACATGGGGTATTAATCATATATTTTTAAATTGTTTTTCATCAATCAATTCCCTTCATTTTAAATCTAAAATATTATAATATGTTTTAAGCAGTGTTATGAGGAATTTGTAAAATACCAGTTCAAGCTGTGGTAATGATGCATGAACAAAAGAAGAAATGATGGGCCATTAAAAAAAAAAATCCACTATTCAACAAGATTGGTTCCAAACACCAGAACTCTACATGGGTTTACCTGCTTGACTACATTTTAACAGCTAAGAAATCACTTCTTGATTTCCTTCTTTTCTAAAAAGGTCATCAGGACCCTGCTGATGAGAACCCTGTGTTAATATTCTCAGCCTATCATTTTCTTAATTTGTTTTCTTTAAAAAGTAAACTTCAAAACTGACCTTTTAAAATTAGTAACTACTGTAAAATGTCCAAAGATAATAGGAGTATTGAATAATTCCCTTTTCCCCACTGTCTTCCCCTGGAGTACCTAAAATATTTTTCTCCTGACCTCCCTGCCCTACTATCCCAAAAAAGTTTGTAATTATTTTAAAGTACTTGTTTCTCATCCAGTCTCTTTTTGTCACTGAATTTATTATACCTTTGCTACATATTCCTACATAACTGGGTACTTTATCAGTTATCCTAAAATTTCTTCTATTTAGACTTTCCATTAGACTTGAGAAATTGTTCATTAGCCACAGAACTGAAAATTTCCTATTTTCCTTTACCAGTGTTTCATATATTTTCTCCAAGTTCTTGAGTCCTGTCTAGTATCTAAACATTAAAACTGATAAATCAGGCAAGAGCTCTCCAAAAGAACATTTTTCTTCAGACTTAGTTTAAACAGCTTGTAAACATGGGAAGCCAAGAGGAGCCTTCTTTGCTAGTTTTATGTGTTGATGACAACTTCATTCTCATGTTAGAATAACTAAGAAATCACTTCTGCTCAATACTAGACAAACAACAGTAAGACTAATTAGTTTTACTTTTAAGGTTTTTAAGGGCTTGCACAGCATGTCATCTAGTCATGTTCTACATTCCTACTCTCATTCTACTCTTCCCTAGAGATGAAACAAGAGGCAGGAAAGGTATGAGCAAGCATCAATGAGACACAAGGCCAGCATTTGTGTTTTTAATTTAAATGGGAGTTGTGACAGCATGATGAACACAGACATACACACACACACACACACACACACACACATGCTCATTCACTCTATCACACACATATATATCACATAGACCCACCCACCTCACATACAACTGCCAAGTAAATAATATTGAAAATAATTTGAGTAGACATTATATGTAAAGATCAATTATTCTTTTTTCTTAGTCTTTTTTTTTTTTTTTTTTTTTTTTTTGGCTCATAAAAGAAAGTAATCTACTTTACTCCTTGTCTCAACATATGTTAAGACACTATTTTCTTAGGCTTTCATATAGACAGTTCTTTTTATTTTTAAATGGAATATGGCTTAGAATATGCTTTGAGATATTTGCTGAAGAGGAATTACAAGATATGAGTTGAGGCCATAGTAATTGAGTAGGAACAAAACAAGAGATGATGAAATACAGTAAAACAGTAAAAAACAGTAGTTTTATTCATATGTGTATATTCTTTTCTCCAAACATAGGTGAAAGTTCCAGATTCAACTTTGGAATTCCTAGAAAAAAGATGTTTTACTAGCATCACACACTTACTTTCATATTTAAAAGCATCAGTGATTTCATTAGTTTTGACAAACCCACAGTAATAACAGATAAAAACCCATCATCTTTTCATATGAAAATCTAATAATTTATTAGCTCTCTTTGTCTCTGTTTCTTTCTTGCTCTCTGTCTCTGAGTTATTGTGTATTTTCTTTTAATTTCCTTGTTTCAACATTGTATCCTCTGGTCAGTGAATCAGTAAACCTTTACTAATTTCATGCTATATGCCAGATATAGGAATGGGTGAGGGAGAAAATATCAATCCCTGCCCTCAAGAAGCTCATAATTTGGTGGGATAAAATAATACATGAAAAGAAGCTAAAAATCAGTGTAGTTTGCGAATTACTTGAGAGCAGAGACTGTTTGATTTTTGCCTTCTAGTCACAAATATTTAATAAAACACAGGGCCAAGATGGCAGAGAGAAGACATGACTATCTGTGATGTCTTCTGACCTTTCTCTCAAACCAATAGCAGATTCAGCCTTTAAACTCGTTTTGAAATGACAGAATCCCCAAATATTTGGCGTACATCACATTTCTAGAAGAAGATACCTTGGAAGAACTTCAGAACAGATCTGTTTTAATTGCACAGGGGGACTCAGCACAGGGAGCCTGAGCCAAGAGCCAGAACATTTCTATATACACAGACCAGGGAAACTTCTGTGAGTCTTTTAGGTTATTCTGAGCTGGTTACAGGTGGGTGGCTTATTAAATTTGCTGTAAGACACCCAAAAGCAAATACAAAGACAAATTGTAATCAACTGAGCCCCAGGAAGAACTTGACACCTGGCCTGGCCAGGATTATCCAGCACCTGAAAGTCAGTCAGAAACACTGGGGCCAGGGCAAATTAAAACAGCTATCTCTCATTTACCTTAAGAGCAGATCTCAAACCTTAAAAATGAGCAAAAAAGTAAAAAAAAAAAAAAGAACTCTGACCATAGACAACTTTTATAGAGTGAGAGAACAGACTTCAATCCTGGAGGTTCCCAAAGGCAAATAAACTCCAGATGAAGCCCCAAACAGAGATATAAGCTGGTCCCCATTTCACAAGGACTTCTTAGAAGATCACAAAAAGGATCTTAAAAGAGTTAGAAGAAAAAGAGGAAAAGGAAATAAGATCATTGCAAGAAGGCATGGAAAAGGAAAACCAGAAATTATCTGAAGAAAACTCCTTGAAAAGCATATACCTCTTTACAAAATAGATTTGATGAAATGGAAAAAGCATATAACTTCTTATAATATATATATATATATATATATATATATATATATATATATACATATATATATATGAAAAAGATACCAATTCATTGAAAAACAGAATTTGTGAAATGAAAAAAAATATGTAATGAACTAAGCAATTAAATTGGCCAAAAGTAAAAAAAAAAAAGCTAAAAAAGGGAACTGAAGAAAATAATACAGTAAAAATGAGAACTGAACAAATGGAAGTGAAAGGCTCAATAAGACATCAATAAGAATCAAACAGAACAAAAAATGAAAATAAATAGAAGAAAATACTAAATATCTCCTAAAAAAAAAAAACTGACCTGGAAAATAGATCTAGAAGTATCAGTCTGAAGATTATTGGACTTCCTGAAAGCCATGATGAAAAAAAGAAAAGCCTATTTCAAGCTATTAACAACTACATGATAGGATGCTCCAAATCACTAATAATAAGAAATGTACAAATGTAAATCATCCTGATGTTTCATTTCATATCCATTAAATTGACAAAGATGGTAAAAGTTAGAAATGATCAATGAAGGAAGAATTATGGGAACATAGGTACATTAAGAAATTGATTATCAAGATGTAAATCCATATGACTATTTCAGAAAACAATTTGGAATTATGCAAATAAAATGACTAAAATGTCCCTATACTTTGACCCAGAGATTCTGCTTCAAGGCAAAGAAATTTTGTCAAGGAAAAAATCCTAATATATGCAAAAAATATCTATAGATGCAATTTTGTGCTATCAAAAACCTGGATGTCTGTTGACTTGAGAATGGCTCAATTTGTACTAAGTAAATGTAATATAATATTACATTGCTGTAAGAAATGAAAAACATGAAAAATGCAGAGAAGTATAGAAAGACTCACATACACTGATACAAAATGAAGTAAACAGAGCCAAAAAAGAAAATATTTACAAGGTAATAAATATAAAGAACTACCACAATCCAATCAAAAATGGAATTTGCAAAATTATAGAGATAGATAAAACATTCTGTCTCATTCCTTTGTAGATGTAGGAGATATATATTTTTAGCCTTTCTAGACTTAAAAAGTTGAAAAATTGGTATTTTTCAAAGTTTTTCTTCTTTTTCTTTTTACATATAAAAATCTTATTTTTATATTGGATGATTCTCTGAGAGTAAGAATGAGGGCATACTGAGAGAAATTTTGGCAATGTAAAAAAAAGAAAACAATAAAAATTATTTTAAAATCTGGCATAATCTCATATATCCCTAGCACCCTATAAATTCCATAGATGATAAAAATAAGTGTGACATAGAAAAGACTCCAGAGATTCCAAAGATGCTCAAGAAGGCAGTAATGACACTAGAAATCCCCCAGTTCACAGAGAAAATAGATTGTGAGACATATGGGTGAACCTAAAGCTGTCTTCATGTGTCATTTGAGTGTTTCATGGTACATTAATATTCATTTTTCTCTTCTACCTTGATCATTCATTTATTACCATCATCAGTGTCTTAAGTCCTGAAACTCAAACTTTGCCACACATCTTTACCAACACATTCATACACACAAATAGACACCCCCACACACATAAAACATACAGATCTTATCAATCTGTTTTTATACTGAACCCTTCTAGAAGGAAGGAAATGATCACTGGACTAAGCACTTTACATTACTTCATTTAATCCTTACACTAACTCTGAGATGTAGGTTATATTATAATCACCATTTTGCAGTTGAGGAAACTAATGCAAAAAGAGATGGAGTGGTTTGTTCATAGCCATACAATTATAAGTGTATGATGCCAGATTCCAGATAGGTATTCCTGATTCCAGGCCCAGCACAATTTTCTTTGGACTACCTAGCTACCTCTGGGAAACTGTCTGACTTTTTAATCCTTTCTAATAAAAAGAAAAGAAAGCAAACAAATTTTTAAAATCTACTTAGTTCCTGAAATCAGCATGCTCTATGGAGTAATATTACCATCTATATTGGATTTCCACCCAAACCCTTCATCTCGGTGTTGACAAAAGCATCACCAAAAAATCTAACCCCATGACTCAGCCCCAAATCCTATCACATAAACACTGGTTCTTGCTCAACTCTGATTAGACCAAAATAACCATATCTTGCTGAGATCCCTTCAAGTCTCCTATAGTCAGCCAAAGGGGAATGCATAGTTATCAGAAATGCAAAGCATTTCTGTATTAAGATAAATATTAAATTATTAAATTAAATATTAAAATTTTTATTAAATTAATAACTTATTATTAATTTAAATTATCAAATTATTAATAATTTTATTATTAATTTTAAATTAATTATTAAATTAAAATATTAGATGTTTCTTAATTAAATAAATTATTTATTTAAATAAATGTTTTTATTAAATATAATAAAATTTTATTAAATATTAATATTTAATTAAATATTAAAATAAATATATATATATATATATATTAAGATAAAGATAGCATCCCAATGTATATTAATTTTATTATGATCTACCTTGTCTTCCAGAATATTATCCTTCTTTTTCAGTTCTGGTAATTACTTCAGTGTTCTAAATTTCATGTTCTTTTGTTCTTGTTTCCTCTTGTTATAATAGTTTCCTAAGTAGTTTATCTATTTCTAGTTTACCTACTTTCAATATATATTTAATATCACTGCCTAAATAATCTTTCTAGTGCTCTTTTCTAATTATATTACTCCTTTGCTCAAAAAATTTCAATGACTACTACCTCCTCCTGAATAAAGTATAACCCCCAATACTAGCATTCAAAATCCTTCCCAATTTTTCCACCTTATATTACTCTCACTTTATCATATTGCATTTAAATATGCTCTGTTCCAGCCATACTAGATTACTCTCTGCTTCTGTTTTCATCTTTATCTCTTCCATATCTGTGAATATCTGTTTGTATTATCCCCTGGCACATGAATGTAATTCACTAGGGTAGGATGTCCTAATCAAAAATCAATTATCTTAGGGGGAATACTGATGCTTTAAAAAATAAAATAGTAGGGATTAGAAGCAGATTATTATTGACCTGAACTAGCAATTTCATTCTGCTTTGGAATCACTTTAATTGTTAGCAAATTTTTACTTATCTTGAACCAGAATTTGCTGCTGCATCTTTTACCATCAATCATAGTTTTGTCCTTTGTGGCCAGGCAAATAATGTCTAACCCCTATTCCATATAAGAATCATCCAAATATTTGAAAAAAAGACATTATATCTTCCCTATCTTAAAGTATTTTAATGTCTTAAATAAATATCATCAATCTCTTCATTTAATCCTCACATGGAATTAGTTCTAGGACCTTCATCCTTCTGGCAACCTTCTCTAAGATGATCTCCAGCTTATTTATTCATTTTCTAAATTTATATCAACTAGAACTAAAGACCATAGCATATATGTTATCCGATTGGGACAATGAAACAGCAATTACCTTCTAAATTCTAGACACTGTAGTTTTCTTAATGTAATCTATTATCACATTTTTGTTACATTTTGTTGTGTTTTTACTGTAATGTTATAATGTTAACCATAATTTTTCTTCTCTCTTCCTGTCTTCTCCTCTTCCTCTCTGCTTTTTGTCTTTGTCTCAACTCTCTGTTTCACTCTGTTTCTCTCTGTGTCTCTCTCTTTTTCTCTCCCATTAGGTCTCATAGTTATGACTATCATATCTCTGTAGATGGCTTTTAGCTCTGTATAGCCAATAGCACAGTCATTAAATTTCTCTCCTAAGCTTAAGTAACCACCTCACCAATAATTTATTAAACTCAGCATGCCCAAAACTGAATACATTGTTTTACTTCCCCTTCCCACCTCTGCCAATTCTATTCTTTCTAACTCACTTGTTTTTGATGAAGGCATCATCATCCTTTGAATCTTATATGTTGCTGTTTTTCTGGATCCATTCTCTGTTATTGTACTTATTCAATCAGTTGAAAAATCTTTTGATTTTTAATCTTCATAACATCTCTCTACTCCCCTAGCTATGACTTATTTCTAGCCCCATCACCTCTTGCCTAGATTTTTGTAAGTCTCCTAATTGCTCTCCCTGCCCTAGGTTTCTCCCCACTCCATTGTATTTTGAACACTTCTGCCAAAATAATTTCCTTTAAACCCAGATTTGGCCATGCACCCTATGCAACTATATACAGTGACTTCTTGTCATCAGAAGATTAAATATAAACTCTTCTATTTAGGTTTGAAATGTTCTAAAAATTAGTCCCAACCTACATATCCAACTATCTTGGATATTATTATCTACATTTTTTGTGATTCAGATACTCTGGTCTTTTCTTCATTCTTCACAGATAATATTCAGTCTCCCTTTTTTTTGTATATTTACACAGGCCATCCCATATATCTATAATGTTTTCCCTTTTACTTCTATCTCATGGACTTCCTTTCTTCCTTAAGATTTAACTCAGTCATCTTCTGCATGAAGTCTTTTCTAATTCTCTCAATTGGAGTTTCATTTCTTCCAAACTACATTGTTTTTAAGTGCTTCCTCCAAACAATAAATGATTGAATACCAGCTTAAGGACACTCAAAATGAAAAGGGGAGTGGAGGAAAGAAGGGAGGGAGATGAAAAGTGGGAATAAGTGACAGACAGAGGGGGGCGGGGCAGAAAGGACAGAGAGAAGGAAGAAGAAAATCATCTAGAGAAAAGATTTCATTAAAAAAAAAAAGATGGGAAACAATGCCTCTTGTTTCCATGTTAATGAGAGAAATTTTGGCAGAATCTTTTTACAAGAAAAAAAAAAAAAAACAAAAGAAGAAACAAGCCTAGATATAACGTAGTTTAAGAAAAATTCAAGGATGATCTCTCCTACAGGAGTTAAATGGACAATCCTGTGTTTCTTGTTAGCAGAGTTCCATTATTGGCAGGCCTTTAGTTATAAGATATATTGTGAAAAGTTTGGGTGATTGTAGAAAAGAAAATCTATCAGGAGCACAGAGAAACTTATATCCTTGTGAAATTAATAATGGGAAGTCAATCTTGCCCAAAGTAGCAAAAAGTAACGTGAACAGTCTCAAATTTCTCAGATGACTTTTTAGACCCAAGGATTCTGAGCTTTTTTCTCATATCAGAGACCAAAGAAAAGACATAATTTTATAAGAGGATCAATTAGGCTTCCTCTTGTCCTCTTTTTTTCCTGGAAAAAAGAAACGAGTCAGGCTTTAGAGGTTCAATATATTGAAACCTACCATCATACTCTGAGAAGCCTTTGAACCCCAGGGTATTATGCATTTAGTCCATGACACCATACTTCATAAAAAAGGCCATGTACATCTGGAGTCATATATCAGCATTCCATTTCTGGAAGAAACAAGCAGACTTGTGCCAACCTATTTGTCATAGGGAAATCAGATTTTAATGTCTCCTATACAGGCCACTTATCATAATGTCCTTCATCTTTCTGGGTATTTCTTTCCAATTTGCATTTTATCAAGAAACAATCCCTCCCTACCCCCTTCTCTCACACACATTTTATTTTCATAGCCTGATAAAATGTTTTGACAAGTTAGAACTTTTTGAGATCATGCTGAGCTTTGTGCTGAATCCTTTGTCGTTTGATATGTGCTGTTTCTTCCAATTATGAGAATTTAATACTGGCCAGTTGGTAGAAACAATTAGCAGATTAGATAGAAAACCATTAATGCCAGGAAATGGCAACAATGATGAGAAATGATTTTATAGTATGCAGCATCATTCAGTCTTAATATTTTCTCATCATTTCATAAAATGGATTCTAGTTAACCAGAGATCTCTTTCCAATAACCACGCTTAAATATATATAAGCTAATTCACAGTTTTCAGTATTTTATTCTTGAAATGTTTTTTTAAATAAATTAGTCACAATGGTTTTTAGGTTTTATAATAAATGGTGGAGTTTTTTTGTTTTCCCTTAAAAAAAGCTTGCTTTGCTAATTACGTTTTTCTAACACTAATAAAAAATGAATTTACAAAATTGAATTGAAACCACTGAGCCATCTACGTTTCTATTTGCTAGTAAAGAGGTAAGAAAATGACTGGTCCAGGACATTTATTGAACTGAAATCTCTGAAAAGAGGCTTTCCTATTTCTCCCAATAGTTAGTGTTCTCCATTAGAATGTAAGTTCCTTAAGGTCTGAAACTAAATCACTTTTGACTTTGTAAACCTAATGTTCATTACAGTCCCTATTAAAGAGTTTATTAAAAATTTTATGTTCTTGATTTATAGGTAAGTACTGAACATACTATTTCTAACTACAATGTGCTTACATTCTTTCAGGTAATAACAGAAATACAAATAAACTAATTCAATACATGTTCAAAATAAATGCAAAGTAATTTGGAGGAAGGAGCACAAGCAACTGCAAGAATCAGGAAAAATTTCTTGAAGGAATGACTCTTCAGCTGGGCCTTAAAGGTAGCTGGGCACTCAAGTAATAAGCTTGAAAGATAAACCAAAGCCAGATTGCAAAGAGCTGTAGAAGTGAAGTAAGAGATTTCATATTTTAACAAAGAGGCAATAAAAAGTCACAGGAGTTTATGGAGTAGAAACTGTAATGGTCAGATCTGTACTTAAGGAAATTCACTTTGGCAGTTATGTGAAGGATGAATTGAAGTGAGGAAGGAAGGAATACCAATTAAGAAGAAATTGTAATAGGCCAAGCAAGAGATGATGAAATTCTGAACTACACTGATGTGTAAGTGAATAAAGAGAAGTGAATAGATGGATGGGATGCTTGTTAAGATAGAAACAAGAAGATTTGGCATCTAGTGAATAAGAAGGTGGAATCAAGGATGAAACCAATGTTGTGAACTATTGTTTAATAACCAAAATTTTGAAGTCATCATCAGTTATAGGGAAAAGGAATAGGTTTGTGGGGAAAGATATTAAATTTTGTATCAAATGTATTGAGTTTAAGATATAAAGTGAACATCTTGGTAGAATCATCCAATAAAAAAGGAGAGCTATGGAACTGTAGCATGAGAATTATTTATATGGATTTGGGAATCATCTTCCTAGAGGTGATAGTTGAATTCAAAAGTACTTGAGAGGGGGAGGAGGAAGGGAAAAGAAGGAGTGAGCATGAGAGTCAGAAAAGGGGAAGGAAGGAAGGAAGGAAGGAAGGAGAGAAGGAGAGAGAGAGGAAGGAAGGAAGGAAGGAAGGAAGGAAGGAAGGAAGGAAGGGAAGAAGGAAGGAAGGAAGGAGGGAAGGAAGGAGGGAAGGAAGGAGGGAGGGAAGAAAGGAGGGAGGGAAGGAAGGAGGGAAGGAAGGAAGAAGGAAGGAAGGAAGGAAGGAGGGAAGGAAGGAAGGAGAGAGGGAGAGAGGAGGAAGGAAGGAAGGAAGGAAGGAAGGAAGGAAGGAAGGAAGGAGGAAGGAAGGAAGAAGGAGGAAGGAAGGAGGGAAGGAAGGAGGGAGGGAAGAAAGGAGGGAGGGAAGGAAGGAGGGAAGGAAGGAAGAAGGGAAGGAAGGAAGGAAGGAAGGAAGGAAGGAAAGAAGGAAGGAAGGAGAGAGGGAAAGAGAGAGGAAGGAAGGAAGGAAGGAAGGAAGGAGAGGGAGAGAGAGAGGGAAGGAAGGAAGGAAGGAAGGAAGGAAGGAAGGAAGGAAGAGAAGAGGGGGAGAGAGGGAAGGAAGGAAGGAAGGAAGGAAGGAAGGAAGGAAGGAAGGAAGGAGGAAGGAAGGAAGAAGGAGGGAAGGAAGGAGGAAGGAAGGAGGGAGGAAGAAAGGAGGGAGGGAAGGAAGGAGGGAAGGAAGAAGAAGGAAGGAAGGAAGGAAGGAAGGAAGGAAGGAAGGAAGGAAGGAAGGAAAGAAGGAAGGAAGGAAGGAGGCACTAAGCAGGTCATGAACGCAAGAAGACATCTATGAACAGAGGGTGGGACATGAAAAAAGATCCTAACAAGAAGCCTGAGAAATGGCCAAAAAGGTAAAAGGAGAATCAAAAGAGAGCAAACTCCTAAAAAATCCATAGCCAATATTCAGCAAACATTTATTAAATGCCAGCAATATGCTACATTCTGGGGACATAAATAAGAAAAAGCAAGACAATCCTTGCCCTCAATGAACAAAGTGAGAAGACAGATTAGAGAGTACCCTACATGGAGACATAATATTCATGCACTTCAATCCAATCAGAAATGCTGATGGAACATAAAAACTTAACTGGAAAGTTCAGGGTTCTATAAAGAAAGATTCTGAGAAAAGCTGATAACCTTCCATTCAGCCAGAAGATACAATAATTGAGGGTACTAAATAGGTTTTAATTATCAAAGTTGAATTATTCTGCATGATAAATTATCAGGGGATTAATTTATGCTGGGAAATGCTTGATGCTGGATTTTAAACCAAGTACAGCTGATGGAAAATGAAAGGGAAAAGAGGGTAGTCCAGAAAATGGAGGAATCCATATCAAAAACTGCAGAGAAGAGAATTAAAGATGAGGATTATTAGAAAAATAGATCATTAAATTTAGCAAGCTTAAGTTTACTTTATGTAATACAAAAGTCAATATATTCCCACCTCCCCCCATATCTTCCCTTCTTCCTAACTTGTTGCTTTCAATTAGGACACCAGCATCCTTCTAGTCTACTAATCTCTCTCATGGATTCTTCTTATTGCCAGGTGTCCTCAATGTTCTTTCATAGAATTTCTTATAGACCACACCCTCATATTTTTTACAATCACTTGGTCATTTACATGATCATTCAAACATCACATAGTCATTCAGGACCTCATCACTTAAGATTTGGACTATCTCAATAGCATCCTAAAATATCTACCTTGTGTGCTCTCTAGAGCTCCCAAGTTGGGGGTGCCAAAATGTATTATGCTTTCTAGAATCCCCACACTGGGGTGCCAAAATATACCTTCCGAACTAGCTCTCTGGAGGACCTCCTTACCAGCTCAAGTCCTTGGTTTTAGTGGAGAAGTGATGAGGTGAGATTCCCATGGATGGTCAAACATAGAATCCATTTATTCCAAATTCTCTCACCCTTATTGATCCAAATACCTTTATATAACCAAAGCAACATTGCTCATGGACTGACTATATACTGTTTGCAGGACCACATAAACAACTTGCTATTGTATGTAGATGACAATTCACCACTTAGTATCACACTGCTTTAATTACAACACAGGTTGTCACTGCCCCCTAAAATCTCAGCAAGGTGGGGAGCCTTTAGGGGAGATTGGGGGGCTGAACCAGACATTGTTAGCAGGTTCCCTCAGGGTTGAAGGGTCTTACATCTCAATCAGAGTTCCCCACTGTCGGTAACCCTCTACATCTCTCCCTTTCTTTTGTTTTAATTGAAGCAGGTATACATCAGTAGTTAAATCCATCAGCATGGGAGGAATCACACAAGCAAATAGTAATATCACAAAACAAGAAGTAATATAACAAATAATATAAATAAACAAAATACTATAAAAGGCTTCTATAAGTCCCAGAAGGAAGGTGTAAAAAATACCTATCAATTCACAACCACACATATTTTCTTCAGCAGCCAAGAAATTGTCCAAAGCCAATCTACTGCCCATCACTTCATGTGTCAGGAATCCAATGATCCCTGAAGGTTTTGAACTCTTGCACCAGTCTCATTAACAATTTTTGATGTTCATGAATCAATTGCCATACACACAGGATTAACAGTCATGCTCTTTCAGTGGCACATGTAGTCAGAGATGGAACCACCAGTTGTTTCCTGAGTCTTCTTCATTTTAAAGATCTTCTCTTTTTCCATCTCTCTCCAAAGGACAAAGTGGATATGACTCATTGGCACCCATCTGATTCCTTCTCCATCTGTAGAGATACAAGCAAACTCTCTCCCCCAAGTAGTTAGCCTATCTGGTCCCTTCCATTCACCACTTTCTGGGTCTCTCCACATCACCTGGAGATTATCTACAGATGGTGGAGCTGCTTGCATTGGACACTGCCCTTCTAATGGGTGATAAAACCTGTCTGCCGGAGCCAGTGCATCTTTGTCAAAAATCAAGACATTAATAGTATAAAGAGCTAGATTTAGAAGTTCTCTAGGGTTATTTGTGGTTCCCCCTTTCTTTGGTTTCTGGAAGAAGGTCTTAATGTCTCTGTTTCTCCTCTCTACTATTGCCTGTCTTTGAGGATTAAAGGGTGTGCCAGTGGTGTGTGAAATCTGATACTGTGCACAAAAGTGTGCAAAATGTTTAGAAGTATATTCAGGTCCATTATCTGTCTTTATTGCTTGTGGCACATTCATAATTGCAAATGCTTGGATAAGGAATTCAGTGACCACTCGGGCTGTCTCTTTTGCTGCTGGTATTGCAAAAGTGAATTCTGAAAAGGTGTCCAGTATGACTTGGATAAAAAATAGACAATCAAAAGATTTATAATGGGTCATATCCATCTGCCAAATTTCATTGGGTCTCAAACCACAAGGATTCTTCCTTGAAGGAAGCATAGGAGCATGGAAAGAACGGCAAGTTGTACAGGCTTTTACTATACTCCCAGCTTCCTCTTTTGTTATCCCAAACTGTGGATGTAAAACTCAAGCAGCCTGATGATATTTAGAATAAGATTCTTGGGCTTTCTGAAATAAAGGATTATTGCCTAACATGGTGAGAAGGTGATCTGCCTTTGAATTTCCATGAAAAATAAGACCTGGAAATTGTGGATGAAAGTAGACATGCAAGATATAATACTTACCTGGACTTTTTTCTGATTTGCTCTTGAAGTTCCTTAAAGAGCTGATATATATATTAAAAGCTACAAATTTTATTTGAGCTGTGGCAACTCTTTGTACCACATCTAGTGAATAGGCTGAATCAGATATTATAACTTACATCTCCTGGATATTAAGTAAGAGCTAGCATGATTGCATATAACTCATTCTCCTGAGTGAATGGAAAGGAAGTTCTGACTACTCTTTTTATAATTGTCAGAAGAATATGCAGCACAAATGTTATGTGTGGATGCATCTGTAAACATCATTCCTCTTAAAGGAACCTTAGAAACCTTTTCTTCAAAACTCTGTGGCCAATTATGTAATAGTTGGATTATCTTTAAGGTGGACCTGTGTGTAAAATTTGGAGCTTTGGCCAATAAAGTTTGCCACTCGGGGATGGTTTCAGAGCATACATTAATTTGTGCATTGGTATAAAAGGTATATAAGCGCTCACTAAGGAATAAGGCTTTGGTCTGGTTGTGCTTGCAGAGCCACCCACTCCATCACACTGTCTCCTTGATGAAGGACTGATGTAGATGCCTCTTTTGTAGCAAAAACTGTTATTTCCATCCACATTGGATAAAGCCAGTTCAACCTCTCTCTGAGCCTCTTGAGCTTCTTTGGTAAGCTGGTGTGGTGATGTTAAAGCACTGTCTCCCCTTAAAATGTCATATAATGGTTGTAATTTATGAGTAGTTAAGCCTAACAGTAGATGCATGCATTGGATATCTCCTATCAATTTCTGAAAGTCATTTAAAGTGTTCAACTTCTCTGTTCCTAAAGAGAGTTTTTGTACTGTAAGCACCTTAGGGTATGCTTCATATCCTAAATATTGAAGAGGAGTGTGCCTTTGAATTTTTCTGGGGCTACATACAATTTGTAGTTCCTTAGTATTTCTATGGTCTTTTGTAGGCATGCTTCTAACATTTGTTCCTCAGGTGCATATCCCAATATATCATCCATGTAATGTAATAACATTACTTTTTGAAATGCTTTTCTTACAGTAGTAAGAGCAGCAGCACATACTTCTGACACATATTAGCACTATTTTTTCATTCCCTGTGACAAAACTGTCCATTCATATCTTTTATAAGGCTCAGCTAAATTAATGCTGGGCAATGAAAAGAAAAATCTTATCAAATCCTCCTTATCTAGAGGAATAGAATAGAAACATTCCTTAATGTCTATAACCCAAAGAGGCCATTCCCTAGGTAACTGAGTAGGAGATAGAAGTCCAGGCTGAAGAATTCCCATATGTTCATTCTCTTTTCTCATATTAGTCAATATCCTCCATTTTCCAGATTTCTTTTTTTAGAGCAAATATAGGGGAATTTCAAGGGCTTAGAGAAGGTTGTAGGTGTCCTTGGTCAAGTTGATCCTGTACTATATTTAATAAGGCCTGAATTTTTCACTATTTAAGGGCCAATCTTCCACCCATACCACTGTATAAATTTTCCATCGGATGAGGATATGTATAAGGGCTGGCAGGCTTTCACCAGTGACTTTGTCTAAAAAGCCAAAGTGCTCAATAGTAATCTTCATTGCAGTAAAAAACAAAAAAAAAAAAAAAAAAGTCTTCTCTTTTGCCTTGCCTCAGTGCATAGGAGGACAAAACTATGCTGGAAAGGCTGATGGTGTTACCACCTCTCCCACTCCTCCTCTTCCTTCCACCAAGAAGGTGGAGTTGAGGAAGGAGGAGGATTAGGAGGTGGAGAATACCCCAAGAGTGCATGCTAGGGCTTAGGGGAAAGGGAAGGTAACTTGAGAAATGGAGACACACTATGCCACTCAAACCTCCTAAGACAGTCCTTATATCTTTTGCAGCCCAACTCTCCATGCTCCCCAAACCTCCTAGAACAGTAACAAACAATATAAATAAACAAAATAGTAGAAAAGACTTTCTTAGCTCCATCTCACCTGCTTCCCCTCTGGGGCTACAGTCACCAACCCTCTGCTTGTTTTTCAATTGATATTTCCTACTTTGGCCACCCAAGTTAAAATCTTTCCTCCTTTTAAAACTTGTGGGATTCCTTAAAACCAATTTTATCCCATTGTTTTCAGTTAGTTGATCTCCCACTACCTTCCACATCTCCAGCTCCAAACTCTCTTCCTTAAAAAGCCAAGGAAACATGCCCTTCTGAGCATCTGAGAATTCAGGGATCTGCTTCTGAGTTACCAACAAACCTTGCTCCTCTAGTAACTAAACTAAGCATGATTCACACTTGCCTAGGGAGGGGGGCTCTTTTCTTAGTATCTGCCCCATTTTGGATGAAAAACAAAAGTGACTAGTTTAGCCCTTACCAAATCTTCCCACTTGCTTATTTTTATACTCACTTCATGGGAACTCCTCCACCAAACTCATCAATCACATCAGTTGAGCTGCTGTGTCTACGGCCCTATAGCTAGAGCCCCATGTTGGGCACCAAAAGTTGTGTGTTTTCTAGAGTCCCCAAATGGGGTACCAAAATATACCTTCTGGAAGTTCTCTGGAGGATCTCAGGATCAAGCTGAGTCTTTGGTCTTAGTGAAGGAGTGATGAGGTGAGAGTGGTTGGTCAAAGATCTCACGCTTATATATCCTAATATCCTTATATAACCAAAGCAACACTGCACAGGTGAGACCCCATAAACAACTTGCTATTGTATGTAGATGTCTCTTTGCCACCTGGTATCACTCTGCTTTAATTATAGCACAGGGAGTCACCACCCCCTGACTTCTCAGGAAGGCTAAGAACACTTAGGGGAGGTAGGGAGCTGAACCAGACATTGTCTGCAGGTTCCCTCTGGGCTGAAGGGTCTTTTACCTCACCCAGAGCTTCCCCACTATCTGTGGGGGATAAATGTTCTTTATGCTACTTGATTTCAGTTTCTCTCCTTTTATAACTTTCCTCCTCATAGCTATATTACTAATTTATATCACTAATGTCAAGTTCTGATCTGTCCTTCTTTCCTACCTGCCCCAGTACCCACACTCACATGTGCACGTCACACACACACACACACACACACACACACAATAGTCCAGTGGATCCCCTTTTCTTCTCTGTTTGACTTTTAAAGATCTTCACAGTCTGGCCATATCCTATCTTTCCAGACATTTCACACTAGACAAACCCTTTTATGTATTCCACATGGTTCCAAACAAACTGGCCTCCATGCTATTTCCTGTGTATACATTCTATCTCATCATCAAACTCTTGATAAGATTGTCTTTCATATCTACTGTGCATTTTTTCCTTGAACCCACCTTATAGAAGTGTTAAAGGGCTACAACAAGCTATCTCCTCATTGCCAGGATTTTCCCATAAATTTCTCTCTCTTTTACATTGTAAATATTTCATTTCTTTTTGTATATTACTTCTCCTTAGTAAAATGCAAACTTTTTGAGGGAAGGGAGTTTTGTTTTTCTGTTTTTTTTTTCCCATACTGCCTAGGACATTCTAGTTTCTTTACTGAAAGCTAATTTAATATATGATTATTGGTGATCTTGGAGAAAGAAGTTGTCATCTAGAATTAGAGACAGAAACATTGATTTTTGAATTGTTTCCTTCTTAGAATGTCTTTGTTCATCAAGAAAATCACATCATCATTTTTTTTTTTATTATCTTATTCTTAACTTCTTTCTAAACCTGAGTCATCTTGATCCTCTTGGAACAGCACACTCTTCTTTTAGCTGCTTTCCAAACTCTCCCTTCTCATTTTTTGTGGCAGGAAGAGTTTGGATCAAGAGAAAAATGCCTCTGAGGCCGAATTCAATGAAGAAATTGCAAAAGAAAAATTGACAAACATTAAAATAATAAACACCAATTCTGCAGAAGTAGTCATCGTTTGCTATTCTGATGTGTTTACATTCTACTTATTTGACCAGCTTTGTTTAGGGTGAACCCCCCTGGAGACAGGAATAGTATCTTTATCATTTATTTAGCATGGCAGTGAATCCTGATCACCCTCCAAAAATAACATGAGACTCAATGCTTTGGGTATCAAGTAAGTAATTTTCCATCTTTTAGCAACCAGTATGATAAAATTAAAATACTCTATTAGGGGGCAATAAGTGGATAACAGATTTCTTCCAGCTTTAATATGCTTGTTTTGGAGGATAATAATTCCAGCTTTGTGCTGCATGGTTGTTGTCAAGTTTAAATGAATACTGGAATTTTAGAAGTAGAAATAAACTGTATTTCAATTTAACTATCTAACCATTCCATGAAATACCATGCAATGCTCTTACTGGAAGGTGATCTTTGTAGCCTCTTTTCAAACATTCTTATTGAATCAGTGATTACTATTTGGAAGACAAACCATTCCACTGTAGTAATATTAACAATAATAATGACATCATTATCTTCCTCTTCCCTCCACCCAACAACAATAGCTAGATTTTATAATAGAACTTCAAGCTTTCTGGTTTAAAAAGTAGATTACATGTTTTCTATCTTTGATCTTTACAGATCCATTATTATTTTATTATTTTCCTCATACAAATAAGAAAACTGAAACTAGGAGGGGTTTAGTGACTTGCTATCATCACATAAAAGTGTCTGAGAAAGGATTTTAAGACAAAAATTCCTAAATCCAAATATAATCCCTTATTCAATTGGAAACCTAATTTTCTTAATGTACAAGGTTAATTGTAAGAAAGTTTTTTTCCATGAATTGAGCAGAATTCTGCCTCCCCATTACTTCAATATAGTGGTCTTAATTCTGTGCTTTTAAGAAATGGAGATTAAGTTATATGTCTATTATACAGGACAACACATCATAAATTTGGGTACAACTGCCATGGTTATGTAATCAGAACCACTGAATCTTTAGATTACATATCACTAATTCCATGAACTATTCCTTATGTGGTTTGAATTCCTAATGCTTTAGATCATCCTGGTCATCCTCTTCTGAACCCTGTCTAGCTTACCAATAATGCTTTTAAAGTGTGGTAAATCAATAAGGGAACAGCACATCTTGTACTGTAATCTGACCATTGGAGAATACCAAGGGAGTTCTTATCGTATTTGATTTGAATATCATAGTTATAATAATGTGTCCAAGTAGCAAATAGGTTTTTTTAAATAACTGACAAATCAAATTTAGGGTCAACAAAAATACTTTATTTAAGATTTTACTGTATTAACTTCTATTAATTCAAATGTTCTTCTACCCTATCATTGTGCAATTGAATTCTTTTGTAACAAATGTAAGAATTTGTATTTATCTCTTTTAGAATTTTTTTCTTGTTCATTTTTGATCCTGTCATCCAAAATTATTATCTTTTATTTATATTTCATTCACTCTTTAAGTATATTTTTGATTTGCTTCTAATTTTAAGTTATCTACAGATTTGATAGTGTTTTTTTCTTTGTCTTCATCCAAGCCATTTGAAAAATATTGGAAGGGTCAGGACCAAGGACAAAACCCTATGACATTATTCTAGCTACTTCCTTCCAAATTGTAAATAGGACATTAATCATCTCTCTTTGTAACAGCTGTGCAACCTATTCTAAATGCATCTAAATGTCCCATCACTTAGGCTTCATTTTGCTAATAAAAGAACATTAACACTCAGGTATAGCAACATGACATGGCAAATATAGGGTTGAATTTGAAGTAAGAAAGATATGGATTTGAATTCCTCCCCTGACTTATTAGCTCTATGATTTTGGGCAAGTTATTTAAATTGCTTAGGCCTTGTCCTTGAACCTTGGTTTCACCAACTTAAAAATGAAAATGAATTAAATATGTTGATCTCTAATGCTCTGTTATAGTTTTATTTCTATTATCCTCTAAAATACTATAAAATGTAAAAAAAAATTCAATTTTCATTGCTGGCCATAGATTAAAAGATATATCATAGCACATCTTTTATTATTTCATGGAAAATTTATAATCCAGATTTTATTCTATTTTATTAGTAGTCTTGTTATAATGGGTACCTGTCATTTCTGAGTCCCCAGAAAGTTGAAGGGAGAATGTATTTGGTAAGGTTTAGTAACTAAACTAGAAAGGGCTACTTTAAGGCCCTGGGGAAGAGGAAGTAAGATAGAGTAAATCAATTAATGGCATGAAACAAGTCATTTAGAAAAAAAAATAAATTATGGGATTAAATTTAGAATTATATTTACTACCTATATAACTCAACCTTATTCACAACCTCAGAGACACCCTCAGTTCTTCTCTCTCCCTTATCCTCCAACTCTAACCAATTGTGAAGTCTTTTTAATTCAAGCAACATTTACTAAGTGAGCCTACTACATGTCAAATACTGATTTTATCTTCATACCTTTCCCCTCTATCCCATTTTCCTGACACCTGTAGTCACCACCATCATTCAGTCCTTCATCATTACCTGTTGCCTGAACTACTCTACTAGTCTCTTCACTACTCTCCCCATGTCAAGTTTCTCCCTTGCTTTGATTCAGAAAAACCTGATAAGATATATATGAACTGATGCAAAGTGAAGTGAGTGGAACAGGGAAGCTTTGTACATAGCAACAGCAATATTGTAATGTTAATCAGTTAAAAGTTAAGCAATACTTAGCTATGCTGATCAAGGCAATGATCCATGTCAGTTCCAAAGGACTCATCATGAAAAATGCTACCTATTTACAGAGAGAGAACAGATAAACTGAGTACATATTTAATTATACTGTTTTTTCACATTATTTTTTGCAACATGGCTAATACAAAAATGTTTTGTAATATAACTTCATATGTACAAAGAATATTATATTATTTGCTTTATCAATGGATGGGAGAGGAGTTAAAAGGAGAGGGAAAGTTTGGAGACTCAAGTTAAAAAGCAAAGTTGATGTTAAAAAAAAACTTCTCCCCATCTCCATTCCGTTCTTCTTACAGCTGCCAATTTGATATTCCTAAAGTACTGCATAACTATCACCATGCTACTCATTGGCTCTCTATTACTCCTTGGATAAAATCCAAATCACTATGTTTGACATCTAAAATCATCATAATAGAGTCCCAAGTGATTTACCCAGAATGATTTCTAGTTATTGCCTCTCACACCCTTCGTACTATTCTCAATACACTGATCTATTTGCTGTTTTCTATAGATGACATTCCATCATGTCTCTCGATGGTTTTCATGATTTTTCACAAATTGTTTTCATTTTCAGCATGTTCCTCTTCATAATCTCCATCTCTTAGAATTTATAGCTTCCTTCAAGGCTTAGTTCAAGTACTTTTTTTTGAAGAAGGTCTTTCCTGATTGCATTCATTGTTATTACTCTGTGGGCTAAAGCTTCAGTGTTTGTGTCTTTGCAAATATGCCAGAAATGTGTATATGTATGCACACAGACACACAAGTATGTGCATTTATATGGTGCTTTAAATTTTGCAAAATGCTTTATAGGTGTTTTCTTATTTGTTCTTCAGAACAACTGTGGGACTTATGTGCTATTATCTTAATTTATGGATGAGGAAAGTAAGTTGCATAGAACTTATGTGACTTGCCCAGGGTCACTCATTTAGGAAGAGCCTAGGGCTGAAAGTGGAACTCTAGTCTTCATGACCCATCCAGTGCTTTAAAAACTGTACCAAATGCCTATCCCCATATTAACATAAATTTCATGAATGTAAGGTATTTTTTAGGACACTCAGAGTTCATGCTGCCTAAGTCCCATTCTAATTCTAAACCTTGTGATCTATAAAATCCACATCAAGGAATTATAGGAAGTCAAGTGCAGATTGAGTTCTATGGGTGGCAGGGATAAACACAGATTCAGGGACAGCATTGTGTTAGATGTTAACATTGGCTGAGAGATGAGGAACCAAGAAACAGAAAAGTATGCAAAGAAAAGACCTATTGACTGACAATAATTAATTGAACAGTTTGGTTTTCTTAAGGTAGTTAGACCATAGGCTCCTATTGTTAATATTCTGCAACTTTCTGAACATTTTAGATATACTTATGGTTGATACAAATGGCAGGAATCTCTGTAGAGTTTCGGTTCATGGAACCCTAGGAAGGAAAAAGGGTCTGCTAAGGGCACAGTGGGGGGGTGCATTTTTGCAAACATGCCACTTTGTCTTGTATTCGAGTTGAAGTCAAAAACCTGTAGTCAACCACCTACTTACATCTGTGAGCAAGCATACAGTCAACTTCAAGGTTGTGCCGGCAAAACAGATGGCTGGTCCTATCAGGAACAGATTGCAGGCGAGCTGCAATGTAGGATGGAATGCCACCCCCTCTGAACTGAGAAACTTATTCAGCCTGAGGAAAGACAGCCTCAGAAATCTGCATATTCTGTTTTAACGTTCTACATTTCAATATTTCAGACGGAAGGTTAAATACCTCTTTCCCCTTTGAAAAATGAGCTTGTGCTTCATCCTTTTACTTTACTCTCATATATTTAGACTCAATTGCTTCCTCAATAACAATCAAGTCTAGCATATCCTAATGTTATTCCATGTAGAATTAGAAAACTTCATTGGCTAAATTATTAAAGAGAAATGTTATAAATTTAGGGCAATGTATATTTCCAAATATGATCCAAAGATACTGGTCTATAATCTGAGCTGTAATATGTTGAATGGATATAAAAACTATCTGAGGAGACAGAGGATGGAGAAAAATAGAGGGGAGGGCTGGGAGAGAGGGAGTATGGGAGGAGAGAAGTAAAGAACACATTTTGTGTAATATGGAGGTTCTAATCTGGCATTTTGGGCTACAACTGTTAGTGCAGTTTTGTTCTTTTTATAAGCTGCTTAAGGAAAAAAAAATCTTTAAAAATAAATAGTCAGGATGCTGAAGGGAACAATTAATAATTTTTCTGGGCTTTTTCAGGAATGATTTTATAGTGTCTGAAAATTTCAATTTGTAAAAGGCCAATTGTGTACTTTAGATTAAACATACTTTTTTTTCTTAGCATTTTAGACCTAGAAGGGATTGTAGAGATTTACCAGCCCAATCATTCATTTTATCAATGAGTTAACTAATGCATCTGAAATCACACAGCTAGTTAGTGTTGGACTGGGGAGTGCAAACATTTCTCTTAATTTCTAATTCAGTGCTTTTTTATAGCCACAATTGTCTCTTTAGATACTACTTAGAGCCATTATTCTGCCAACTGCAATTAACAGAGAGGTTAATTTAAAGGGAAAACATATGAACATTTAAATATATACATATATGCATATGTAAATGTATATGTATGTGTGTATGACTATGTATCTCTAAAGTCTTATTTATAATTTTAATTTTTGTTGTGTAAAGGTGAACCCAAGTTTCTGAAGGCTTGACAACAGATTTTTCTGTCTGACTGATGCTATTAAACTAGAAATGTGATTGCTTCACCATTAGTGGAGAGGGTATATATGTGCAGAGAACACATATGAACAGTTGGTTTGTATGAAGAGATTCTACATACAGGGTACATATATGGGTAGAGAAAATAAATGAAAGTACATAAAGGCCATTTGTTGATACAACCATTGTGCACAGTAAAGGGGCATCTATGAAAACAATCCACAAGAGCAGGGAATGCATTTTTTTCCTTTGAAAATTGAAATTTTGCATATTATTGATGGAGTTATGAAATGACTCAACCATTCTTTAGAAAATTTTGGATTATGCAAAAGGCTAGAAAACTGGCATATTTTTTAATCTAACAGGGCCACTACTAAGTCTGAATCAAAAAAGAGATTTAGAAAAGGGAAAAGGCCTTTTATTTATGTAAATATTTTTAACAGCTCTTTTCTAGTAAAAGGGAGTTGGAAATTGGGAGGATGCTCACAAATTGGGGAATGCCTGAACAAACTGTGCATGTGATTGTGATGGAATACTACTGTGCTATAAAAAATAATGCATTGCATGCTCTCAGAAAAACCTGGAAAGGCTTATATGAGTTGAGGCAAAGTGGAATGTACTTTGTACAAAATAACTACAATATTTTTAAGGCAATCAGCTGTGAATGACAACTATTTTCAGCTACATGTACAATGATACATTTCCAAAAAAACTTATAATGAAAAATACTATCCATCACCAGAAAAAGAACTGGTGATGCCTGAATACTGATTGAAACATTCTTTTTTTTTTTTTTCTTATTTTTACTTTTTTCTTTTTTCTTGATTTTTTTTTTTGTCTGTGTTTTCTTTTACCACAAGACTAATGTAGAAATATTTCATGATTATACATTTTGCCTTTTCGATGAGAGGAATGGAGAAGAAAGAAGGGAGAGAATTTGAAAGGAACTGTTTCATTTATTGTTTATCTGTCTTTTATCTTTAGCTTCGGTCTGTTGTCACTTTCTTTTTTTTTTATTATAATAACTTTTTATTGACAGAATCCATGCCAGGGTAATTTTTTTTACAACATTATCCCTTGCACTCACTTCTGTTCCGATTTTTCCCCTTCTCTCCCTCCACCCCCTTCCCTAGATGGCAAGCAGTCCTCTGTATGTTAAATATGTTGCAGTATATCCTAGATACAATATATGTGTGCAGAACTTAACAGTTCTCTTGTTGCACAGGGAGAATTGGATTCAGAAGGTAAAAATAACCTGGGAAGAAAAACAAAAATGCAAACAGTTTACATTCACTTCCCAGTGTTCTTTCTTTGGGTGTAGCTGCTTCTGTCCATCATTGATCAATTGAAACTGAGATCTCTTTGTCGAAGAAATCCACTTGACCCTTGGTCCTGGCTCAATAGAGTAGAAGATCAGTGAGGCTGTTCAGCGTCTCAGCCCAAAAGGCAAATTCTGGAAAACCAGGCTGTTTCCTGGAAAAACCAAATAAAGCTACCTTTTGCAAATACAAGGGTCCCCTGTGCTCAAAGCCAAGATTCAGTGCAGCACGGGAAGCTTGGAATAGCACCCCCTTTACCCCAGGAGAAAAGCTCAACCATAGAAGTTTAAAAAGGAGAAATACCAAAAGAAAAGGAAAGAAAATGAGCAAGAAACTAAAAATAACCTCAACCACAGAAAGCTACTATGGTAATAGGAAAGACCAAAACACCAACTCAGAAGAGGACAAAATATCCACAGAGGAAATCTCAAAGACTGATATGAATTGGGCTCAAGCCCAAAGAGCCTTCTTTGGAGTGCTCATAAAAGACTATAAACAGCAAACAAAAGAGGTAGAAGAAAAAATGAGAAAAGAAGTGAGAATTATGATGCATTTCTACTATTAATATATATTAGATTATTTTCCATCTAGAGGAGGGAGTGAGGGAAGGGGGAAGAAAATTGAAACACAGTGTTTTGCTAAGGTTAATGTTGAAAACTTATCCATGCATATGTTTTGAAAATAAAAATCTTTAATTAAAAAAAAAGAAATGAGAGGTATGCAAAAGCAAGTCAACAGCTTAAAAAAGGAAGACAATTCCTTAAAAATACAATTGGCTAATGCAAAAAAAAAAAAAAAATCCACTGAAGAAAGCAATATCTTCAAAAGTACAATTAACCAAATGTAAAAAAGAGATACAAAAGCTAACTGAATAAATAATAAATTAAAAACTAGAATAGAACAAATGGAAGCTAATGACTATGAAATATCAAGATTGAAATCAACAAACTAAATAGAATCAAAAATGAAAGAAAATGTAAAATGCCTCAGTGGAAAAATACATGACCTGGAAAATAGATCCAGAAAAGACAATTTAAAAATTATTGCTCTACCTGAAGGCAATGACCAAAAATAAACTTGTAATTGCATTCTTTAAGAGATCATCAAGGGAAAGAAGTTAATCAGGGTGTAAAGATATATTATTTTAAGGTAAAATTGTTTTCATCTTCAGAAAATGATATCTGTAACTCTTGAGAAATATTTCTATTATAGGAGCAAGCAGAGAGAGGCATCACATGAACAGAGAATGTGGTTGTAAATGAACTCTAATGTGATATAACAAAGAAAAAGACTTTAAGGAGTAGAAAAAGATCTCTACTGGGAAAAGAGGAAAAGGGAGATATGATGGGACAAAATCACATGAAGAGGTACAAAGGACCTTCTTCAATGGAGGGAATGCTGAGAAGAGGCTGAACATTGAAGCATAATCTCATCAGTTTTGACTAAAAGAGAGAATAACAATCATTCATTTGGGATATAGAATTTTCTCTAATCCTATAAAGAAGTAGGGCAAGAGAGGGTAGAAAGGGAAGGACTGAGTAGAAGTGAGGGCAGAAACACTAGAAAAAATTCATGAGAAGGGGGGAAGGGGTGATAGAAAATAAGGTTGTGGAACTATCTTTCCAAGATCTATTTTCCATGTCAGTTATTTTGCCAAGTAGGTATTTTACATTTTCTTTAATTTTATTTTATTTTATTTTTGTTTTGTTTTTGGTTGACTGATTCTTGATGTCTTATTGAGTCATTCATTTCCATTTGTTCAGTTCTAATTTTTAGTGAATTGTTTTGTTTAGTTACTATTTTTAGTTTTTCTTGCATTTTGGTCAATTGAATTTTTAAATGAGCTTTTTGTTCTATGGATTTTTCACCACTTCATAAACCCTGTTTTTTTAAGGAATTGTTTTCTTTTTCCATTTCACAAATTCTGTTTTCCCAGGGATAGCTTTCTTTTTCCAATTCATAAATTCCGTTTTTCAGGGAGTTGCTTTCTTTTTCCATTTTGTCAAATCTATTTTGTAAGGAGTTATATGCTTTTTCCATTTCACTAAATCTATTTTGTAAGGAGTTTTCTTCAGACGATTTCTGTGTTTCCTTTTCCAAATCCCCTTGCAAAGTTTCCTTTCTTTTTCCCATTTTTCTTCTGGCTTTCTTTTGAGATTTTTTCTGAATTCTTCCAAGAGAACCTTGAAAGATAAGGACCAATTTGTATCACTTTTCGGGGTTCACCTGGAGATAATCTGCTTTTGGTGTGCTCAGAGTTTGAACTCTGTTCTTCTCTTCTTCATAGAAACTACCTATGGTCAGAGGTCTTTTTGCTTTTTGCTCATTTTTTAGATAAAAGTTGAAGTCTGCTTTTAGGGAAAAGGGGAGATTGTCCAAGCTTCCTCCACAGGGACAGTGGCTGTGCTGGATCAGTACTGAGTTGTTGGAATCTTTACAAAGTGTTAAGCCATTGAAAAGCAAAAGCAAAAGCAAAAACCAACATCATCAAAAGAAAAGGGGAGATGTTGGAATCTTTACACTGATTAACTTACAGTATCGGGTGGGCTTGGCCAGGCCCCTGAAATTCTGGCATTTAGGTGTTCACTATTTGCCTTTTGTATTTATGTTCAATGTTTTATAATTGGTCTGCTGATCTACTGGCTTGCAAGCAGGACAGAGAAGCCAACACTGCTATACATTCCTCAGGGCTAAATTCTTCAGCATGTGGAGCCCATACTATCCTGGGTCCCTGTATTTGCCTGAGCTCAGTTTTCTCCATAGCTACTTGTGTTTGGTCCATCTAGCTCTGTGCCCAATTGAAGCAGACCTTTTCTGGAGATTTTTGAAATTATCTTCTGCTACAAATTTGTTACACTCCAAATATTCGTGGGTTCTGTCACTCATAAACCAGTTTAGAGGCTGGATTTCCTGTTAGTTTGAGGGATATTGGGAGAAGTAAGAAAAAGACATCTCTCTTCTCCACCATCTTGGCTCCATCCCTAATATATTAATCTTAAGGAGAACTGTGTCAAGGTCTCTCTGAAGAACTGGTAATTGATTTGAGACATGGGAAATATTGGCACAGGATTGCCATGAAGGCTGTGGCTTCATTAAAAAAGGTGCTAAGGTGCAGGAGCAAAGCAGTAGCTCAAAAGAACCATGAGATACACAAATTTAGAAACATCTTCACTACAGATGTTCATATGAACTATTTGTATCTGACCTGTAGTAGAACCTTCTGAGCTCTTATCTATCTATTTGTTTGTTTGTCTGTCTGTCTATCATCTATCTAATCATAAAATGAGATTCAGAGATACAGAGAGAGACAGAGACAGAGTCATAGATAGACTGAGAGAAAGAGAGATATAGACAGGCAGAGAGACATAGAAGGCAGACAGAGAGAGACAAGGGAAGAGAGAAGGTGGGAGAAAGAAAGAGGAAGAGAGAAGTTAGAGGGACAGAGAGAGAAAGGGAAAGAGGAAGGGAGAGGAAGGAAGAGAGGGACAAAGAAGGAGAGAGAGAGAAAGATAGAGTGATGGTATTTTCACTGAATATTTGAACTATGAAAGCCTTTTTATGATCTTGGAATCTCAAATATACAGATGGAGCCCAGGAACCAACAATTACTATTTAATATACACAGTATTTGGTATAGGGAAAACACTCAAAAATGATTTTCATTCATTCTTTATTTCATTCCTCTTTGTGGCCTTGGGCAAACCACATAGCCTTTTTGAATCTCAGTTTTCTTGTCTGTTAAATACATATAAGAATATATACACTGTCTCCCTTATGGTTCTTCTGAGAGGACAAGCCTTAGAGGATTATTTCAGTGTGAGCTTTTATTTATTTGCTCATGTATTTGCTGAGCAGATTTGTGATTTTATCAACAATGGAAACTCCTGTTGTATCTTAACTAAGATAGATCAGCAGTAATTCTATAATTTAGAGTAGAGGATCATTTGAATACACCTAAATAACATGACTTGTCCTTGTTCAAAATTGTTAAGAGGTCTTCCTGACCTTAAGGTCATACCTCTCTTCATTATTTATGCCATACTACTTATTGAGCTATCTTCCACCAGGTGAAAAATGCTATATTTCCCTTCCTGCTGTTCTCTGATTTTCTGGACTTTGCTATCATGACCCATCTGCCTCCCCACCTTGCAACCTTCCTCAGTATCTGGACACTTATCATCCTGGATCATATATCTACCATGCTTATCTAAGAGAATCTCCTAATCAAATATGCTGAATATGAATAACAAGGTCTCCAGTATTGTACAGCCATATCAAATTCTCCAGTCCTATAATGGAACAAATGCTCTAAATCTAACTTGATCTATGATGCCCTCCTCATCACTCTCAAGTCTATTATTTATCAATGGCAGGAATGGGGAAGTATCTAAAATAAAAGTATCAACAACAGGTTAAGACATAGTTTATGGGCAGTCCTATGGGAATAGTTCTTCCCATTTCCATCTTCCTTCTGTTCCATCATAACTTTGTCATTTTGTACTCCTGCATCTTCTCATTTTATTTAGTTTTTCTTATTCTACATGGTTTCTACAGTTGAAAGAAAAGCATCCTCTTAGAGTAGCTATGAAAAACAGCTCCAAAAGCCTGGTATAAGAAGAGAAGTAGTTTTAATTGTTCAGAGTATCAAATTACATTTGACTCATAAAAAATGTGTTATTGGACTTAATATATGCAAATAAGTGATAAAAACAACTACCGCTCTTTTGAGCACTAGTATTTTGTGCTATCCTGATACTCCATCCCTTACTTTGATTATCTGAGAGAACTAGTCCTATTGACAGGTCCTTATGCTATTAGTGCTTCTTGAATAAGAAATAGGATTAGCCACAGAGTACCAAAATGAATGTAGATAGTATCATTTTTTTCATTTGATGAATCAGAAAACTGAGATTCAATTAGATTAAATGATTCAATTATAGTCGTATATCTAGGAAATATCAAAGTCAAAACTCTATCATATGTCTACTGCCTCAGAGTCCATGAGTCTATTAATTAGCTTATGCAAAAAAAATGCAATTCAAAGGCAAAAAGATGATTTGGGATGTTTATCAGTCTATTTAATACTGTATCGTTCTGAACCTAGAACACATAATCTAAACATGTGAAGTTTCATGGTATTTTTATTTTTCACATATCTCCAGTTGATTGAGAGGCTGAGAGTCATGATAGTAACCTTCTAGCTTCTTACTTCTTTTGGTTCTCATCTCCAAGAGTGTATAGAGGAGGAAGTTTACAGGAATATAAGGCAAGATTATACCACTTTAACACAACTATGAATTTTTTTCTGGCTCCATTACCTTCAGTGGAGCTGGATAAAAGAATATCTTCACTAATTTGGAGCCTGTCACTATTAATGTCTAACTAGTCTTCAAGCATTCTAGATAAAAATATAAGTATACAAGAGATTTTAAATTGTATTATTCAAATAATTTGTTCTCATAAAAAATATACTGTGTACAATAGTCCGCTGGCTCCAAATTGAAATCCAAGAACAGAGAATTTGCATATTTTAAAAAATATCTTTGTGTTTCCAGAGCCTAGCACAATGTCTTATACAGAGTAGGTGGTTAATCAGTAGTCTTAAATTGTTGAATTGCTTTCATAAAACTATTTAGGGTTTTACTTCCTCCCCTTGAGTTAAGTTCCATTTGTCTTTTCTGATCTTCAAAGAATTTTGTGGGAACTTTCAGAAGATCCCAAAATTTAGGAATCTTGAATTCAGAAATTAATAAAAATTGATGATAACACTCAGTAAAAATTATGATCCCTTGGAATTCTTAAGATAATACTATTTGGTAGTAGTTTCCTGCAGAAGACTGATGACTTTTTTTCCTTTGGATTTGGAAGAAAAATAATTCAAATAAACAATTACATATATATATATATATATATATGTATATATATATATCTACATGCATAATATATTCTGTTCCCTCACCTTTTGACTAGAAAATACTGCAAGGATAGATATTTATCTTGCTAACTATTTATATATTGCCTTTAATTTCCAAAATATCCTAAAAAATATTGATGAATATAGTCTAGCTTTAATATACCTGAACCTTCTTAATAAAAATGATATTCATTTCATCATAATACTTACATTTTGCTGATGTATAATTTATTCATATATTGTGATGAGTTATAAGTAGGTTGATAAATCATATTGAAATGTCAGTTTCTGGATGAAAACTAGTGTATGTCCCAAAGCTACATATACATGTTGCATAACACCTCAGTGTCTTGCACTGACAGTGTAGCAGATGGTGACATCTTGCTCTGTTGGGAAACCAAGAATCTGGTGCTGCTTTTCCAATTAGAATGTTTTACCTCATTATAGAGCATGTGGAACAGAATCAGAGCTCAGAGGTGTTGTTAGAAGTGAAAGAGAGAATTCACTTGCGATATGAACATATGAAAGCTCGTGAGAGGTTTCATTGATAACAGAAGGTGTTGCAGACACAGAAAAACCCCATGAAACTACAGAGACATTGTTGTCTATTATCAGAGAAACAGATAAACAGAAAAAGGATACTCAAATTCAAAATCATTTAGGGTCTGCAGGCACTGAATCAAAGCTCAATCTTCACAACTGATAAAGGTTTATAAAGAAGCCACTGTGATATTTGTTCAATTCAAATATTTAGCAAAAGAGGTATGTTAACAAGGATATTGTGGCATCTGAATTACCTGAGCAATTTCATTGTAGTATAAGGAAAAGACTATTAGATATGGAATCAGGAAGATGAATTCAATTACTATCTGATCCTATCTTTATGACTATGGCAAATCTCTTGATCTCTCTGGGTCTCCATTTTTTTCACCTATAATACCGATAGGTATTTTTATTTTGACAATTCCTTTTATTATATTATTTCATTTGATTCTCACAAGAAGTCTGTGAGATAGATGAATTGCTATCCCTATTTTATAGATGAGGAAACTGAGGCTGTGAAGTTCAGTCAAGGACCACAAAACTATTAAGGGTCTGGAGTGGACTTTAAATTTTTGATTCTAAGTTTTAAACTTCATCTCCTCTACCAATCAAATATGACGTCTATCTCACAAGGATATTATGAATAAATGAAAAGATATTCCTTATACATGTATGATATCAAAAGCTACCTAAAATCCTACTTTAGTTTTTTTTTTAATTTTCTTAAATATTTCCCAATTACCTCCACCCACAAATTTAAATTTATTTTTTAAAATTGTTTCAATTCTCTCCTTCCTTCACATTCTTATTCCTTGAGAGAGCAAAAAAATGACATCAATTATACATATCACATCATGCAAAACATAATTCCATATTAGTCACATTGCAAAAACACACATACAAAAAAATAAAAGTAAATGAAAAAAAAAAGTATGCTTCACTCTGCATTCAGATTTCACCAGTTCTCTTTCTGGAGGTAAATAGCATTTTCATCCTGAAGCCTTTCAAATTGTTTTAGGTCATTGCCCTTATCAGAGTAACTAAGTTTCTCACACTGAGTCATCCTTATAATATTGTTGTTACTGTGTACATTGTTCATCCAGTACAGTTTATTTCAGTTCGCACCTGTTCATATGAGTCTTCCAATGTTTTGTTTTGTTTTTCTTTCTGAAATGATCCTGCCCAACATTTAAAGAAAGCACAATACTATTTCATCAAAAATCATGTCACAATTTGTTCAGTTGTTCCCCAATTTACAGTTATAGTTTCAATTTCCAATTTGGTTACCACAAAAAAAGAGCTGCTATAAATATTTTATAAAAATAGTTCATTTTTCTTTGATCAATTTGGGTTACAAACATAGTATTGATATTGCTGAGTTGAAGAGTAAGCATAGCTTTATAGTCCTATAGGAATGATTCTACATTGTTCTCCAGAATTATTGAGCTAGTTCACGTCTACCAATAGTGCATTAGTGTCTCAGTTTTTTTGCATGATCTCCTGTATTTGTCATTTTCCTTTTCTCTCATGTGACATCTCTGAATTGTTTTGATTTTCATTTACCTAATCAGTAGTGATTTAGAGCACCTTCATATGATGATTGAAATATTTGATTTCTTCTTGTAAAACCTTTGATTACTGATCAGTTGGAAAATGGTTTTTATTTTCATAAATTTGACTCAGTTCCCTCTGTATTTGAGAAAAAATATATTTATTAGAGAAAATCACTATTTTTTTCTTTTTTCCTATTTCCCTTCTAGTTTGCATTGCATTAGTTGTGCAAAAGCTTTTGAAATTTATGTAATCAAAATTATTCATTGTGTATCCCATAATGTTCATTATCTCCTGTTTAGTCATAATTTCCTCTCTTATCCATAGATCAAGTAGGTACATTTTCCCTCTAAAGTACATGTAATATCATTTTTTATGCCTAAATTATTTATCCATTTTGACTTCTTTTTGGTATGGGGTGTGAGATCCTATTCTATATCTAGTTTTTTTTTTTTTTTTTTTTTTTTTTGCCAAATTACTTTCCAATTTTCTGGATTTTTGCTAAATGTTGAGTTTGTGATCCAAAATCTGAGATTTCAGTTTTTCTCACACACCGTATTACTGTGGTTATTTGCTAGTGTGTATTGGGTATATAACTTATAACCTATTCCACTGACCCACCTCTTTATTTCTTAGGCTGAACAAATTTTATTGATTGATGATTACCACTTTGTAATATAGTTTGAAATCTAGACTTGCTTGGCTGCTTCTTTAACTTTTTGTTATTATTATTAATTCTCTTGAAATTATCGACTTTTTGGATTTTTTCCAGATTAATTTTGTGTTATTTTTTCATGCTCTATAAAATAATTCTTTGATAGTTTTATTGTAAGGCTTTAAATAAATCAACTTAGAATTATCATTTTATTATGTTGGCTTAACCATTAGCAATTAATATTTTTCCAGTTGTTTAGATATATCCTTGTGTGAAGTGTATTTTGTAATCATGTTTATATATCCTTGAATTTGTCTTGGTAGACAGACTTACAAGTATTTTATATTTGTCTGAAGTTATTTTACATGGAATTTCTTTTTTATATCTTGCTGTTAAATGTTGTTAATATTAAATAAAATTGCTGATCATCTATTTAAGTTTATCTTATGTCTTGCAACTTTGCTGAAGTTAATTGTTTCAACTAGTTTCTTAGTTGATTGTCCAGTGTTTTCTAAGTATACCCTCATCTCATCTTCAAAGAATGATAATTTTGGTTCCACATTGCCTATTTTTATTCTTTTATTTTTCTTTTCTTATTGCTCTACCTAGGAATTTTAGTACAATATTGAAAAAAAGTGATAAAGGACATCCTCATTTGATTCCTGATATTATTGGGAAAGTTTCAAATTTATCCTCATTATAGATGATGTTTATTCTTGGTTTTTTGACAGATTCTATCATTTTCAGGAATCTAGTGGGAGATTCTTACCCAAAATGAAGCAGATGTATATACACTATCATGATTCAGAAGTCAGTGGATCAGCAAATTAGCTGTGAGACTTTCAACACAACTATCAAAGGCATATAGTTAGCCTCTGACTCCCAGCATAACTAGATGGACTTGGCCAGATCCACCCAGTATAGATGGAAGTTAACAGCCCTGGCCCCAGTACAGCGTGAAACCACTGCACTTGTAAAGGAAGCTTGGAACAATCTCCCCTTTGCCCTAAGAGTAGACCTCAATCTTTAAAAATGAGTTTTAAAAAAGCACAAAGAGCTCTGACCATAGATAGTTATTATAGAGAGGAGAATAGACCTCAAACCCTGAGGACACTAAAGGCAAAATGTCTTCAGATGAACTTTCAAAGGGTGATATGAGTAGTTCTGCAATTCAAAAGTTTCTCTTGGCAGAATTCAAAAAGTGCTTTAAAAGAGAGTTAGAAGAAAAATGGGAAAAGGAATTTAGATCTTTGGAAAAGGAAACACAAAAAGTACCTGAAGAAAATCTCTCCTTTAAAAAAAATGGTGAAATGGAAAAAGAAAACAACTCCTTGGAAAATAGAATCGGTAAAATGGAAGCAGAAAACAACTCCCTAAAAAATAGAATTGGCGAAATTGAAAAAAAAAAAAAATCCATTGAACAAAACAACCCATTAAAAAGTTCAATTGGCCAAATGCAAAATAAGGTAAAAAAGCTAACGAATAAAATTATGCAGTAAAAATTATAATTGAACAAATGGAAGTGAAAGACTCAATTAAGATATCAAGAATCAAACAAAATTTTTAAAAATCAAAAAATAGAAGAAAACGTAAAATGCCTCATCAGGAAAACAACTGACCTGGAAAATAGCTCTAGGAGTGACAATCTAAGAATTATTGAATTAACAGAAAATCAAAATGAATAAAAGAGCCTAGACAGCATCTTTCAAGACATCATCAAGGAAAATTGCCTTAATGCCCTAGAATCAGAGAGTAAAATAGCCATTGAAAAAATTCACCAATGACATCTTAAGAGATCCCAAAATGAAAACTCCAAGGAATATTGTAGCTAAATTCCAAAATGTTCAGATAAAGGAGAAAATATGGCAAGCAGAAAGAAAGAAACAATTCAAATATCTTGGAGCTACAATCCAGATTACCTAGGACCTAGCAACTTCCAGTTTAAAGAATTGAAGGGGTTGGAATATGATATTCATGGACAGCAAAAGAGCTTGGACTGCAATAAAGAATCAAGTATCCAGGAAAATTTAACATTATCTTTCAGGGGAAAAGATTGGTATTCAATGAAAGAGGAGATTTTCATTTATTTTTCATGAAAAAAAAAGGTAAACTCAAAATTTGATCTTCAAATACAGAGCTTGGGAGGGAGGCGAATAAAAAGGTAAAAAGAAATGAAAAAAAATGTTCTTTTAAGGGTTAAAATGTTAACATTCTTATATGGGAAGATGTTATTTTCAGCACTTGAGAACTATATTTTTGTGAGAGCTATACTAGAGATGGAAAAGGGATTGTACTGGAAGAAGAGGTAAGGGGAAGTAAAATGTTTGATATTATATCATATGAAGAGGCAAAAAAGTGACCTATTACAATTAAGTGAAAGAAGGAGGGGAGGGATGAACATTGTAGGAATCATTATCTCATCAGATATGTCTCAAAGAAAGAATATCAGACACATTTAATTTGAAAGAAAAACTTATCTCACCCTACAGGAAAGTAGGAGGAGAAAGGGGTAAAAAAAGGGGAAGGACTGTAAAAGGGGAGGGCTGATTGAGGGAGGTTGGAGTTGGAAATATAACACTGGGGAGGAGGAAAGGAAAGATAAAAGAATAAGTTGAGGAAAATAAGATGGCATGAAATACAGAGTAATTAATTTTGAAAGGAATGAATTGTCCCATACAATGGAAGTGGATAGCTGAGTTAAAACCTAGAATCCTACAGTATGTTGTTTACAAGAAATACATTTGAAGCATAGTGATATATATATATATATATATATAAAATAAAGATATAAGGCTGGAGCAGAATCTATTATGCTTAAGCTAAAGAAAAAATAAAAATATTAAAAAAAAAGCAGGCGTAGTGATCTAACTCAGATCAACTAAATGCAAAAAATATAGCTAATTAATAGATAAGGAAGGAAACTGCATTTTGCCAAAACTACATAGATAACAAAGTTAAATCAATACTAAACCCATATGCCCTAAATGATATTGCTTCCAAATTCCTGGGGGAGAAGTTAAGAGAGCTGCAAAAAGAAATAGACAGCAAAACTAAACAAGTGGGGGATCTCAACTTTTCTCTATCAGATCTACGTAAATCAAACCACAATATAAATAAAAAAGAAATTAAGGAGGTAAATAGAGTTTTAGAAAAGTTAGGTATGATAGATCTTTGGAGAAAACTGAATAGAGACAGAAAGGAATATATATTTTCTCAGCTGCACCTGAAAACTACAAAAAAATTGACTATTAGGGCATAAAAACCTCAAAATTGAATGCAGAAAAGTATAAATAGTAAAATGTACCTTTTTAAGATTATGATGTAATAAAAATCACATGTAATAAAGTGGCAAAAAGTAGACCAAAATTAATTGAAAACTAAATAATCTAATCCTAAATATTGAGTGGATTAAACAATTAATCATAGACACAATCAATAATTTAATACAAGAGAATAACAATAATGGCATAACATGCCAGAATTTATGAAATGAAGCCAAAGGACTTTTTAGGGGAAATTTTATAGATATAAATGGTTACTTACATAAAATAGGGAAAGAAGAGATCAATGAATTAGACATGCAATTTAAAAAGCTATAAAAAGAACAAATTAACCCCCACAATTGAATACCACATTTTAAATCCTGAAAATAAAAGGGGTGATTAATAAAATTAAAGTAAGAATACTATTGAACTAATAAAGAAAATTAAGAATTGGTTTACTTTCTTCATTGGTGCAAAGTTCACCCTTTTCATTTTGGTACTACCAATTTGATTTTCTTCCTTCTTTTTCCAAGGCTTTTCTATTTTTTTTCCATAAAAATAATTAGGAGCTATTTTGCCCAACTATATGCCAATAAATCTGATATTCTTAGTGAAATGGACAAATATTTACAAAATATGGATTTCCGAGATTTACAGAGAACAAAACAAATTACTTAAATTATTCCATTTTATAAAAAGAAATTGAACAATCCTTTAATCAATTTCCTAAGAAAAAGTCTCCAAGACCAGATGGATTTACAAGTGAATTCTACAAATCATTTAAATACAATTAATTCCAAATACTATGTAAACTATTTAGGAAAATAGGGAAAGAAAGACTCTTCCAGATTCTTTTTATGACATAGATATGGTGCTGATACCAAAATCTTTTTTTTTTTTTTGGTCTGAAGCAATTGAGATTAAGTGACTTGCCCAGGATCACACAGCTAGTTAGTATTAAGTGTCTGAATTAAGGTCTTCCTAACTTCAGGGCTGGTGCTCTATCTACTGCACCAACTAGCTGCCCTGATGCAAAAATCTTGGGTAAAATATTAGCAGAGATTACAAAAAATAATCCCTAGGATAATACACTATGACCAAGGGGGATTAATACCAGGAATGCAAGGTTGGTTCAGTACCAAGAAAATGATTATCATAATTAACTATATCAATAACCAAACAGAATTTATTTCATTCAATGGATGCAGAAAAAGTTTTGACAAAAACCAACATCCATTCCTTTAAAAACACTAGAGAGAATAGGAATAAATGGAGTTTTCCTTAAAATGATCAATAGCATCTATTTAAAACCATCAGCATGCATCATAAATAATGGGGATAAACTACAAGCATTTCCAATAAAATTAGGGGTGAAACAAGTTTGCCATTACTATTCAACACTGTATTAAAAATGTTAGCTGTAGCAATAAGAAAAGAAAAAGTAATTAAAGGAATTAGAATAGCTAATGAGGAAACACAATTATCACTCTTTTGCAGATGATATGATGGTATAATTAGAGAATCCTAGAGCATCAACTAAAAAACTACTACTTCCAGTGGTTTTGTGATAGAGAGAACCATCTGTATCCAGACTGTGAGGACTAAGTGTGGATCAGAACATGGTATTTTCATTTTTTGCTTGTTGTTTCATTGCATTTTGCTTTTTCTCATTTTTTGTGATAAAATTTTTCTTATGCAGCATAATTGTAGAAATAAGTAAAAAATGTACAAGTTACTTGCTTTCTAACGGAATGAATGGGAGAAGGGAGGAAGAAAAAAATTTGGAATACAAGATTTGACAAGGGTGGATTTTGAAAACTATCTTTGCATATATTTTAAAAACAAAAAACTATTATTTTTAATTAATAATGTTTTGTTTTTATAGCCTCTTTCTACTATAATTGCTATAATTATATGACTTTTATTGATTTTTTTACGTGGTCAACTATATCAATAGTTTTCTCAATAATGAAACATCCCTACATTCTAGTATAAATCCACCTTATTGTAAGATCTTTGTAATATGATTGATTGCAATCTTCTTGCCAGGATTTCATTTAAAAACTTTGCATTGATGTTGATATTTCCAAAAGAAATTGGCCTTAGTTTTCCTTTTTTGTTGTTTTTGGTCTTCCTAGTTAACTTATTAAAATTATATTTGTTATATGTGTATATGTGTGTATGGTGTGAGAGTATGAATGTAGATTTATGTATATATCTATATGTGTATATAACATATATCTGTGCTTAACTATCACCTGCTTGGGAGAAGGTTGGGAGGGATTAAAGGAGAAAAAAAATAAAGTTAGGAAAAAGTGTACAGCAGAGAACAAAAAATAAAACTTACAAGGAAGCAAAGAAAAGATGAAGATTCATTAATATAGTTTCTGCTACAATTATATATTTTCTTGAACTCAATTTATTCTTATATATTTTGAATCTTCTCTGAGGTTTTTCCGGCTACTTGACAATTTTCTATTTTTTTTCGTTGTTAAAACAAAATAAAATTTTAAAATAAAAATAAAACAATTTTTTAAAAGATTAAAAAACTATATTTGTTTCATAAAGAAAATTTGGTAGGACTCTTTTATTAAAAATTGTTTATATAGTATTAGGATTAATTGTTCCTTAAATGTTTCATAGAATTAAGCATTAAGAGAATGTAAATTCATCTGGTCCTTGGAATAATATCTCACTTTCTACAAAAAACTACTTTCCAGTCTCCACTAATGTTAATTACCTCCAATATATCCTTTAACTTTTTAAAAACTATTTAATTGTTCATGTTCCTCATCCTCATTATATTGTGAAGTTCTTGAAAGCAGGGAATGTGTCTTCCTTTTTATTTCTAATATCTGAAACATAGTAATCCCTTAATAAATGCATGCTGACTGATTGCTAAACATAAGCACACATGCTTCCACACATACAGTCATGCAGGTGCCCACACACACATACAGCATCCTTGTTCTCTAATAGTTGACTTTCTAAATGGGATTAAAATACAAAATAAAACACACAAAGAGAACTGTTAAATAGGAAAAAAGGTACTTTGATTCAGAGAGTTTTGTGGATGGTGAATACAGATACAGGGAAATAATTTGATATACCCTATATAGGAACAATAGCAGAATTGATCTGATCATGGTTGCAGATCTAAAGGGAAAGTAGAGTAGAAGTAAAATAAGCATGTAGTAAAATGAAGCATGAGGGGGCAGTCATTATTTTGGAGAATATGTCAGAACCAAAATACATGCAATATATTTATAATATATACTTGCAAACATTAAGGAGCTCTTTAAAACACAATATGTCTAATTCTGGTGAAGGGAAGAAAGAACCATTTTTTGGTCTGCATAAATAGCTAAAGCAACTGTAGGACACTATGAACATTTCCTGTATGCTTTCAGGGTTATGTGAATTCTCTATCAGAATTGTTTTTAAGAATACTTTCTATATTCTCCAACTATTTCAAGTCTTGTAAAAGATCATTGTTGGCAAAGCCCAACTGGGCAGATTGTATCTAAAAAATCAGACACACACATTTATCCTTGAAATATGGGGTCCATATTTATTCAAAACAAAATGTACATTGATCATTTCAAGAAACGTTCCACTCCCAAAACAACATTTCAGACGTGAGTTTGAGTCTGGGATGGAGCACAATAACAATGTGACAAAGAGCAAATCTGCTATCCTCATTGACTTGAACTTTTCTCATGTGTAGAATGGATAAATAATGATTTAACTATTGAAATGCACTTCCCATCCCCTATTTTCATAGTGTTTTTATACTTTTACATACTCTCCCATTCAATGACTCTCACCTCTTTTCTATTCTTCCCAAAATTTACTCCATATTCTAACTCCAAGCATCATTTTTTGACTGCCCCCAGTTCCTGAAACACTTCCCTTCCTTATCTCTATCTCCTGGCTTTCTAAAAGTTCTATACCTGAACCTCCTTGAATCTTCTCTCTATTGATTATTTCCATTTTAAACATGTGTATAGTTTTTTTTTTTCCCATAGTTCTTTGCATGTTTTCTTCCCCTCTTAGATTGTGAGCTTCTTCAGGGGAGGGATTTTGTATTCTTAATGCTTAATACAATGCCTGACACATCTTAGGCACTTAGTAAATTTTTATAAATTGATTTACGTAAGTATACACATATTCAAATATTTGAAAGACTGTTGTATTTTGCTTGACCCCAGTAGGCAGAATTAGAAATGAATTCACTTTTATAACAATATATTCATCATGTATACCTCAGTGGACAGAATACTGAATTTTGAATCATGAAGACCTGTGATCAAATACACTCTCAGACAATTATTAGCTATGTAGTATTGGACAGCTCATTCAATTTTTCTCAAACTCAATTTTTTCAAATGTAAAAATAATGATAACAGCATTCATCTTAAAAAGTTGAGATAATCTCATGAGAAAGTAAATGTGTTCATTTTAATAATAATATTTATCTTAAATTTATTATGTAATACAATAATATATTATGATAATATAAATTATTATATTATAATATTATGTTATATATTTATAAATAATTTAATTATAAATTATTTTATAATAAATGAGATAAATAAAATGGCTTAAATATTTTGCAAACTTTAAAGTCTAACATAAATGTTAGCTTGGGAGATTTTTTTTAAATTTCCTTTTTTCTTTTACTTTAATCAATTCTCTAATTTGCAACTTCTTCCATGGTAGGAATTTCTCCCATCATTTAGGGCATTCTGCTTTATTTTTACCTTTATTTTGTTTTTTGTTTTTTTTTTTATCCCTATCCAAAATTCCTTTAAGCCTTTACCTCAGACTTGTTGTTGTTATGTTGGCTTATTTTATTTGCTTTGTTGCAGCAAATAAATTGAAAGGAAATTGTAAAGCAGGGAATAGAAAATATGATCAAGTTTCTGAGCCAGCAATCATGGGCCTTGGAATGATAGATTTCTGACTTGGATTTTTAGGGGATTGGAAGATTAACTAAGTAAACTTCTGGTCAGATGTATTTAATGAAATAGGTAGAAATGATTAAGATGGCTTGGTAGCTACTGACTATGATATTTCAAAAAGGAGAAGAGGAAAATGTAGGAAATGGAGCAAATAATCTCTGCACACTTAAGCATAGCAAACAGGTAGGGGAAAAGAAGGGGGCGGGGGCAGTAACTCAAGGAACAAAGAAAGAGTACTGAGGAAAACCACTACTGAGTATAGCCTTGAAAAGATTAAAGATAGAAAAAAACCCATATAAATATTATAACAACTTTTTGTGTTATTACAGTGATAAACTAGAAACAAAGAGGAGGATCATTGTAATGAGGACAAATTTGTTGCCTTCATACAACTAATTCCATTTTGTATTAACCGCGAATCTGTGATGAAGTAATTTGTTAGTTGTTTTGCAGATTTTTTCATTATTAAGATAAGCATATATATGGTGCAAATTGACTGACTATAAATATATGTATACTAATATAAGTCTATAGGATCTTGGTTTCTTTGGATAAAAACATACTTTTTTGAAGTCTTAATATATGCTGTGGAAATTTTCAATTTTTTATCAGTTATTTTTGGCATATGAAAGAAAAATATTCCAAATTCTCTTATAGAGAAGAGATAGAGTACTTGTGCTGCCTATCTCCAGGGACCAAAGTCTTTGCTTAGTGGGAATGGAAACTGACTTTTTGATCTGTTATTATTCCCCAAACCTCTGTTACTTCAAATCTAAGATTTTCTATTTAATTCCAGTAGAGGTATCATTCAGAAAGTATTCCCATTACTTAAGCAGGAATTATGTTAAATGAATTATTTTTTTTTCTAAATTCTTCTCTGTAACCCAGTACTCCAAAATATAAATTGGTCTTCATTGGTCATTTGTAGCATCGTTGAAATCTTCCTAGCTTGCCTACTCCCCCTCACCCCACCCCCCCAAAAAACAAGCTAGGTTTGGATTAAATTTTATGGGTATTTTATTTGGTATCAGTTTTCTTTCCCCTTTCCACAAGTTACCAAAAATATCTCATGTCTCTCCTCAACCACTATATTGAGCATATCCCCAGGTTAAATGAAGAAAAAACATCAAAAAAAACCAGCTAACCTATAGCCAGTGCCCTTGATGATGTAAGATACATTTTGCACTCTCATTCCTATATCTCTCTACTGATTTTAAGGTGGAATATTTAAATCATTTAAGATAGAATTCTCAAAACACCACCCCTAGCACATTTTCATTTTCAGAACAAAATTTACAGTTTCCAAACTATATGTGATCTATCAAATGGAAAGAAAGAAAACATTTTGGATGCCAAAAACAGATGCCCTAAGATACTGCTAAAAGAAATATGAACTCATAAATTCATGAAAATCCAATTTTTTTTCATTCATTAAAATAATAACAATAATTTGGAAGAAAGGAAGGAAGGAAGAGGGGGGAAGAGAAGGAAAAAGAGTTCCTGTCCTCTACAAGCTCACTTTCTATTGGAGAGAAGTAGCATGTACACAGAAAATTTAGTATGGCATATATATACAAACAAAAATTTGGGAGGAAGATATTAGCAACAGGGGTATCAAGATAGGCTTCCTGTAGGAGGTGGTATTTGAGTCAAGTATTTGAAAGGTTAAAAAAAAAGGACTTTAGCAATTGGAGATGAGAAGGGAGTACACACAAGATCAAGCTAGAACAAAGTCAAGCTGGAAATTGAATATGGAATATAGTGGAAAGGAATAAATTTAATTTGGCTTTAAAAAGTACTGAAGGAGAGTCACGTGTAATGAGTCTATAAAACCAAGCTAAAGTCATATACGGAAGGGTTTTAAAAACCAAATTTAAAAATTTATATATTATTCTAGAGGTAAAAGAGAACTATTGAACCTCCTTGTGGGGAGTGACAGGGTGTTTTGATGACATATATTTTTATAGAAATATCAATTTAACAATTGTATATAGGATATATTGAAAAATGAAGAGACTGGTATGATGATAATTTAGGTAGGGTATTGTTAATTATTATAAATAATATATATGTAATATATAAAATATAACATAATAAATAATAATTAAGGTTTCTGTACACTCACACTCTACATGCAAAACATTCTATGTACATTATCCGATCTGCTCTTTATAACAAGCCTTTGAAACGGGCTGTATTATTATTCCTGTCATAAAATTTAGGCCACAAAGCTTGAGAGAGAATATGTGACTTTCCTAGAATCACAACTAGTCAATTTTTGAAGCAACATCAAATCTAAGATCTTATAAATTACATGTATAGAACTGTTCTATTGGACCTGCATCTCACTAGAATGAAAAACTATTTGCTGTTGTGGAAGTGAATAGATTCCTTGATCATTTCCACATTCCAATTCATCCTAAAGGAGAGAAAAACTAAACATAGTAAGTCAATCAAAAAACATCAGACTGATTATTGTGTACTAAGTGCCCAATGTCTCTACCTAACTAGACAGTCAGGATAAAAACCAAAAGTCAGAGTCTTTGCCATCAAGTAACTTACACAATTTTGAAGGAGACAACATATATATATATATATATATATCCAAGTATACACAAAATATATTCATATTAAATTCAAGGTACTGTACAAGTTATAAGCAACTGAAAGGATTAGAAAAAAATTTCAAATAAAAAGCAATGAGTTTTTAAGCTGAATAATTTTGTCCTGAACACTTGATTTGTGTGGAACAGATCCCAAAAACTTTTACAAAGAAATGATAAGAAGAAATAAACTAAATAAAGTTTTAATTAAAAAATCAGTCTAAGAGGGATGAAATTTATGAATTAATTTATGATGAATGGTAGAGACACAACTCCAATGAAGAAAAAAATTAAAATTGCCTTAATAAACTGTGAAAAATTCAGCAAATATTTATTTTAAAAAGATACATACAGAAGACAGGAGCAAGAACAGATAATAAAAATTAACACAAAAGTCCAAAAGTCCAAAAATAAAAAAGTTTGAAAAGTGTTAAAGTTTAAAATGAGCTGAAGATGGAAAGAAATGTGTGTAGATAGATAGATAGAGAGAGAGAGAGATAGAAATACTCTTGGATTTAAAAAGGAGAGAAGTAGTTGATAGGATTATTTCTGGGGGTTGGTGCTACTACATTATTAGAGAGCAAAGAAGATGCATGTCTATTCAATTTTTAAAAAACTTAAATGATGTAAAATATGTAAGAATATAATAACTCTTAAGTTTATATCCGTGCCAGTTATTTTTAATAATAATAAACATTATATATACTATATATGTATATATATATAGTACATTGATATTTAATATGTTATTATTGAACTGTGCTTGTTTTTTTAGTTTCCCTATATTTTCACAAGGACAATATAATTTGGCCTAGAATGATTATAATGATAACCACAAAAGGGTAAATAAGGAATAAAACCCCAAGATAAATAAGAATATAGTAAGATATTACCTCATTCTTCTGATGATTTTATGTCTTTAGGACATGTTCTCATGTCCTCATTTTCCAAGCACCTGAAAGACTTAATGGCTATGATCACTGGAAAATCATGACAAACAGAAGTACCACAAGATTGGAGAATGGTAAATATACCAATTTTCAGAATAAAAAAGAAATGAAAGTACTATCTGAAATAGTGCAATGAATATGAACTCAATTCCTGGAAAATAATTGAAAACTTATCATTATTAAGGTGGTGAATTATGAACATCTAAAAAAGTAGAGGTAATTTTTAAAAAAGCCAAGAGACCAATATTACTTTCTTTAGAATAAGTGATAGCCATACTAAATCAAATTTGAATTCTTGGTATGTTTATAAACACTAAACATCAAAGGAATGACCTAGATTGAGTTTAACCAATATTTCAGCATAGCATTAAACAAAGTCTCTTATGTTATCCTTATGGGCATGAAAAAATCATCTGATCTCTATAATAGTACAGTTAGGTAGATTTAGAAATAGCTAAATGGCAAGATGCAGAGAATAGTCATTTATGGTCCAATTAATGGTCTCTAATAAAATGACCCATGGAATTATTGTGGACCCTGTGAAGTTTAATGCCTTTTCAGAAGTATATAAAATTATCGCTAGAATACTTACTAATTTTTAGGAGATATATATCTGGGGAAAATAGCTGATTCATTAGATGACATGAGGATCCCTAAATATTTTGATAGACTAGAATGTTGATCTGAGTCTAATAAAGTGAAATATAATAGAAACAATTAATCAATGAATCAACAACCATTTTTAAGAGCTTGCTACATTCCAGGAACTGTGTATGTTGAACTTCAAGAATAATTAAAGGCAAAAATGTCCTTGACTTCATACAGTATACATTCTAGAAACTGGGTAAATGCAAAATATAAATAGAATGAATGGAAGAAAGAAAGAAAAAGGAAAACAATTATAATGGAATGAGTGCTGGGGACCAAGAAAGAACTTTATAAGGTGTTCTTTGCTTTAGAAAGATCATCTTGACAGCTAAATGGAGTACATTTTGGAATAAGGAGAGCCTTGAAGCAGAGAGATTCTCACAATATAATCCAGGTGAGAGGAGATGAATATATAATTTAGGGCTGTGAATGCATGAATGGAAAGAAAGGTTCATCTATCTGAGGTGTTTTGAAGCTAGCAATAGTTAGGAATTAAAGCTAGAACTAAGCCTTGAGCTTGTGAGCCTAGATTGATTCTAGTGCCCTACATTGTGATAAGTAAATTTGGAAGAGCATGTGTGGTGGAAATAAAGCAATTAGATCTAATTTAGATAGCTTAATTTGAGTAGTCCATGAGTCATCAACTATAAGGTGTTCAAAAGGCAGATGAAGGTACATAATTATTGAATAAGTGATAGACAAAGTTAAGATTTAGTGATCTTAGAATCACCTACATAGAAATGCCAAGTACAGAATCTTACTTTGGGACTCAAAAATCAATTTCACAAATTTGAAAATAGGAAGAAAATACTAAATACTAGTCAATATGTAACAGACTTTGTTGTTTTAATAAAATAAAGAATGAATGAGCATCAAAAGTGTAATATAAAATGAAAATTTTAATAATTTCATTTTGGTTGTATTAAAGAAGGAATAATGCTGGCATGAAGGTCTTATAAAGGTGTATGCTTATTTTGCCTGACCCTATTCAGAAGATATTTGTTATTGTTTTTAATTCTGTAAACTACATTTTAGAAAAACTTATTTTAGATAAGTAGGCACAGGAATGCCACCAGGATGGTGAAACTGATGATTGTGAGGGAAATTTTCATGTTCTCTGGAAAACTCCACTTATCACTTACATATTAGTTTGGACAAGTAAGATTCAAAGACTATTTTGAAAAAGATAATCATCTCAGTTCACATAATGCACACTTCAAAATGAAAAAAAAAATCTCTAAGGACATTCTATGATAATCATTTAGCTCAAGATGGTCATGTATGAAAATATTTATTATCATTGATAACAATGAGCATTAATATGTTGTCTAGGAAATTTCTTTTTATCTTCTTTCAGTTGGTAAAGATATTTAAATATCAAAGTCAAAGGCTAAATACTTCTTTATATAAAAGAATGAAGAATAAGTAGCAAAGCTATAAATAGAACTTTTTTTTATAACTTTATTATCAAGATAATACTTTGCTTTAAGTAAAAAATCTCTATTAGACTTAAAGCCATTTTGCTTATAGATAAGTACAATTGTGTTTGAAGAGATTTTTTTTTCTTATAAGTGATTAAATTTTATTTTTGTTTTTGTACCTTTTTGGATACATTTTGGAAAATATAAAGAATAAATTTTTGGAGAAAGGGTTCCCTTTTCTTTCTATGCATCTTGAGGGAAAAATGTAATTATTTTCATATATTGTGCATACTTATATTTTGCATTGATGGGGACTACCTATATTTGCTTTTGGTTTTCTAATGAAGAAAAAAAGTACTTCAATATCATGAATCTTTACATATTTTTGATATCTTTCACAAGAGTATTCCTTTTAGTGTTGAAGACTACATCAGCTGGAGAATGGTTGGGTAAATTGTGGTATATGAATGTTACGGAATATTATTGTTCTGTAAGAAATGACCAGCAGGTTAAATACAGAGAGGCTTGGAGAGACTTACATGAACTGATGCTAAATGAAATGAGCAGAACCAGGAGATCATCATTACTTCAATAATGACACTGCATGAGGATGTATTCTGATGGAAGTGGATTTCTTTGACAAAGAGAAGATCCAATTCAGTTCTAATTGATCAATGATGGACAGAAGCAGCTACAGCCAAAGAAAGAACACTGGGAAATGAATGTAAACTGTTTGCACTTTTGCTTTTCTCCCCAGGTTATTTTTACCTTCTGAATCCAAGAGAACTGTTCGGTTCTGCACACATATATTGTATCTAGGGTATACTGTGACCTATTTAACATGTATAAGACTGCTTGCCATCTGGGGAAGGGGGGAGAAGAAGGGAGGGATAAAGTTGGATAGAAGTGAGTACAAGGGATAATGTTGTAAAGAAATTTTTTTTTCAAAATAAAAAAAATTAGTGTTGAAGCTACAACCTATCCATGCCCAGGCATCCCTTTATCCATTATCTCCTACAAATTCCTAAAAGGGATCACTCCATTATTTCTTGGCATTTCATAACAATCAATAAAGAAAGCAGGTATCTATTTTTACTCTCCTTTGTTTTTATTACAAAAGTGGCTGATGACCTAAAAAATACTTCTAAATGAAACTCAATAGAAATACTTCTAAATGAAACTATTGAACAGCAATTAATCTGATTGCATTAGTTTAATGAAACATATTTTGTCAGTTTTTTTGATGTCCACCTCCATTTTCTTAAAATGTAAAAATTCTAAACTCTAAGCCTAAAAGTGATTCAGAAAATTTTAGAACCATTTAATTCATCCAGAGTGCCTTGGTGTAGTAGATATGATGATATGGAATAAAGATATATTTAATCTGACATCAAGACTTCAGAGGAGAAGCCTGTGGTATGATTAGATAGGGGAAAAAAATAATCACTGCTGTTAGAATATGAAATAAACAATAAGGATGTGGTTTCTTTTAAAGTTATGCAACACAATGATCTTAATGAGTATTTGCATTGCTTGAGGTTTATGAGGGTGGACATTCCTATTCTTATGAAAAATAAAGTTTTATTTTTAAAAATTGCTTCCCCATAGATTGACTTTGGGTGACAATGACATTGATGGAACTAAACTTGTCAAATATGCTGATAGGCCTGAAATGTCAGATCTCTCATTATGCCCCCAAGTAATGCTATTCAAATTATAACCTTTATTTAGTGTTTCTCATGAATGCATTAGTTACTAATTTTAATAAGACTCCATGAATTTTTACATCCTGGGAAAGTTTAATTTTCTCATGGTTTCAGATAATTGCTTTAGATTCATCCCTATCGATTGGACATGGAAATATTTTGCTAATAACTGTTCTTTCATTTTCCTCTTTCTACATTGGATCTTTTTGTTTATTTTGAAAGAAAATGGGATGAGATTCATCTGTTTATTTCAGAAAAGTGGCTTTTTTCTCATATGTATTCAGCAATAACAGGAGATAAGTAGTTAATAGATTCATAAAACAAAGGGTTTTTTACTTTAAATTTATTTATTTTAACATTATTTTAAAATAAAATTTTAATTTCAAATTCTATCTCTCCCTCCCACATCTCTCCCATTATTTGAGAAGGCAAATAATATAAAACTAATTATACATGAACAGTCATGCAAAACATATTTCCATGCTTGGAAACAAATAAACAAAAAACAAGAAAATTAAGAAAATTAAAAAAAAAAAACCTACTTCACTTTGCAGAGTTCAGGAGTTTTCTCTATGGGTTCTTTAGAATTATCTTGGATTTTTGTTTTGGCTAAATCTTTCATACTTGATCTTCTTTACATTATTGCAGTTACTGTCTACAATGTTCTACTGGCTCTGCCCACTTCATTTTGGACAGTTATATAAGTCTTCTCAGTTTTTTTTTTTTTTTTTTTCTGAAATCATCCTGCTTGTCATTTTTTATAAGACAACTGTATTGCCTTACAATCATATTGCACAACTTGTTCAGCCATTCCTTAACTGATGATGGGCATTCTTTTGATTTCCAATTCTTTGCCACCAAAAAAGAGCTATAAATATTTTTTGTACAACTATCCTTCTCCCTTTTCTTTGATCTCTCTTTTAATACAGAACTAGAAGAGTTATTACAGGGTCAAAGGATATGCAAAGTTTTATAGTTCTTTAAATTGTAGTTCCAAATTTTTCTCCAGACTGTTCAGATTCATTTGCAATTCTACCACCTGTGCACCATATTACCTTTCTCATTTCTTTATAATTTTATCTCTGCCGCTTTTATTTAATTTTGAAAAAAAAAGTCCTTAGATCTTCAAGGAATTTTTATTAGATTTGTGTTTAATTCATATTTTTTCTTGCAAACTTTGCTTATAACTTTGAATTCTGTGATCTTCTGAATTTGGATCTTGATTCTTTCCTGTATGTATATATATATATATATATATATATTTATAACTTTGAATTCTGTGATTTTGTTGTGGTTTGTTTATTTTGGAACACTATTTCTTCTTTTGAATCTTGGGTTAAAAATGGGCTCTTTTTCTTCACATATGAGTGCAGGGGTACTGTTTAAAGCTTCAGGCTTTTTTGTGCTGGTCTTTTCAGTGCTAATTCTGAGGCTTTGGAAATTTTGAGTGTTTTAAGGTTGTGTGACTTGGGGGGAATTGAGGTCATTGCTTTCTCTATTCCTCACCCAGGAGAGAAACCCTAATTCCTTGTTGTTACAATCTATATTGCTCCTGAGGAGCTTTACTCCCTCTTGACAAGAGTTGTTCCTCTCTGCTCTTGAATTATCACCCAGAAGTGGACATAGGCATTGGATTTGCCAAACAGCATCTGGTCCTGCATCTAGGATTAGTACAGTAATACATGGTATTCTCTCTCTGTCCAGCTTTGACATATCTTCACCATCTCTGGGCTAAGCTCTTGAAGCTTCTGCTACTTCTATCATTGTCACCCAATGACGCCTTTGGTGTTCCATCTATATGGGCCAGACTCTACCCCCATATCATTTTAGCTTTATAAGTTAGCTTAGGCTAGAAAAATGTCACACTCTGACTTTTTGTTTCCTCTGCTTCTTAAGAATTTGATTTGAGGAATAATTTTAAAGTAGTTTGGAGGAGAGAGTTAGGAGAGTTCACCTGAGTGCTTACGGTATTTAGCCATCTTGGCTCCACCCCCAGAAGTCTTATTTCTGTTCTCATTTTTCCTACCTTTCTTATTTGATTTGAAAATAATTGGTCAGGTTTTTTTGTGCTTTTTATTTTTGTGAATAATTCACTTTTTTTCCCTTTGGAACTTTGCGTGGAGCTGTTATGACATATTTATTTTCTTCTCAGTTTGTGTCTTAATCTTCACTGTCACTATAGTAGCTTTTTATAATATGGTCCTTTTTTGTTGTTGTTTGCTCTTTGTTCCAGATTATTTCTTGACTTTGAACTTCATGATAAAATTGGACTCTATTTCTGGTTTGGTGTGTCAAAACATTGTCCTAGGCTATAAGATTTTTCATATTGATGCTTTTAGAGCTAGTTCTAGGACATTGAAAGTTTTTAATGCTTGCAAATTGATGAGATTATTGATCTTTTGGTCTTTGGTCTAGCTTCTTATCTGATCCCTTAGAGCTACAAGTAATGTAGTTGCTCAGGGTCCCTGATCTCTTGGAACTGCAAGCACTTCTGGAACTATGACCCAGAAGTGGACATAGACAATGAATATGCCAAACAATGCTCTTACCTACACTCAGTGCTAGCATAGGTGTTCCCCTATAATTTCTTTCTGATCATTTGCCAGAATTCCTTACTGTTTCTGACTTGAGAGCTCCCAAAGCTGCTGCAGCTACTGATCCTGCCTTACTGGAGTTGCCATCAATATGACATTCACCACAGAATTACAAATCTTTGCTTCCAATCTCCTAAACTTTCTTTGACTAGAATAATGCCTCACCTTGACCTTTGACAACTTGCTACTCCAGAATTTGGTTTTAGGCATTATTTTAAAATTGTTTAAAGGGATGTTGAAAACAATTCTGCAATGTCCTCAACACTACAGATGGCTTTGTCATTTGATTTCTTTCAGAATTTTGACATGCAAAAGACTAATAGAAATCATTTTATAAAGAAAAAAAGAAGTTTAGAAGTTTAGAAAAGTAAATTTAACTTCCAATTAGTTAGTAATTGAAATAACTCTGGAACACAGTTTTCTGACTACCAGTGTAATGGTGTTTCCATTTATCTTAACAGCCATTCTAATACTATATTCTAACATGATAGCCATAGTAAGATTAAATGTTGGAGGGACTGTGTCTTCTTTTTCAGGCTAGGTGAACTTTATATTTACTTTCTCTGATATTTGATCCATCTCTAAAATTCTGCTTTTCTATGATTTGGTCTACCATAGAGCATTTGGACACTTAAGATGTTTTGTATATATAATTAATAAGTGGGTTGTTTTTTTGTGACAAATAATAAAGAATGTTAAGTATATTTTTCTTTTCTTTTTTTTTAAGAAACAGACGTAGGCAAGATTATAAAATGAAAGGCTTATCTTTGCCACATGATTATTTCCTTTAAACTCCTTTCCCCTATCTGTTTTTGGAGACCTCATTTCTATCCCATGCAAATATTCAGAGCTTCATGGGCTTTTGTTTGAAGGAAAAAATAAACCTTGTTGAACTAACTCACTGAAAGGCAGCATAGCATAATGGAAATACAATCTACATAGGAGGAAGACCAAGATTCAAGTGTCTACCTTCTTACACTTACTGACTGTGGTTTGCTATGGAAATCACTTAACCTCTCAGTAATCTAGGAAACCCCATAAGATTATAAATGCAGGAAAGCCGGTAACATTCTTTGGTAGATGGAGTTTTATCATCTGAGAGCTTCCTATGTTAATGAAATCAGAGACCATTTCTCTATTCCTAGCCTAAGTAAGTTTATTCCAAGACTCTAGTAACTTAATCTGTCATTCCTGCTAGGAGTAAATTGCATTTTAAAAGAAGTTATCTAGAAAGAGTTATGCTCTACCTAAAGGGATGAATCTGTAATAGTAGAATTTCAAGCATTGTAGAATCTGATTTGGGGATGGGATTTTGGAACAGAGAGTCCTTCCTAGCACCCTCAAATCCAACCTACTTATACTGCCAGGTTTACCTAAAATAACTTCCAATCTTTAAGCCATAAGCTCTGCAGATAAAATTCTGTTTGTTCTGTATGTTACATAAAAGACCCACCATATGCTGTGTGATAAGTGATAAGGTCTGGAAGAGATTCTCATTGTGGTCATTTTACTTCACACACACCTGAATTTTACAAGAACTAACTTCAAGACCACAAGTTTAGTATCATCTTTAAAATAATTCATTTAAATGATTTTAAAGTCATTTAAAAGTATTTAAATTATTAAAATGGTTTTTATTATACATGTATATATTTATCATGAGACATTGGCTGTGCCCTCTAGTTAGGAATATTATTAATGATTATTAAATGCAGTGTCCAGCATTGAATGTCAGAAACAAGAAAACTTATTAAATAATATATTTTTAAAATGTTTAATATTTTTAAAGAGATAATTATATGTAGGATGTTACTGCCATAAATAAATTCTGGTAAACTATTACAGTTCCTTTGTTATTATGAAAAATTACTTTAAGTGGGTTCCTCTATTTAAAGGAGGCTTCAAAATATGAATGTATTTTTCTTATTAGTTGCTAAAATCTCCATATAAGCAGCATAAGGAATATTTAAGCATGTTTTCCTCAATATTTTTGTGCTTTTGTTCAGAAAGAGAGACAAGGAGACAGAAAGATAAACAGAGAGAGGGATAAAGAGTGAAAGACATAGAAAGGAGAAAGAGAAAGAGAGAGAGAGAAGGAGAGAGAGTAAGGGAAAGGGAGAGGGAGAGGGAGAAGGAGAGGGAGGAAGAAGAAGAGAGGGAGAGACAGAGACAGAGAGAGAGAGAGAGAGAGAGAGAGAGAGAGAGAGAGACTAATATATCTTTACAAAAAAAGGTGTTATATCCCAAACAATCTGCAAGAGAAGAGTAATAGAAAGATAGAATTTGATTTAGAAAAGATTTTTTGCAGCACATCTCATACTCAGAAGCTTAGAGAGAGAAGTTAGAGAAAATTACTTCATCTGACTAAATTATGTGTTTTTAAATTTGTAAAACCAGCACATAATACCTTTAGTAGCGATATCATAGCTATATCATATGATAATTGGGAATTAAGCAAATTAATATAGGCAACGCATTTTTAAAACCTAACTTTTTTGTAATTTTCATGGTCATCATCATCATCATTATCATCAAGACTGTGAAGCATAATACAATTCATTCAGTTAAAAGGACATGAAACAGAGACAAAGGAATAGAGACAACTTTGGCTAAATCTGCACCAAAATCTCATTAGTGGCATGGCAATCAATGCACATAAAATCCCTGTCAGGGCCCTGAGAGAGGAAGACCATTATATGAAACTTTATTAAAGGACCTCAACCTTTCCTACAACAAAGAATCCCATTGTAACTATTCATTTTAACATTAAATGGGCAAATTCTTGTAATAGTCTCTATGAGCCAATCATTAATCCAGAAGGTTCTTTTTAGGTAAAAAAATAAAAGAACAATTTGGATAACTCCTTCCCATCAGTCTATACATGCACTAAGAAATCCCTATACTAAAAAACTTTCCTCATTTCTAAAACATATAGAGAATTGACCCAAATTTATAAGAATTCAAGCCATACTCCAATTGATAATGGTCAAAGGATGTGAACAATTTTCAAATGAAGAAATTGAAACTATTTCTAGCCATATGAAAAAGTGCTCCAAATCATTATTTGTAAAGGGTTGAGGCTTGAGTTGATGCACTAAGGTCCCAAGCACATGAGGCTAAATAGTAATTGGACTATATTAATATATATGCTTGGAGAAAGAATGACCCCTGTCCACTCTCTGTGCAAGTCCTGATGTGTTGTATAGGAAATGATGATTTTGGTGGGTGGAGGCAGAGGGGCAGGAAGAGAGGCTGGGAGAGATTGCGGGCTTGGTTCTGCTCTGGTGGCTTCTGGTCTCGTGGCTGCTGGTCTGGCTAGCTTCTTGACTCAGCTGCACACATTGCTATCGAGAATTCCCCTTTCTTTACCTCCAATTCCCCTTTACCTCTGATCCTTCTCCATTTCTACTGAGAATAAAGATTGAAGATTTTCCCTTAACCTGAATTCCTGACTCCAGCTGATTTTAAAATACATGGTCATCACAATTATTGATCAGAAAAATGCAGATTAAGACAACTCTGAGATACCACTATACACCTGTCAGATTGGCTAGAATGGCAGGGAAAGATAATGCGCAATATTGGAGGGGATGTAGGAAAACTGGGTCATTGATGCATTGTTGGTGGAACTGTGAACAGATTCAACCATTCTGGAGAGCAATGTGAAACTATGCCCAAAGAGTTATCAAACTCTTCATACCCTTTGATCCAGCAGTGTTTCTCCTGGGCTTATATCCCAAAGAGATCTTAATGGAGGGAAATGGACCTGTATGTGCAAAAATATTTGTGGCAGCCCTCTTTGTAGTGGCTAGAAACTGAAAACTGAGTGGATGCCCATCAGTTGGAAAATGGCTAAATAAGTTGTGGTATATGAATGTTATGAAATATTATTATTCTGTAAGAAATAATCAGCAGGATGATTTCAGAGAAACCTGGAGAGACTTACATGAACTGATGCTAAGTGAAATGAGGAGAACCAAGAGATCATTGTACATGGCAACAGCAAGATTATACAATGTTCAATTTTGATGGATGTGACTCTCTCCAACAATGAGATTATTCAGGCCAATTTGAATGGTCTTGTGATCAAAAGAGCCATCTACACACACAGAGAGAGGACTGTGGGAACTGAGTGTAGTTCACACTATATCATTCTAACTTTTTGTTATCTTCTTGCATTTTATTTTCTTCATTTTCTTTTCTTGTTTGATTTGACTTTTCTTGTACAGCAAGATAATCATAAAAATATGTATGCATATATTGGATTTAATATATATTTCTACATGTTTAACACATATTGGATTACTTGCCATCTAGGGGAGGGAAGTGGGACAAAACTGGAACACAAGGTTTTGCAATAGCTAATATTTCAGAATTATCCATATCTATGTTTTGAAAAATAAAAAAGCTTAATAAAAATTATTATCAAAAAAAAACTTTCTTTTATCCCAACATAAAATTTGTGGGGTGGGTTGCCTAAATTTTGTTGAATATTAGTTAACCTACTAAGGAGCATCTCAAGTAGCAATGGAAAACTACCTATTTTTGAACCCCTCTGCTTGTATGCTTGTTTGAACTCTATATAATGTAAGTTTTATTAGAGATTGGAGGAGCCACAACTTTTTTTTCATTTTTCCCTTCTGTGCACTAAGTTAATAAAATTATTTCTAAAAAGATTTTTAGATGCACAGGTTTGTTTCCAGGTTTGTTCTGGGTTGACAAACAAAATCTGTTCATCTTGTAATTTCTTCTTTTCCAAACCAAATTAAAAGGCATAACATGGATCACTGATCACTTCCTCCAGGTATAGAGCTCTCCTTTTAAAGGCTACCAAGTAGATGATCTGGGAAGAATAGAAGGATAGAGTTGAATTTTCCTAGAATTACCTATACAGTTTATGTGGGAAGTCCTTAGTTATAATCCTGAGCTGCCAGTCCTTAGCAAAAGGGGACAGGTTTGGAGCTTGCACATTAGAAGTCAAGGAGTATTAATGATTAAGAGTATGTTTAATTGTATTGAAAATCAGCCAAGTGTATATCTATCACAGTGAAGGAAGGATTTGACACATCTTCCCACACTCTGATTGATTGATCATACACCCCTTAGGGCAAGGCCATGTACACCAAAATAATAAAGTCCTCACTTTAGTGGATAAAAAACCAGCCTTGAAGTAAAGAAGGTCTGGATTCAGCTTCTGATTTATAATAGCTATTAGACTCTTGGTAAATCATCTAAACTCTTAATACCATGAGCAACTTTCTAAGACCATGAGCAACTGATGTGTACCAGTAGAGAGTTTCCACACAGGAGTAAGATGAAATCAATCTCTTAACCCATCAATCATTTAGAAGCGATAGTGATGTGAAAAAAAATAAGCATCAATAAACATTAATTTTTAAAATTATCTATGTCTGATGCTTTCACTTTCTGTATACCCACTTTCTTTTCAACACCTTACAATCAAACTTCTGAGTCTTTTATTCTATGAAAGTGCTTTCTCAAAGTTTGCCAATAATTTCTTTTGTTATTTTTTTTAATCTTTCTTGTCCATCAACCTTCCCTCTCAAAAAACCAATGGTTCCTCACTCCTACTAAATACTCTCTCTTCCTTTGGCTTTAAATGCTCTTTTCCCTTTTTTAATCATTCTTGTCTCAAACCTCTTCCTCTTTTTGTTCACTGGCTTATTATCTTCAGATTTCTGTCTCTTTAAGAAGCAGGAGTGTGCCTGGTCAGCATGTGAAATACCAAAGTTAAAAGGCTGCAATGATGGAGTAGCTGAGCATGGCAAACTGTCATTCAGTTGATAGCTTTGAGGTCTCCTTTTGACCTTTCTTCTCTAGCTTTCCTGACCTGGTCTCAGCCTGACACTTCCTCCTCATCCTAGGCCCTGCTCCTGTCTGTCTGCTTCTATGTTAACTACCCAGTTTGATCTGTCTAACTTCCACTTTTGCTGATCTTTTTGCACAATGAACCTTCTTTATTTCCAACTTTCCTATTTGGGGTGCATGGCCTTATATTCTCATCACTTTGCTTAACACCAATGTTGCCTCTGACACCAAATTCCTCCCTTGTGCAATGAACAGCTGCTCCCGACTACTGGCTTTTCACCCAGCTAACATCAATTGACAGGATGTAACATTCAGCACCATAAATTCATATATGTATTCCCTCCCCCGTTAGAATATATTGCTTCTCCTGAGATGTTATTGAAAATGCTAGATGCTAACAGCTAGAATCTAATGCAGGGGTTTTTAACCTGTCATCTGCAGACTTCCAAGGGGTCTATGGAGGGATTTCAGAGTATCTGTGAACTTGGAAAGAAAAGCAATTATATATTGATTTCATAATTATTTTCCTTTTATAATATTATGCATTTTAATTTTTGCATTTAAATTGTTATTTTGAAAAGGGGGCTTGTAGATTTCACCAGATTATCAAAGGAGAACATGATTTTCAAAAATGGTTAAGAACCCTTCCTGTAATGTAATAATTAACTTGGGGACTTGTTTTTCACTGTTGGTTCAACTGTCATTGCTGACAACCATGTTGATTTTTTTCCTTATTAGTGAACACAGTAAAATATATCTACCTTCTTACAATTGAGAATACTAGTCTGCCTTAACTTAACCTCACTTCCTGAAAAGTTCTGCTGTGTATTCTCAGCTGCATAGAAGTCTAGCCACAGACTACTTTTCTCCTTATCATCAAAATCCTACAACACTGTCTGATCACACATCCTCCAACCTGATGTGAGCCCTCCTCCCAGCCTCATCTTGTCATTCATCGTGTTAACCATTCTCTGGTAACTTTCCTGCCACAGCTGCCCTATTCTCAATGACATCAGCAAAGTCTGGGTTTGATTTTTTCTCCTACTCTACACGCAACTTATCTAGCTACCATCAACCAATCTGTTTAATGACTTCCTGTGACTAATCCTCAGAGCAGGTTTGGGGCTCAAATTCTAAGAATAAATACTTCCTCTGTCTCTATTCTTTCTTTCTGCCTAAATCCTTGCTTTTCTTAGGAAATTTGTGTTTATTTTAAATCTTGTCTACTTTGAAACGCCACAACAGAGCTGCAGTGCTGATAGCAGAAACACTTTGTGATTGTTTTCACTCAGTTCATTTAGATGCAGCATATTTTTGTTTCTCATTGAAACATTTTCAAATAATATATCTCTTCTTCAACATCTGGCCCTTAAGAGTGCCTTCTTTTCACATACATTAGTTTCCCAATAACAACATACATTTCCATGAAACAAATAACACATGGAGAATAGGATTTGATTGTTTATTCTAGAGAATGGAATGTGTATGTGTCCTGAGAACAGTGGGAAAGAACTGTCTTCTGTCTTATCTTTCCCCATGTTTCTTCCTTAACCTCATTATCACCTTTCCCAGGATCTTCTCCTGGGTAAATTTTTTTTTTTGTTTTTTCTGGTTGCTCCTGGAAATTATATTCCTAGTTCCCTGACAATATCTAGTAAAAGAGATTTCCCCATACACACAATTTATAAGAGGGCTCAAATCCCACTTCAGAAACTAATAGTTTTGAGGTCCTTTAGCAAGTGACTTTAATTCTCTAGGGTTCAGTTCCTTATTTGTAAAAAGAAGTGTTAGATTATATAGTCTCTACGGTCATCTCCAATTTATTGTCCTATGAAAAATCTTATATTAGAGTGCATATGGCTGTGTGACTACATTTGTCTCCATCTAACTTCTCAATGACTGTACCAGGATGCCTGTTCAGAAGTCAGGCAACACACTTTTGCTACACTGACATACCTGTGAGGAGTTTATGATGGTAGTCATTTTTCAGGTATTTTGTTACCTTGGTAAGTAAGTATGTAATTCAACTAGAACTTCTCTCTTAAGGATTTCTATTTCTAACCATTGACAATAGTTTCTTCTTTCTCAAATACATGTAAAATTTTTTAACATTGATTTTTTTAAAAAATTCAAAGTCCTTTCCTCCCTCCCTTCTAACTCCCTTGAAAATTCAAGAAATGTGATATAGATTAAATATGTGCAGTCATGCAAAACATACTTTCACATTAGGCCTATTGCAAAAGAAAACACAGATCACTCCCTCCCCCCCCAAAAAAAAAAAACAAAACCAAGAAAAATAAAAGTAAAAGAATATCTTTTGTTCTGCATCCAGATTCCATCAGTTTTTTTCCCTCTAGATATAGATAGCATTTTTCATCATAAATCTTTTGAAATTGTGTTGGATCATTGTATTGCTACAAGTAGTTACATCATTCATACTTGATCATGGCATAATATAAGTTGTTACAGTATATGATATCATCGGTTCTATTCAGTTCACTTTGCATCAGTTTATATGAGTCTGCTCAGGGTTTGTTCTGAAAATAACATTCTTGTCATTTTTTATAGCACAAGAGTATTTCATCATGATCATAAATCACAACATATTCAATCAATTGATTGGCATTCCTTCAATTTCTAAATCTTTACCACTGAAGAATTGGTATAATTATATTTGTACATTAAGTCCTTTGTTCCTTTTCTTTGTTTTTTTTTTCCCCAGGGGGAGGGGGGGATTAAAGAGCTAGTTGTAGTATTGTGGAATGAAAGAATATGGCTAATAGTTCAAATTGTAAAGCAGCAGGAACTTTTTGAGAGAGGCTACTCAAAGCAATAGTATAATCCCATATGACCTTTCCAATTAAGGAGATGAAAGAGAAGCTGAGGAACTCCTCACAACCTTCTATTTAGATAGCTGGATCAACAAGTTTGTATATGGATAAGATTTCTAGAGAAGATGAATCAAGATCATATAAGATTCAGTATATAGAGCTGGTAGTGAACTCAGAAGCTTTCTGGTTCAACCCTCTCTTTTTACAGAAGAGGAAACTGGACTTAAAAGACTTTAAAGGTATTTATCTGAAGTAACATAGATATTATCAGAGGTGAAATTTGAACTCAGATCCTTTGACTCTTGGTTTAATGTTTTTTCCACTGTATCACATTGAAAAGAAAGCCTAGATGAAAAGAAGATTCTGAGAATATTATAAGGGAAGCAACAGATTGGTCATGTAAAGAAATATATGATATAAAGTAGAGCCAGAGCAAAAGTATCCTGAACCATTAGGACTAAACAACAGGTATGGGCTATATTCATAGGAGAGACAGAGAGACAGACAGAGATAGTCAGAGACAGACAGATAGAAAGTCAGTGAGCCAGAGTCAGAAAGAGATAAGAGACAGAGACAGTCAGATAGAAAGAGAGATAGAGACAGAGAGACACAGACAATCAGAGACAGACAGACCACTCCTTGCATGACAGTTTTATGAGGATTCATAGGTATTAGAAGGTGGCAGTGAATCTGAGATTGAACTCAGGACAAAGAGACACAAAGTTGTGCTTAGTAATTTATAGTGGAAGGTTATGAAGGTGATCATATGTAGAACTGACATAGTTTACTAAGGCATGGACTATCTTCCTGGCATGTGTAAGTGACATAGCTCAATTCAAATTTCTCCAATCTACTGACTACTGCTTTTTTTTTAACAGGAAAATGACAGTACTGGAAAAAAAAAAATTAGATTTTTGGGTTTTGGGTTTTTTTTTTTTAATAATGACTGAATTTCTCAGTAGGAAAATAAACACCTATGGGAGCCAAATATTACTTTTTCTTTCCAATCAAAATTTGGAGTATTGAAAGAAGAGGTTATCAGAAGTGACCATGGTTAGAAAAAATGACATCACAGTATGGGTTTCAGTTTTCTGAAAGATGGCTTTAATGTATGGAGTCTTAACCTGGGATTTCTGAATTTTCAAAATAAATTGATAACTATTTTAATATTATTAACTTTCTTTATAATTCTATGTGTGTAATTTTGTGTATTTGAAAACTGTATTCTAAGAAGTGAGTCATTCATAGACAAATAAGTGAAGAATAATCCTTGTTTCCCATACTGATTTCTTGGAAAAGATAAAGATTTTGTCATGAGAAGTAAATATCTATAAGAAAAACACCAGATATTTCAAAAATTTTTAGATGAAAATTTGAGGTAAAAGTGAACAGTTCCCAGATGAGAGGATAAAAGCCCGTATTCTTGTAGTTCTAAACTGATATTTTTGTTCAGACACAAAATTCTTATATTGCCTTGGAGACCCCTAGGACATACAGACTACTTTATAAATACCCTATAAACTCAGAGATCTTAAATGATCCATTAAAGATTATAATTCAAGAGCTAAAAGAGATATCAGAAGCTATCTAATCTCACCTCTCATTTTACAAATGATGAAATTTAGATACTATTATTGACCAAGATTATTTAGATTTTAAGGTTTAAAGGAGTTGTACTCAAATTCTCTGATTTCAGTGCTAGTACCCCTTCCACTTTATCAAATTTTCATCACCAAATACTTGAAAACTCTCATGGTTTACTATTTTCTTTCTTTTTTCTTTTAGGGTTTTTTCACCTCAAAACCTTCATCATACTTTAGGCTATTATTCCCTAGAGCAAAACTTCTTAAACTGTGGATTTCAATCCCATATGGGGTTACATAATTGAATGTGGAGGTCATGAAAAATTTGACAAGAGCAAAAAGTTTTTGAATGCAGACAAAAATTATTTAAAAGTCAAATTCATAATAAATTTTAGCTTTTTCTGGCAGTACTTGCTTGTGCCATATCAAATGACTTCACTGCATCCTTGGTTCTGAACACAAAATAGTGATGAAGGATTTCAATTATCCACATGTCGGCTGAAAATTTTTACTTTCAGAAGTTAGAGGGATAAAAAAAGGGGAAACTAGATTCTTGATATTCTCATTAAGAGGGAGAAAGTGGTTGATGGGATGGAAAATTATGGAAAATTTTGGGTGAAGTCAACACTTTATCTTAGAATTCACGAAAGAGAAAGAGAGAATTTGAGCATGGCCCAGCATTCATATAAGATTTGGGGAAATATATATTTGAAACAATTTAGAGGAAAGATAAATGGAATCCCATAATTCTGAATGTTTCAGAAGTCAGTCCCAAAAGGATGAGAGGTGAACAAGACTGAAATTCTGAAAACACAAAGGAAACCATTCTTATGAGGAAGAAAAAAATATTTTTCTGAAAAGATTAAACAAATGGAAAAGGAAATCTCACCAATTAATTTAGACTTTGAAAGAAATATACAAAAAATGGAACCAAACAATGAAAAAGAGGGTAACAAGAGCCTGTAAAATATTGTCAGAAATGCTAAAGATGTATTTTGGGAAAAACATTTACAAATGCAAGTGACAATTACAGAAAGTCAATAAAGCTTCAATATATACAATTCATGGCAAATTAAATTCATTCACTTTTTTTTTTATGAGATGCCACTAAATTTGTAAAACTAGGGAATACTCTAGATGGAATTTACCTACATTATAAATAAAAACCAAAAATCTCTTGACCAAAGTATCACCTATTATTATCCTTATGGAGTTGAAGAGCTAACACAATCATAAATATTCAGAAGTGGTTGAATGGCTGGGTTCAAAACGTAGTTATTATTCATCTAATATCAATATGGTAGGTGATCTCAGCTGCTTGTTGGAGCTCTATCAATTTTTTTTTTCTTTCTCTGCCTTGAAAGTACAAAGGATGAACAACAATAGCATGTTGGACTAGATGGCCATGGAAATCCCTTTTAATTCTTTAAAAATTTCTGTGATTTTCTAATTCAGTATGGTTTCACAGGGATTCTTCTTTGGGTGTTGGTTAGACTGGTTAATGACTACAATTACTTTAAACTGCAATTCTGCAATTCTTTGATTCCTTGTCCAAAAGAGATTCAATCTTATTTTCACCTTGCTTTGTCAGGCTCTCTTCTTTTCTCTGAACCACTTTGAGCATAATTACAATGAATTATTCTTTTACTTAAATTGACAGTTTTAGTATTTTATTAAGTGAATTTTTTTAGCACTGCTGAAGAAAGAGCATCATTCCAATGCCTCTCCCCTTCTCTCCCTCTCTTTCTCCATATGATCTCCATAACCCTTTTGTCATCCTGTCACCCCAAACTCCTTTAATCCTAAAAACATTCTCTACAGTTGTTTTTTCTCCTCAAATTGAAAGAGAATTTAAAAAAAAAAAAAAAAGTAAAATCTGTTGCTAAACAGATCAATGTAAATAACCAACATCACTAATCAATAAACTCTTATTTGAAATATATTGAGTTTGAGGGAGGGAGGGAGGAGGGACATATTTGGACAAGTAAACAGCTTCTTCCTCATAGAATTTTGATCACTGCTTCAATCTTTCAGAAGTCTTTTTTTTGTTTATTGGTTTAATCAGAACTCTGACAATGAAACTTGTAGTGCTCTGAAAGTTTTTGATAGAAAAACCACTGTCATTTTGATAAATACATTCCAGCTTTTCCTTACTCTTTCTGTTCCCCATCTATTTTGAATATCCTTTCTTACAATTTTATTTTGCTTGCACATGCCTTTTTCAGGGCATCATTCATTAGATACTTGAAAATCATATGTTCATATAGCATTTTTATCGTATGTCCAAAAAATGGAGTTGGCATTGTCTATTGCTCCATGATATAATAAGTTGGTTTTGTTCCCTAATAAGCTCCAAGCTTTCAAAGTATAATCCCAGAACTTCAGAGTTGGAAGGGACTGCAGAAGTTACCTAGTTTAATTGAAAACTGAAAGATAGTCATCTAGATTTTATGTGAAGGCTCCCAGTAATGAAAAAAATCATTGTTTCCTAACACAGATCATTCCATTTGTGTTTTTTTTTTAGCAGTTCTAATTATTAAGGAATCAGCTAGGGGGTACAATGTATAAAATTATGGGCTTGGAGTCAGGAAAATTAATCTTTATAAGTTTAAATCTGACCTTGGATACTTACTAGCTGTGTGACCCTGGGCAAGTCACTTAACCCTGTTTCCCCTGTTCTTTTATCTGTAAAATGAGTTGGAGAGTGAAATAGCAAATCCCTCTAGTATCTTTGCCAAGAAAACCCTAAACAGGGTCACATACTATTAATAGTATAGACACAAATAAAAATGACACAACAACAACAACTAAATTATTAAGGGAGTTGTTGTTAGCCTTATATTGAATGAATCTACTTTTACCCATTCTTCTTAATTCAACTACTTGGGGTAAAACATAAATCTAATCCTTCCCATTGGCTTCTCTGATTATTGCAATCAATTTCCTGCTAATGTTCCCTTCTTCAATCTAATCATCCTAAATTTCTTCAACTGAATCTCTGGCATGATTTTTAGTCTTTTTTCACAATTATCAAACTATAATCTGCACATATTTGGAAGGGCCTTTAAATAATGTTTCTTTTAATCTATAGGTAATAATGGTCTTCTGCAAAATAGTGAAGAAATGGTCATTTAGCCTTTTCCTAAAGATGACAATGAAAGGGAACCCACTAGTTCCATGGAAGTCTATTCCATTTTTAATAGTCATGTTTTTGTAAAGGACTTTTAATAAAGTTTTCCCTTTATATTAAACTCAGAATCACTTTTACATCCCTGCAATTTCTCTCAGTTTTATCAGTTTTGGGGGGCTAGGCAAAACAAATCTAATGCTCATTACATTTTACAGACATTCAAATATTTGAAGATGGATATCATATCTGGTTTTTCAGGATTCAATCTAATTAATTAATATGCTTCCTAAAATAACAAAAAGGGATAACAATAACATAAATATTTATTTGCACTCTTACACACAATTGTTCTAAAGTTATTTAAGATGGTCCTTTAATGTGGAATACAAAAGAATCTGTGCTTCTCTCCATTGGAGTAAGCAATATAGAATAACTTTATAGAAATAGATGAAAAACTAGCCTTACTATAAGGAAAAGATCAGTTCAATTTATTCCTCTTTAACAGTTGGGAAAGACATTTAGCCTTTTTGTGTCCCAACTGACTTGCTAAGAATGAGTTTTAGCCATGGTGATAATCTGTATCAGTTGAAGGATTTCCCATAACAGGGATTTACTATATGGATAAATGCTAAGATAAATACAAGTATTTTAAAATTGTCACTTTGGTTTTTCTTCATTTTAATGGCACACTGTTAATACACATTGAATTTACAATCCACTAAAAACTCAACTCTTTTACATACAAACTCTTGATTAATTGTGGCTCTCCTAATCTGTACTTGTGTAGTCATTTTTTAAACCTCAATATTGACACTTACATGCTTCTCTAATCTCCATAAAATTCATCCAATCATTCTAGTTTGTTAAGATATATTTTGATCTAAATTCTATAGTCCAACTTGTGAGCTAGAACTCTTTGTTTTATGTTTATCAATTTTAATTTTCTTTTTACATAATTATTCCCTGATAATTTTCTGGATCTAATTCTTCTTAAATTTCTTTTGTTTGGGGATTCAGTTTCCACTCCCCAAAATAACATTATTATTTATTCTTGCATTTCATGAATTTGTATTATTAGTGACACAGATAATGACCAGTTGTTTTAAATATTTCAAAGAGTACTAAATTGAAGTCTGAAGACAATGCTTCAATTCTTGGTTCAAACAATGGCTATGTAATCTAGGAGTTTATAACAATGAACCTCAATTTCCTTTTTTATAGATAAAAATATAATATATAGAAAGATATATGTATTGTGACTATTACCTCCCCATTCCTGGAAGGTATGTTATTCATAAAGCAGCCCTAGATTACAGTAGCTTTTTGATTTCCTCTTTATTCTTCTGACTCAATCAGTTTAGATTTTACTACAAAAAAATAGCTTTTTTTTCAAACCCATTATTATTTATTCATATTTTCTCATTTTATACTTGTACAATTGAATTTTTTATTCTCAAGTGCAAAACTTTCTATTCTTCTCTATTGTTTTTTTTTTTTTTCTTCTTTTCTTAAACTTTGAATGTGTATATCATCTGTGCCTTTATCCAATCACTGATTAAAAATGTGAAACGGCACAGGGACAATTACAGATTCCTGGCATGTTGACATTGATCTATTAATAAAATTTTCTTTGAATTTGGCTATCCAAACAGTTTTGTATTCAATTATTTTATCATTGAACCTACGTCTTTGTATTTTCCCCATATAAAAATATAAAAGACTTTAACTAAAGTTTTGTTAAAACTGAGATAAACCATCTACACAGCATTCCTCTCATCTACTAATTTAGTAATCCTATGGTGTGTGGAGGAGGAAATAAGGTTAATCTGAAATGATCTCTTCTTGGTGCATCTAAATTGGGTTCTTGTAATTATACATCTTTTCTAGACAGAAATTAGTCAGCCTCAAAGAAACACTAATCATTACTTTGGCCTAAAAAGGAGACCACATATTTATATATAATAAAACTGGAACTAAAAAGCAACCTCCAAAATTTATTAATCAACCTCCATGATTCTATTAGGGACTTGCTAATTCATTCAGGCATACAGCAACTTCCCTTAATATTTCTTTCAAATATACCTCAATTTTCAAAGTTAATAATTTTTCCTTGTACTGCAAATTTCTTCTTCCTTATCCTATCCAGAGACATAATAATGTAGTAGATGTAAATGTGATTGATTATCTTAGAAATCTGATGACTCTTGGCATTTATAGGCTATCAACTCAACCCTTAGTACCTCCTTGGAAGTATCCGTAAATTGCCCTGGGGAACAACTCTGAAGGGATCATTTCCAGGTAAATAGTTTTCTTCCAGGGAGCAAGGTGAGAAATGTAGGCACTTTTCCTCAAGCAAGAATTCTCTCTTTACTCTCCCCAAAAGGTACTGCCATATTTTTTCTTGGCATTTCTTTTGTTATTTGAAACTGATAGTGCATTCTGTTTCTTTCTAAAGAGCTCTCCCTGGAACAGCCTATTTTCCCCCAAAGCTCTCAAGCCTGTTTAATTTCCCTGCTTGCCTCCAGCACTTCTGATACCCCTGACAAGGCTTTTCAGATTTTTTACTCACTGTAACTGACAAGAGCAAAGCCTTCTGGGGCAACCACAGTGCTGTTTTAGACTGCAGACTAAGCATGGAGGCACTGATGGTTTTGGTAGCTCTCAGGGTAGTTTGTGGATTTTTAAAGAAGGGAACTGAGACAGAAAATAAATTTAGTTATTTATAGGAGAATAGTATTGTTTTCCTTCTTTTTAGCTTTCCAAGGTGACCAATTTTATAATACTGCCCCATTCTTTGCCAGAATTGGACTTCTCTACGGGGAAAATGTGCACTTTGTATATTTTCTGAGGAAAAATAGCTTTAGGCAAAAGAGAAGAAGAGGAATGAGATTGTTGTTGGCTGCTTGAAATTTTGCTTAGTGAACTGGTACCTTGAGGATCTGCCAGGTCTGCTTTGTTACAACAGTGTTCTTCTGTATTTCTGCTCCTACCACTCTAGTATAAACCCTCATTATCACCCTATTAGATTAGTGCAATAATTTTCTGAAAGTTTTTTCCTGTATTTTCCTTTCTCTCTTCTATTCATCCTATATACTGCTGCCAGGATGATTTGCTTTGTTTAATTGTGAAATATATCTGTTCATACAGTTCAGTAGAAAAATTCCTTCATTTGCAGTTGGCAGACCTGGATTCAAAAGCTGATTCTTCTACTTACTAGGTCTGATTTTGAGCAAGTTACTTACTGAACCATTCTGGTTCTTAGTTTCTGGTTTGTAAAGTGATGAGGTTGGATTGGATGGTTTTTCAGGTTTTTCTAGCTCCACTTCTATGTTCTTTAGCTCTTCTAGTGTGATTGATGTGCTTAAAAATCTTTATTGTCAGCTGGATGAACTTTGGATTCCTCAGGATGGCATTCAACTCACTCTACAATCTGGCAGGACCCAACTTTTGTAGCCTTATTTCATTTTACTCTTCTGAGTGAGCAGCCAAACTGTGCTTCTTCCTCTGCCAGCTAAAATGCACTACTATTTTTCTTCCTCAAGCTTCCCAGACTTCAATCTACAATAACCATCTTTACCTCCTTCCCAAACCCTAACCTCTTACTTTCAGTTTCACTTCTCATGTCATGATGTATGTTACAGACTCCCTAGCTTTTATTTCACATTCTACAAGAAGAGAGAAAAAAAATTAAAAATTTCACCTTTTTCTCAGGGTGTAGTATCATATTCCTCATATAACAAGTGCTTAGTACTTATTGAATGAATATCCAGTATTGATGATGTGTTATTTGTTTCTTTCTCCCTCCCCACAAAATGCCTTTTTGACTAAGATTATATTTAAGCATAGAAAATATTAAGAAGTACTGTGTTCTACATATAGTAGGTTTCTTTTTTATGGATAATATATTTTATTAATGAAACATTATTTTCCCAATTGTCAACTATTCATCTTTATTTCTTATTGTTTTTTCTTATTACACATCATTTCTGAATATGTTCATGTTTTAACTCATTTTCCTTTCTGAATATTTCTTTAAGAGGAATATTTTAATTCCTAACCCTGAGTTAAAGTTACAACAGTCATAATTTAGAAATACATGATTTAGAATTGCAAGGTACTGAATTTGGAATCAGAGAATCTAGTTCTCTGCCACTTATGTGCTTTTAGTCAAATCACATGACTTCTCTGGTCATCAACCTTGGTTTCTAAAATATGAAAGAGTGAGGCTAGATGACCTCTATACTCTATAATGCTTGAAGTTTTAGGATCACCTATTTTAGATATAACCAAACTGAAGATCAGAGAGCTTAAATTACTTTTTGTAAGACATGTATAATGAATGACAGACAACCCAAGTATATGAGGGGTTATTTGACATTCCAATCCCATTTGCTCTGACAGAGCCCCCTTTTGCATTATTTTCTATGCACTTATTTCTTTTTGTTGCCTAGACCAGTTGAAATAAAATAATTTTATTTTTGTCAGAATTGGTCCAAGGTGCATTAATTGACTTTGATCTTTAGCTGGTGATTTTCAGGATCATTGTATTGCAAAATACCAAACACCAAGCAAAAATGTCAAAAATACTGTGTCCTACCCCAAACATTATGTTCTCTCCCTCCCTCCTTTTGTCTTCCTCCCTCCCTCCCTCCCTCTCCCTCACTCTGTGTGTGTTTCTCTCTCTCTCTCTCTCTCTCTCTCTTTCTTCTCTCTCTCCCTTCTCCTTAGTTTCTCTCTCTCTCTCTCTCTCTCTCTCTCTCTCTCTCTTTCTCTCTCTCTCTGTTTCTGTCTCTCCCTCTCCTTCTCTCTAGTTCTCTCTCTCTCTTTCTCTCTCTCTCTCTCTCTCTCTCTCTCTCTCTCTCACACACACACACACACACACACACAAACTTCTCACTCTCATCGCTTTGTATATTTTTCTTCTTTATAAAATGGAAAACAATACTGACTTAACTGGCAAAGACATGGTATAGACAAACTCATTAATGATTTCAGAAGAATGAGTATGTCATTCCATTGCAGAAAAGCTTAACCACCAGTAAGGAAATAAATATATGTTTTATTTCATTAGCAGAGCTGCATTGTGTTTTTAGACACTCAGCCTAATTTTTATGAACTGAAGATTGTTTCAGGTAATGATTCTCTACTTTCTTAAATGTGTTAAATTCAATAATGAAGTAGTTCCATAGGAGAAGGGGAAAGATGAGTTAAAGGCCAAGAAGGTTAAAACTTTTTCAAATTTAAATTGGATTATGTTTATGTAATTAGAAGAGCCTGTTGCAAACATCTGCCAGTCTGGTGTTAAGAAATACAAATTTACATATGAAAGATATTTATATTCCATTTCTATAAGCATATTTCCAAGCAATATGTTTTCCAATGGATCTTCTTTACTGTTGTACTTTAAAAAAGATGAACATTAGGCAATTAATGTTTTTGTCTACAACATCTAATAAGATCATCTGATTTTAATATCCATGGCTAGAGAGAATACATTCACTAGTCACATATATATGTGATATTAATTTTGTTTATTATAAAGATTCTTTTATCTTTCTGTTTGACATGTTTTTTGCTCCTCCAATGATTTCTGGGTTCTTTTGCCTTTCTTGTAGTCACAACTGTTTTACATAAGTTAAACTTATCCAAGAAATGACAATAACCAGAGCCCATGTTTATGCTTTTATCCATTTCTCATTATTCCAGAATCCAGAGGATTTTTTTTAATTGTTTGAGTTGAATTTCTTGTAATTGAATGTAGTATTTTACAGAATCATTATAATGATATGGACTTGTAATAGTTCTTTCTATTCTGATACCCTAATTATGCAGAGAAGGGTATTTAAACTCAACAGGGTTAAATAATTTCCCAGATAGACATAAAACTAGTTCATTTATCACCTTCATTCTAATTTTGTATTGATTATTACTTCTCAAAAAATAACTGGAGTTGAATATCAGTAGAAAGCTGATTCTGAAATTATTTCTGTATGTGTAACTAGAATCACAGAATGTGTCTCTGATAAATGTCTTTGAGTGCATCCATTTATATCTAAGGATATTCTGTCATTTTTCTGATGATTCATGACAAAAATAAAATATTTTTTAACACTATGTGTGGAAATTTTCTTGGAAGGCCATTGTTGATATGATACAAACATTCCCCTTCTCTTTAAGAACACAGTAGGTCATAAAGTGCCAAATGATACTTGGATACCTTTATAATATAGATTCAGTTATGTGTGATCATAAATTTGATCTAAGTAGTAGGAAAGAATATTAGAGACCATCTTATTAGTGTAATAATTGTCAAGTCAGAAATACTTAAATTCAAATCTTGTTTCATGTTTCCTTGGCAAGTTGCTTAAAACCTTATGGGTTTCTGTTTCTCTCACTACAAAATGGGAATAATAATAGAACCTACGTCACAGGTTGTTATGAGAAGGATATGAGATAGTATTTGTAAAATTGCTTTTCAAATCTTAAAAGTTGTTATTGTTGTTGTTTTTATTGTTAATATTATTATAACATTATTCTGATGTGGCCCAATGAAAAAGTCAGGATCCAAAAGTTGTCAACAGGCTAGAATTAAAAAAGATGAATTTTATTGCAATAAATGTAATTTCATTAATTCAAAAATTCACCTGTACTTTGTCCTTCATTCTCAAAGAGGACTATAACTTCAGGGAGGTGATGGTATGACATTCATTCCAAATGAATTGGAATTAAGTGAGGGAGGGCTTGTACAAAGTCACCAGCCGGGGGGCGGAGCCAAGATGGCGGAGAAGACACACGCGTCTTTCTAAGCTCTTCTCTTACCCTCTTTACCAATAATATATCAAGCCTCAAAAATAGTCTTGACTGCTACAACTTGTAAAGATAAGAAGTAGAACAATCCACCAGCTGAAAAATCTGCAGTCTCACCAAAAAGGTCGGTTCGGGGCCAGGGGAGATCGGCGAGACTGGGAGAGAAATTAGGTTCCGAGGAGAGTCTCAAACCCAGGGTGAAGGCACAGATCTCAGCACAAGCGCAGCCCCAACCCGCAGTACGGGGCTTTTCCTTGGGGCAGTTGTGATCCTGCACGGCAGGAGGACGAGCCCGGTTAGCCTCCAATCTCGCAGGGGGAGCCTCGGCTTGGGGCCATGGAGCTTTTTTTCCAGGGCGATTTGCATCAGGCAGAGACGCTGGCAGAGTTTGTGGCGTCTGCATTCTGCAATCAGCTAGCACACTCACAGTCCCACAAGAGGTCGCCCTGGGCGGACACTTTCACCACTTATCTCAGCCGAGGGCAATCGATAATCCACTCAGCCCTACTAAGCAGTTTGATAGCTTGGCCAGTGCTGAATCCACCTCCTGTTGGGGAAGGAAAACTCTCACACAGAGCACTCCCATACCTCGGAGCCGAAAATCGGTTTACATCTCTCCCTATTCTGCAGAGGAAGCTGGTAACCCCTTGCCTAGGAGACCTACCCTAAAGGCTTTAAAACATGAATAAAAGATGAAAAGAACAATTGACAGCTTCTATGCAGAAAAGAGCAGGTCAGCAAACCTGAAGAGACCTCAAACAGCAAAAATGCATCAGACTGTCCTCCTTTACAGAATGTCTCTCATAGAAGAGAGCCATTAAAAGTCTCAAAAGAGAGTTAGAAGATAAATGGGGAAAGGAAAGAGAAGCCTTTACAAGAGAGCAACAACTTCCTGAAATACGAATTGGAAAAATAAAGAATTCACTACAAAGTAGGATTTGTGATTTGAAAGACAAAGAACTGCAAGAAAGTAGGATCCATGAATTGAAAGACAAAGAACACGCAAGAAAGTAGGATCTGTGAATTGAAAAAGAAAATAATTCACTAAAAAAAATTAGTGAAATGGAAAAAATTCCACAGACCAAAACAATACATTCAAAACTCAATTGGACATATACAGAAAGAAGTAAAAAAGCTATTGAAGAAAATAATCTTTAAAAATTAGAACTGAACAAATTGAAACTAATGATTCATTGAGACAGCAAGAATCAGTCAAGCAAAAACAAAATGACAAACTGAAAAACCACGAATTATCTACTTGCAAAAACGACAGACTTGGAAAAATAGATCTAGAGAGATAATCTTGAGGATTATTGACTTTCTGAAAACTATGATGAAAAAAAGAGCCTAGATACTATTTTTACAAGAAATCATCAAAGAGAACTGCCCAGATGTAATAGAATCAGAAGGTAAAATAGGCATTGAAAGAATCTATCGAACACCTTCTGAAAGAAACCCTAAAATAAAAACCCCAAGGAATATTGTGGCCAAATTTCAGAACTATAAGATTAAGGAAAAATTTTACAAGCAGCCAAAAAACCATTTAAATACGAGGTGCCACAATAAGGATCACCCAAGATCTGGCTGCCTCTACATTAAAGGAAAGAAGGGCCTGGAATATGATATCCGAAAGGCACAAGAACTTGAGATGCAGCCAAGAATAAACTACCCAGCTAAGCTGAGCATTTTCTTCCAGGGAAGAAGATGGATTTTAATGAAACAAATGAATTCCATTTGTTTCTGAAGAAAAAACCAGAACTAAACAAAAATTTGATCTCCAAGAATAGAACCTCAAGAGATGCAGAAAAGGTAAAAATAACTCTTGAGAATTGTATTTCGTTGTGGATATACAAAAGAATACATGTATAATTTCATGTACATGATATAACATAAAAAGGGAAGTAGATATGGAAAAGGGATGATGGCAGAATAAGGTGGAAGGAGGGATAAAAAGAGGGGAACCACATCCCACAAAGAGGCTAAGGAAACTTATCATATCTGAGGGAATTTAGAGAGGGGAGGAACATTGTGTGAATCTTACTCTCATCAGAGTTGGCTAAAGAAAAAATAATTGACATTTGTTTTAGAGAAAATTTCTCCCTCATTAAAAACGGGGAGAGGAAAAGGGAAAGAAAAGAGTAATAAGGGAAGGAAGGGGGAAAGACTCAAAGGGGAGGAGGGGTTATAAAGAGGATAAGATCGTGATACAAGAGGGGACATAAGTTTAAAAGGGGAAAGAGGGTTGGGGAGGTGAAAGAAAGCAAATCTGGCGAAGTTAGGATGGCAGGAAATACAGATTTAGTAATTCTAACGAAATGTAAATGGGATGAACTCCCTATAAAGAGGAGGCAGAATAGCAGACTGGATCAAAAGTCAGAACCCTACAATATGTTGTTTACAAGAAACACATTTAAAGAGGGGATGCATATAGAGTAAAAGTAAAAGGCTGGAGCAAAATCTATTATGCTTCAGGTGAAGTCAAAAGTAGGGTAGCATCCTTATCTCAGATCAAGCAAAAGTAAAATTGATCTAATTAAAAGAGATAAGGAAGGTAACTACATCCTGCTAAAGGGTAGCATAAACAACGAAGCAATATCAATATTAACATATATGCACCAAGTGGTATGGCACTCAACTTCCTAAAGGAGAAGTTAAGAGAGTTGCAAGAAGAAATAGACAACAAAACTGTAATAGTAGGAGATCTCAACCTTGCACTCTCAGAATTAGACAAATCAAACCACAAAACAAATAAGAAAGAAATTAAAGAAGTAAATAGAATATTAGAAAAATTAGGTATGTTGGATCTTTGAGAAAATTGAATGGAGATAGAAGGAATATACTTTCTTCTCAGCAGTTCATGGAACCTATTCAAAAATTGACCATATATTAGGACATAAAGACCTCAAAATTAAATGCAAGAAAGCAGAAATAGTAAATGCTTTCTTTTCAGATCATGATGCAATAAACACTACATTCAACAAAAAGTTAGGGGAAATAGACCAAAAAGTAATTGGAAACTAAACAATCTCATCTTAACGAATGATTGGGTGAAGCAGCAAATTATAGATACAATTAATAATTTCCACTCAAGATAATGACAATGATGAGACATCATACCAAAATTTGGGATGCAGCCAAAGCGGTAATAAGAGGGAATTTTATATCCTTAGAGGCTTACTTGAATAAAACAGAGAAAGAAAAGATTAATGAATTGGGCTTGAACTAAAAAAACTAAAAGACCAAATTAAAAACCCCAATCAAATACTAAATTGAAATTCTAAAATTAAAAGGAGAAATTAAAAATATTGAAAGTAAAAAACTATTGAACTAATTAATAAAACTAAGAGTTGGTTCTATGAAAAGCCAATAAAATAGATAAGCCTTTGGTAAATCTGATTAGAAAAAGGAGGGAGGAAAATGAAATTAGTAGTCTTAAAAATGAAAAGGGAGAACTTTCCACCAATGAAGAGGAAATTAGAGAAATAATAAGGAGTTATTTTGCTCAACTTTATGCCAATAAATTTGATAACCAAGTGAAATGGATGACTACTCCAAAAATACAGACTTCCCAGACTAAAGAGGAAGAAGTAAATTGCTTGAATAGTCCCATTTCAGAAAAAGAAATAGAACAGGCAATTAAACAACTCCCTAAGAAAAATCCCCAGGACCAGATGGATTTAATGTGAATTTTACCAAACATTTAAAGAACAATTGACCTCAATGCTATATAAATTATTTGATAAAATAGGGAATGAAGGAGTCCTACCAATTCTTTCTATGACACAAGACATGGTACTGATACCTAAACCAGGTAGGAAGAAAACAGAGAAAGAAAATTATAGACCAATCTCCCTAATGAATATTGGTGCTAAAATCTTAAATAAGATATTAGCAAAAAAGACTACAGAAAATCATCCCCAGGATAATATACTATGATCAAGTAGGATTTATACCAGGAATGCAGGGTGGTTAATATTAGAAAACTATCAATATAATTGCCATGTCAATAACCAAATTAACAAAACCATATGATCATCTCAATAGATGCAGAAAAAGCATTTGATAAAATCCAACATCCATTCCTATTAAAAACACTTGAGAGTATAGGAATAAATGGACTTTTCCTTAAAATAATCAGCAGCATCTATTTAAACCATCAGTAAGCATCATATGTAATGGAGACAAACGCAACCATTCCCAATAAGATCTGGAGTGAAACAAAGTTGCCCACTATCACCGTATTATTTAATATTGTATTAGAAACGCTAGCTATAGCAATAAGAGCTGAGAAAGAGATTAAAGGAATAAGAATAGGCAAATGAGGAAGCCAAATTATCACTCTTTGCTCGATGACATGATGGTATACTTAGAGAACCCCAGAGATTCTCTAAAAGTTATTAGAAATAATCCACAACTTTAGCAAAGTTGCTGGTTATAAAATAAACCCACATAAGTCATCAGCATTCTTATATATCACTAACAAAATCCAAACAGTCAGAGTTACAAAGAGAAATTCCATTTAAAGTAACTACTGATAATAATAAAATATTTAGGAATCTATCTGCCAAGGGAAAATCAGAAACTTTATGAGCAAAAATTACAGACCACTTTTCACACAAATTAAGTCTGATCTAACCAATTGAAAAATATTAAATGCCTTGGATAGGGCGAAGAAATATAATAAAGATGACAATATTACCTAAACTAATCTATTTATTTAGCGCTATACCAATCAGACTCCCAAAAACTATTTTAATGACCTAGAAAAAATAACAACAAAGTTCATATGGAAAACAAAAGGTCAAGAATTTCAAGGAATTAATGAAAAAAAATCAAATGAAGGTAGGTTTAGCTGTACCAGATCTAAAACTATACTATAGAGCAGCAGTTACCAAAACTATTTGGTATTGGCTAAGGAATAGATTAGTTGATCAGTGGAATAGATTAGGTTCAGGATAAAACAGTCAACAAATATAGCAACCTAGTCTTTTGACAAACCCAAAGATCCCAGCTTTTGGGATAAGAACTACTGTTTGATAAAATTGCTGGGAAAATTGAAACTAATATGGCAGAAACTAGGCATTGATCCATACTTAACGCCAGATACCAAGATAAGGTCAAAAATGGGTTCATGACCTAGGCATAAAGAATGAAATTATTAATAAATTAGAGGAACATAGGATAGTTTACTCTCAGACCTGTGGAAGGGGAAGGTTTTTATGACCAAAGCAGAACTAGAGATCAGTACTGACTCACAAAATAGAAAATTTCGATTATACTCAAACTGAAAAGTTTTTGTACAAACAAAACTAATGCAGAAAAGATTAGAAGGGAAGCAATAAACTGGGAAAATATTTTTACAGTCAAAGGTTCTGATAAAGGCCCTTATTTCCAAAATATATAGAGAATTAACTCTAATTTATAAAAATCAAGCCATTCTCCAATTGAAAATGGTCAAAGGATATGAACAGACAATTCTCAGATGAAGAAATTGAAACTATTTCTAGTCATATGAAAAGATGCTCAAGTCATTATTAATCAGAGAAATGCAAATTAAGACAACTCTAAGATACCACTACACATCTGTCAGATTGGCTAAGATGACAGGAAAAAATAATGATGATTGTTGAGGATGTGGGAAAACTGGGACATTGATTCATTGTTGGTGGAGTTGTGAACGAATCCAACCATTTTGGAGAGTAGTTTGGAACTATGCTCAAAAAGTTATCAAACTGTGCATACCCTTTGATCCAGTAGTGTTACTACTGGATTATATCCCAAAGAGATTATAAAGAAGGGAAAGGGACCTGTATGTGCACTGAATGTTTGTGGCAGCCCTTTTGTAGTGGTAGAAACTGAAACTGAATGGATGTCCATAGTTGGAGAATGGCTGAATAAATTGTGGTATATGAAAATTATGGAATATTACTGTTCTGTAAAGAAATGACCAACTAGGATGATTTCAGAAAGGCCTGGAGAGACTATACACGAACTGATGCTGAGTGAAATGAGCAGGACCAGGAGATCATTATATACTTCAACAACAATACTAGATGATGACTAGTCCTGATGGATCAGGCCATCCTCAGCAACAAGATCAACCAAATCATTTTAATGGAGCAGTAATGAACTGAACTAACTATACCCAGAAAAAAGAACTCTGGGAGATGACTAAAACCATTACATTGAATTCCTCAGTCCCTATATTTATGCACACCTGATCTTTGATTTCCTTCACAAGCTAATTGTACAATAATTCAGAGTCTGATTCTTTTTGTACAGCAAAATAATGTTTTGGTCATGTATACTTATTGTGTATCTAAGTTATATTTTAATATATTTAACATCTACTGATCATCCTGCCATTTAGGAGGGGTGGGGGGTAAGAGGTGAAAAATTGGAACAAGAGGTTTGGCAATTGTTAATGCTGTAAAGTTACCCATGTATATCCTGTAAATTAAAGGCTATTAAATTAAAAAAAAAAAAAAAAAATAATGAGATGATTCAGGCCAGTTCCAATAATCTTGAGATGAAGAGAGCTATCTACACCCAGAGACAGGACTGTTTGTTTGCTTGCATTTTATTTTCTTTCTCACTTTTTCCTTTTTAATTTGATTTTTCTTGTGCAACAAGATAATTGTATATATATATATGCATATATTGAATTTAATATATATTTTTACAATGTTTAACATATATAGGATTACTTGCTATCTAGGGGAAGGGATGAGAGAAGAGGGGAGAAAAACTGGAACACAAGGTTTTGCAATGGTTACTGTTGAAAACTTATCCATGCATAACTTCTGATAATTAAAAAGCTTTAATAAAAAAGGGGAAAAAAAAAAAAAACAAAGTCACCAGCCCCACTTTCTCCTCCAGAGCCATCTGGGTCCTGTGGCAAGACATAGATCAGAAGCATTGGAGATTGCCCTGGATACAATGGAAGACTCTGGCCTTTTAAATTAAAGCCTGTAACAAGTCTTGTTTTGATTGAACCAATGTCCATTTAATGAATAAGGTTAGATAAGAAGAAACAAAGAATAGATGTTTTTACCTATTCAAAAACCAAAATAAACAAACAACAACAACAACAACAACCAAAAAAATAATAATAATAAAACAATCTGGGAAGGAAACCCTCCAGATTTCTGCTCAAAACAGAACCAAATACTATTTATAATCACTCTGAAGCAACCTGAACCCAAAGAGACCAAATGGGACTTGCCAAGGGACCTTTTGGCCAATTGGTGAAAGCCATAATGATTTGGCTTTAAGGCTAGTGCTTAAGTAAAAAATATATCCTGACTTAGCTTTTAATTAGAATAGCTGTGAGATACTGTTGTGTTGGAAAGACCCTTGAATGTAGTCAGAATCTTGGATTTGAATCTCAGCATTGGTACTTACTGAACATGCATTTTTGGACTGTGATCTCCTTGAGAAAAGGGATGATTTTTTTTAGACACTTAATAAATGCTAGTTGACTGACAGGCAAGTTATTTCATCTCTCTCAGCTTGGGTAACTTTACTTGTAAACTAAGGTCCCTTCTAGCTTTGTCTGATGCTAAAATTGATTTCAGATGAGTCTTGAATCTCATTTTTCCCTAGTTGTAAAATGAGGAGAATTCTATTTGTCCTCACCTTTGATCCTAGGTTGGTGCTAAGGATAAATGAAAGTGCTAGGAGAAAACAAAACAAAACAAACAAGCAAACAAACCAAAAAATTGTTGGAATAATTGAAGGGTCATTATGGCAGATTAAATTTCTATATTTCTGCCCAAGATCCTGAAATAATCAAGTAGAAGTCCCAGACTTTGAATCCCAGTCCCCTAAAGACAAATCTATTTTAGCTCATTCCTTCAAAGGAATACCTACCAAAACTACTTGGCAAGTGGTTATCCAGGCTTTGCTTGAGAAAGTCCTCCAATAAGAGGACAACTTTTACTTCCAAAGGAAGATTATCCCTACTCTATTTCTCTCTTAAAGTAGTGACAGAATATAGCTTCTAGAGGAGACAACAATAATTTCAAGGTCCCTTGACCTTAGGGTGCTTCTGTTCTAACAATCTGTCAGTGATTCTAAAGTCTTCTGGCTTTGGGATCTGTGATCCTGAGGTCTCCCCCTTCATCCCCTTGTCTTAGAGTATTATTGTTCTGGCAACCTATCAATGATTGTAAAAGTCTTCTGGTTTAGGGATATAATATTTCTTCCCTTGGACTTTAGAGAAGATATATTACTGAGTCTAAGACTCTCTAACCTTAGAATACTATTGTTTTGACAATCTTGTTTTCCTTGACTAGGGACACCTAGACTTGGAAATTCTTGCAATTTTCATCAAAGTTAGTAGAGAATGTTTGCCATCTTTTCACCTTCTCTGGGATGCCAGAGGAGATGAAGTGTCATAGGATATTTTTTGGCAAAATTTTATGACTTTTGGCAAAGATGGGACAGTCCTTTTTTGTATCATTTTTGTCTGGGTCTACATCTCTGTGCAGAATGTTTGTGTCATGTTTATTCTGTGAGCTAGATTTTGTTATCTGGAAAGATTTAAAACACAACTATCAAGAAAAACCCTCTATGCTGTAGTTAGAATGCTGGGCAGATTTCTTTTTTTTTTTTTTTTCCTTAAAAAGCCTAACTTTTTCCTGTGGACTTCAGCTCTGGTCAAGATGGAGGCTACACATAAAAGTTAGCTAATTAAAATTAAAACAACATCTTAGCAGATTCTCAAAGTTTTGAGAGGAATGATTTAAAAAGTTGGCGATTAGTCATTTTAAGATGGCAAGAAAAATTCCTGAAGCACTGGGGATAATTTCAGGAATTTACCCTATTGAGGAAAAAAAAACTACATAAATAGCAAATTTTTTCTAACTTTTTCTTGACTGCTATCTAATCCAGAGTTTCCTTCTGTTCCTTTGGGAAAGCACCCCAGAAGATAAGAAGGGATCTTCTCCATTCCACTCCCCAGAGTGATCCTGAGTATATCTCAGTTGTGAGTATTGCTAACAAGACCGATATAACCTAATTCTTTCTGTTTGCTGAGTCCTCTCATCAGATTAAAAAAAGATAATGCTAAAGTACTGTAGGGAAACTCAATTCTGCCTTACCTGTAGAAAACGGGGAAGCAACCATGGGAACCCCACACAACCTTGTCCATACATTTCCCCAATCCAGCTTGGGGGAATGGAATGGAGTGGGAGTCAGGTTCCATGGTCAGCATTCCCTGAGTCCTGGTACCTGAAACTATCATTAAAGGAAGATCCTGGCACCAGTCACCCCAGCTTTCAGTAGATTCTGTCCAGAAACTGCCTGGGAAGAATTCAGGTACCTCTGGCACCACCCAGCATGGCATCATGAGGTAAGAAAGCCAGTCAGTTGTAGATGTGTATTAGCTATGTAATTTATGGCATCTCTGCCCAGTTTTCTGATTTCTAAAGAGAAATAATAATTGTTATTGTGAATATCAGATGATTGCAAAAGTGCTTAGCATAAAACATGCTATATGAATGTTGACTGCTTTATTGAATATAAATGCTTCATGTTTGATAATTTTATAGGTTTTTTAGATGTGGCCAACAGATAAATGATGTCTATGTGTGTAAAGTAATTTGGAAATTTGTTTGAGATATTATAGTAAAAGCAATTTTAAAGGAGCTCTAATTCAAGTCCACTAAAAGGGTTATGCAAATTGTAATATGTTTGCACTAATAGTGTTAAAAGAAGATTTAAGAGTTTGAGAACTTTCGGAAAAGTTTGCTACTACTTAAAAAACTGGCTACAAAAAGCATGCTTTGGTATTATCTACAGTCAAAGTTCTGAGGGCTCTGTCAGTAAAAACTGGAACCTTAATCCTTTTCCTGGCTCATGAAAGAAAAATGATTGTGTGAATTGGAAAATAACCAACTGGCAATTGAGTTAACTGAGAATATTTAATCCGAATTTAGGGAATCTCATTAACTAAAGTTGTCAATTTTAAAATCTATTCTATCTTAATTTTAACAATTGTTTTATTTTTTCCCTAAAACAAAAAGAAACTTATTTAAGGGAATAGAAATTACATCTAATACTGTTTGGCTATTATTTAGGAAAATTCTAAAATGATTAACTAAGTTATTTGGAGTGTTGTCATCATGTTAAACCTAAAATTAGTAATTATTGTGTGTAGAACAAGAGGGATAAGATGAAAGCCTTTTCATTTCACCTCCAAGTATGAGATGTGAAGCAACTTTTCCTCTTTCACAGAGTGGAAGGAGGTATCAAACAATACAGCCTATGAAAATACTGAGAATGTTTGGGGTGGGCAACACCAAGCTCAGCCCCTTCTCTGGAGTTGCTTAATCTGTAAACTTTCTTGAAACCATCAGGGAAAGCAAGGTCATTAGCCCTGAGAAACGAGCCTGTTTAGGATTTATAGTTTCTAAACAAAGAATGTGATTAATAAGAATCTATCTATAAGCTTGTTTAAACACATAAAACATGTTAAACAAAAATCTCATGTGTGTAAGTGCAGGTAAACTTTTAAAATAATATATCTATCCCTAAACTGAGATTATTAGAATTTGCTATTAAAGATAAAATCTCTTAGGACTACAAGTGATAGGCTTTTGAGTTTTGAATTTGATTGCCTGATCATTGTCAGTAACCCACCATTTGAGAAAAATGCCATAAGTTAATTCAAAGGAACACCTTCATGAACTGTCTTTGGTGGATGTTTTATCTGAGCAAGAGTTGGGAGGATAACCTTAGCCTCTGCTTAAGTTGAGAACCTTTTGATTTAGTTTCTCAGTTCCGATTCTTTATTTCCCACCTGATTCTTCCTGAGTCTGGCTATGAGATGGAATTATTACTAGATGATTGTTGTTAAACAGATCAGAGGATGCTTTGTCCTGTCATACATATACTCTCAAGTTGAAGCCTGAAGAACCTGTTTTAATGCTATTCTAATCATGTCCCTGCTTCCTCCTTTTATAGCAAATGTCTATAATCAGAGCAAATGGTCAACAGAAGCCATTAGCCCAATACAAGTATTACAGGGGAGACAATGGTTTTCTACCTTAGATCTGAAAGATGCTTTCTTTTGCATACCATTGCATAAAGATTCACAATTTCTTTTTGCCCTTGAAGGCACAAATCCAGGGAAACATAACTCCCATCAATTAACATGGGTAGTCATGTCCCTAACATGAGGTAATTCAGGGCTTCAGGGACAGCCTTCATATATTTGGACAGGTCCTGACTATGTAAAGGATATCTTGATCATTCCCCACTCCCACCCCCAGGCTTCTCTGGTTACAGCCATAAAAACTCCTATCTTCCAGCCCCCTCTCCCCATCCAGAGCTATAACTTTTCTTTGGCTAAAGGCACACACAGCCCAGCAGTGGTAAGACCCTGAAAGCTAAATTAATCTCTTGCTTCAGCTTTAGACTGACCTAAAACCTTTTACAGTATACATTGATGGAAGATGGGGCCAGGTCTTAGGGGTCTCAATTCAATCTCTGGTCCCCTATCCTAGGTCCCTTGCTCAGTTCTCAAAGAAACTTGCTGTTTTGGGGGTGATCCAACTGCCTTAGAATGAGCGTTCACAGCCCTTCTAATAATTGAGGAAGCCTCTAAGCTCAATCTAGGCCAGCATTTGGAGGTTCTAAGCCTGCAGCTGGTTCAGAGCGTTTTTGCCCTCATAGACTTTTAGAATTGGGGAAGGAATGAGTGTGAACATTAATACTGACATGTTTTGCAAGCTCATGGGACTATATGGAAAGAAAAGACATTTTTGATAGCAAAAAAATTATGACAAGCTGTCTACAGACCTAGAGAGGTTTCTGTTATGTTTTGTAAACCACACAGAAGGGCAATTCACTTCAGGTTAAGGGGAACAGGCTTGCGAATTCAGCTGACTGTGCTGCTGCCCATTTGCCTCATATCATGGCACCTTTAATTCCCCAGCTCCCTGATTCTTACATCCCTTCATATAGCTCCCCAAAACAAGTTCTTGTGACAGAAAGGGTGGTACACCTGTTCCTTCTCTGGCTGCTTACAATACCCTCAGGCCAGCTTTTAATTCCAATGCCAAGCCAGTGAGAACTTCTTTCTGGCCTCCCAGCTCTTTTCAGAGAGACAATGGCCCAACCTTCACTTCTCAAATTACTCAGAAGGTGGCTGAGGCACTTAAGATTACTTCTCATCTCCACCCTGCCTGACAATCCTCAGAGTTCTGGGAAGGTGGAGAATATGAATGGCACCCTCAGATAAGCCTTACTAAAATGCCTAGAGATTCCAGAGAATTGGGGGAAGAATCTCCCATTAGGAAGGACCATATAAGGTCATTCTAACTACTCCAACTTCAATCAAACTCAAGGGTTTCCCCCTAGCTAGGCTCATGTTTCTGGAATTTAAAATGTTACTCCTGTTAATTCTTCTCCCACAGACACTCCTGAATATTCCTGTGAACCCATAGAGGACCTGAAACTACTCTTCCCAAGGACTCCTGGAAACACTGGAAACACACTGGATAGAGAAGTGTGAAATTGGCTGTGTCCTTCTCTCTCTCATTCTAGCCTTCTTTTTTTCTTTTTTTCCATTTTTCCAGGTGTACCTTTAATAACACTCTGAGGATGAGAGCTTTGCTCCTACCATTTTCTCTCTAGTTCTCCTGGTATTACTCTGTGGGTCCCCACCAGGGGGAGATAACTCTTTAGTCTTTAGTCTGACTAGAGAACTCCATGGGCAGTGGGGGCATTCAAGATTGTTGGGTGTGCCCTCAGCATGCTCAAGGAAGCCTACATATGTGACCTTAAGTATTATTTGTAAAGACCTCATTCCCAAATGTCACCATCTCCACACTGGATGCCATCCCATTTGTACTAGCTACCTGCCCCTCTCCCCCCAGGGGAATAACTTTAATCTGAATATCCCATTTTCTTGCTGGAAAGGAGCTCAACATATCTCTCAACATCTATATCACAAGTACCATAACTGTTACTGTAATCCATAATGGCCTCACCTCAGCAACCTGTACTAGCTGGGAAGGTGGGTCAAGGGCTCCTTGTACCTATGACTATGAGCTATCCCTAGAAATAATTGTAGGATATCCATTCCAAAATTATTCTGGCAAACTCACTCATAATACTTCTAACCACCCTCCTTGAAGCTTCTTTATAACCTCCTGAGAACTAACACTCCTATTGATAGATTTGTTTCCTCCAGGCTCCAAGCTATGAAAATCCAAATATTTGTTCACCCTGAACCACTTTCTATTTGATTCTGAAACCCACCACCCCTCTGAATGCTGCTGCTACCAAGTACAAGTCTTGTGTCTCCCCTCCTCAGTCTGGACCCCACTAGGCAAGGACAGCTCTACACCCCTCCTCAGCATGAAGCAGCTCTAGTAGATGGGATCTCCATCCCTTTGGCCCAAATGAATTTGGGAGTTCAAACTGCTTGAAAGTGGAAATGATGGAATATAGCTTCTAGGGGAGACAATAATAATTTTATATTAATAATAATAATATTATATACCTGACCTTAGGGTGCTTCTGTTCTAACAATCTGTCAGTGATTCCAAAGTCTTCTGGCTTTGGAATCTGTGATCCAAGGTCTTCCCCCATCTCTCCCCATCTCCCAACCTTGGAGTACTTTTGTTCTGGAAACCTGTCTGTCAATGATTATAAAAATTTTCTGGCTTAGGAATATAACAATATTTCTTCTCTTAAGGAAGATGTATTAGTAATCCTGAGACTCTTTAACCTTAGAATACTATTGTTCTGACAATCTTGTCTGTCAACGATTATAAAATCTTCTGGCTTAAGTATAGTCCTAGATCTGCTGGTCAGTGATAACCAAATTTCTGAGACTACTCCTTAGTTCTACCTTCTAGGCCATAAAATTAGCATATCAATAACATGAAGAACTACATAAATGTGTCTTCTTGCTTCTGTTTTCTTGCTAAAACTTCCTTTGGAATTTAGTCTGCTACAATTGGCATTACAATTACAATAAATTTTGCCCCTTCACTTTTATATGGGTTCAAGCCTGCAAATTCTTTTGAGATACCTCACAACACTTGTCTGCAGACTCAAATCATTTGGGTTCCCTTCCCAACCTCAACAGTAGCATCTGTTTATTTCTTTGTTTATTAATGCCCACACATACTAATATTGAGCTTAAAGTTTAGTAATACCCTTGCATAATTTATTTAGACAAACTGATGTTTTCTTGCTATACCTCCCCAACCTTGCATTAGTCAAGCAAATCTTTTTTTCAGGTATTATGTTTTACAATTATCTCTCTATTACATTATACATTACATGACCAATGTGGGAATTTGTTTTGCTCCACCTGGTATATTTGTTGAAAAGAATTTTGGTTTTGTTTTTACCCCCAGTGTGGGAAGGAGTAAAATAGGGGAAAATTTGTATATTTTTTTTAAAAAGCTTAATTAAATTAATAAAAAAAAAAAGATTTCATACCAGTTGTTTCATCTCAAATGTTTTAACTGATCAATCATTTTTATCTTGATTTTTCATTCATTTAATTAATTTTCTCTCCCAGCTTTATATTCTGGGCAAATTTGATAAGCATATTATCTATCATTCTATTTAAATCATTGGCTAAAATGGTATACAATAGGCTAATCTCAAATGCTGGAGAATTCTACTAAGGACTACTTACCAGTACTGTTTTGAACTATTTATGATGACCCTTTCACTAAAGCCAAATGTTTCCAAAACCAAAGTTTTCACATAATCTTTTACATATCTATTTTTATCCCCAAAACAAGATGTGTTACTCAACTAAATTTTCTAAAGTCTAGGTCAACCATGGCTTATCTTCCTGATCAATCAATTTAATTGCTATATTTTAAAAGGAAACAAGATTAGTCAATCACAGTTCCCTATTCTGACAAATTGGAAAAAAAAAAAAAAAAACCTAGGTCTTTATGATCATAGTTTTATAAATATTCACTAACTGTCCTGTTAGTGAGACATTTTAAAACTTTGTCATGAGTTGAAATCATGTGGCCTAAAATCTTCAGGGTCCATTCTCTTCTCTCTCTTTTTTTTTTTTGAAAATAGTGACATTTGTACTTCAATTCTTCAGTTCCTATAAAATTCTCTAAAATCTTTCAGAGATGACTGGCAGTGTTTCAACAATTACATTGTTAGTTCTTTCAATATCTAAGCATGTGGTTTATATGGGCCTAATATTTATATTAGGTTATCTGTTCCATATTAGTAATGTTTATCTTTTCCAGATCAAAGAATAAACTCTCTAGATGAAGAAATAGAAAAACATTAAGTTCTGTCCATCTTTACCTTTTTTCTGCCCCGTTATCTTAATCTTATCTTTAAGATTAGTAATATCCCCCTTTGTACCTCTATTTTTTCTGAATATAGTATATGTACATGCATACATGTATATACACATGTACATTTATATAAAGCATACACACACACACAGATATATATGTATGTGTATATATATATATATATATATATTTATATTTATATATAGCATTATTTGCAGCTTCCACTACCAACCAGAGCTCATAGAGTTTCAGCACATCTGACACTACTCTTATAGACCTATGCCATGCTTTAGTTTCCTTTAACCTATCCTTACTTCTATTTTTTGTATATTTAAAAAAGAAATCTACTTTGGTTGATGAGTTCCACATCAGTTTTTTTGGACAATTCCTATTTTTCCACCACAGAAATGTACCAGTATTTTTTTCCCTTTCTTGTTCTTTCCATGGCTAATGTTACCTTTTGTTCTCAGAAGCAGTCATCATATTTTCTCATTTCTTTTTTCTTATTATTATTTTCCTTCCCATCAATCAACAACTATCCTTTTATTTTCCAGCTTTTCTACCCCTATATGCTTTCCATTGTAAATTCTTGCTTGTCATCATTCTGGTTCTTGATTTTACTTCTCTCATTTCATTTTCTCTGTCCCTTATCTCTTTCCATACAATTTAATATTATATTAATCAGTCAACAAGATCTTAAGTGCTTTCTATTTGCCACACTCTGTTACAACTACTAAAGTTACATTAGCAAGTCAAGTCTACAGACATTTATTAAACTCCTACAAGTACTCTAAGAGCTGGGAATACTAGAAGAACAAAATATAGTGTCTAATTTCAAGGAGCTCATAGACTAGTAGAAGAGAAAACATATAAATAGCAGCATACAAACAAGATATAGACAGGATAAATTGGAAATAATCAACAGAAGGAAAGCACTAGAATTACATAATATTGGGAAAGGTCTCTTTCAGAAAGGGAGACTTTAGCTGAAACCTGAAGGAAGTCAGGGCATCAAGGATGCAGAAATGTGGAGGGAGGGACAAAAAATGAAAATATATGAAATTAGAATATCTAATTTAAAGAACAGCAAGAAGGTCAGTCTATTTTATTATCAAACACTGAGGATCAAAGAAAAAAAATGAGAAAAATCCACCCCTCCTAAGGAGATTGCATTCTAAGATGGGGAAGGGAGGCACTTAAACATGTAAAACTAGATAAAATATACATAAAATAAAAACAGGTAGTTTTGTGGGAAATGGTCATTTTAGGTCAGAGAAGTATAAAATGCTTTTTTTAGAAGGAAGTACTTGGGTACTTTGATACTGCAAGAGATTTATTAGAAAGGACCAAATATTACAGGCTTAGTGGACAATGATTGTAAAGATATAGAGGAGAGCTATGCATAAGTAACACAAAGTAGGCTGTTAAGAGCTGATAAATAAGAGAATACATAGAAAATTGAAAACATGTCCAAGACATAGTCTTGGGGTACAACTGCAATTATTGGGAGTGACATAGATGTTCCAGCAATGAAAACTGAAATGGAGCAGGCAGACACATAGAAAAAGGACCAAGAGATAGCAATTTCAGGAAAAAACAGAAAGAAAATTTTCCAAGAGGTGAGGATAGTCAGTAATACCAAGTGCTGCAGAGGGATAAAGAAGATTGAAAAAAGGTCATAAGATTTAAAAGTCAGATCACTTCTCTCTTTGGAAAAAGAAGGTTTATTTGAATGATATGTTCAGAAAACAGCACATGAAAGCAGTGAAGGTAAACAGCCTTTTTGTAAGTTTGGCAAAGAAAGGTAAAAAAAGATATAGAATGGGGCAGAGCCAAGATGGCAGAGAGAAACATGCTTCATTTTGAGCTCCCCTACTACCCTTACTACTGATTACAAAATTCAGCCTCTGAAATAGTGCTTGACTGGTAGAATCCACAAATGTAGGGAGTACAACAAATTATCAGCAGAAGATAATCTGGAAGATTGCCAGAAAGGGTCTGTCTTGATCTGGTGGGAGGAGGCCAGCGCAGGCAAGGAGGCAGAACACAGTGGCCAGCGCACCCTGAGCGGACTGGGGGCAGGTGCAGTCTCTACTAGTGTAGAATTTGTAGGGAGGACTCTACCACAGGTTGGCTCCTTTTCTTTGAAGTTGCAAAGTAGTAGATGAGCAGAGAAGTTATGCAAATACAAAAGGTAGAGTGTACCCCAAAACACCAGAGTTTAAAAGGCAACAATCACCCAGCACCTGAGTGACTCAGCACAACCACACCGTAGCTGCACTCCACAGCCTATTTTCAGGGCAGCCACTGTTGCTCTGTAGAGGAAGCTTAGAATCTCCTTGCCCTAAAGGCAGACCGTGAGGGTTTTTTTTTTTTTTTTTTTTTTTTTTAAATGAACAAAAAAGCAATGTGAGCTCTAACTATAGATAGCTTCTATACTGAAAGAGAACAGATTTCCAACCCTGAGGAGACTAATAGCAGACAGTCACCAGACAAAACCCCAAAGGGGGATATAAACTGGTCCCCATAGCACAAGGCTTTCCTAGAAGAAATTTTAAAAATATCTTAAAAGAGAGCTAGAAAAAAAATGGGGAAAGGAAAGTGAAGAATCTGATATTCTAAAAGGCAAAGTAACTTGGAATGCAGCCAAGAATAAAATACCCAGCTGAACTGGGTTTCTACTAAAGTAGTTCCAAAATTTATCCACAATGTTCCTTGGTGTTTTTAATTTGGGGTCTCTTTCAAGAGGCGATTGGAAAATTCTTTCATTGGCTATTTTACCTTCTGGTTCTAGGACATCAGGACAGTTTTCATTTATGATTTCCTGAAAGATAATGTCTAGGCTCTTTTTTTCATCATGGCTTTCAGGAAGTCCAATAATCCTTAAATTCTCTCTTCTAGATCTATTTTTCAGGTCAGTTGTTTTGCTAGGAAGTATTTCATATTTTCTTATTTTTTTTATATATTTTTGACTGATTGTTCAATTCTAATTTTTAATGTATTATTTTCTTCAGTTACCATTTTAGCTTTTTTTGTATTTGGCCAATTGAATTATTTTGCTCATTTCGGTTTTTTTTCCATTTCATAAATTCTGTTTTTTAATAAATTATCTTTTTCATATCTATTTTGTAAGGAGTTATATGCTTTTTGTGTTTAATCACATCTCCATTTCATTTAATCTATTTTTTAAAAAATTTTCTTCAGATAATTTGTTTTTTCCTTTTCCATATTCTGTTGCAAAGATCTCATTTCCTTTCCCCATTTTTCTTCTAACTTTCTTTTAAGATCCTATTTTGAGATGTTCCATTTAGTAACATCAGGACTTGAGTTCTATTCTCTCTCCATAAAGTTGTCTATGGTCAAAATTCTTTTTGCTTTTTTTGTTCATTTTTAAGGGTTAAACTCTACTCTTTTGGCAAAGGGGTGATAACTGCTTTAGTTTGCCCTGGGACCAGTGTTTCTAACTGACTTCTGGTGCTGGGTAAACTCAGCCAGGTCTTGGGTTCTTCTGGGCTTAGTGGCTTTTAATTTGTCTTTTTTATTCAATTCTGGGGAGTTTACAGCAAATCTGTTACTTGCATCCATAATAGATTAGCCTAAGAGCCTCACAGAAGATTCCCTCATGTGCAGATGCAGCAACACTTTGGCTCCCACCCCAGTTCCTTGCCCCAGGCTCCTGGTGCTGTGATTTGGGCTTGGTAGACTGTCCCTCTGCCCGATTGAAACAGACCTGTTCTGAAGTTCTTCCAAAGTATCTTCTTCTGGAAATATGTTATACTCCAAATACTTGTGGGTTCTGTCACTCCAGAGCCAGTTCAGAGGCTTAATTTGCTGTTGGTTTGAGAGAAGATGAGATGAAGTCACAAGAAAGCCTTTGTGTGTTCTTCACCATCTTGGTTCTGCCTCCCAACAAAATAAAATTCAATATCAAAAAATATAAAGTCTTATATTTGGTTTACAAAATAGCAATTCCCTAAGTATAAGCATGGAAGGTATGATTAGGCAATATGTATTTTTTTATATTGGGGGATTTTGTGAATTGTATTATTAATAAGTCAATAATATGACACAGTAACCTAAACAACTAATTTTATCTAGGACTACATTAATAGAAGTATAATTTGTAGGAACAGGGAAGTGATCATTCCTCTTGGGCCTCCTTCATTGTATTTTTTTAATTGAGAATTCAGACACGGCAAGTATTCACAAGATAGTCAGAAAAAAAGTGATACTCTCAAGGTTGATTTTAAGAACTTAATTATATTATTAGGTAACACTGGCACAGGACTGACCAATATAGCATGTCCTCATCAGAAAAGATGTGTTCTATAAGCAAAACAGAATCTAAGTAGCTCAAAAGTAACATGAGATGCTCACGTTAGAGAATCCACCCCAAATGTTCATAGGGACTATTTGTGTCCAATACGTACAAACCTTGTTAAAAAAAAAAAAAAAAAAAGAAAAAAGTAAAAACAGTAATTATGCTATAAAATGAAATGTGAGAGAGAGTAAGAACTGAAACAGAGGAATTAAATAGAGGAGAATTGGTAGTTCTGAAATCCTGCTCACACTGAGAATGAATTAAAGAATGATCCCTATATATATATATTTGTATCCATGCACAAAAACTTAAGCGTGTGTGTGTGTGTGTGTGTGTGTGTGTATCCAAGAAGGGTATAGCACTCTTAGAGACTTTCCTTCTGAGAATGCTATGTATGCCATGTCAGCTGGAAGGGTGGACCTAGAGGTAGAAGAGGGTTTGGTCTCTGAGGCAGGAGGCTGTGTCTTAAAAGTGTTAGATCATTTCTTAGGATGCAGCACTAACTCCAGGTGTCTCCCTTCTGTGGATTCTCCTATGCAGTGCTGAGTGTGCTAGGCACGGGGTAATCCCAGAGGAGAGTAAATATAAATGGCCAGAAGGATGTGGAGAAAAATAGAGAGAGGCAGTGATGTAGAGAGATTCAGGAATACAGAGAGAGACACAAGGAAACATACATACACTTGCTCTTGCTTCCTGCTAACCCCTGCTGAGATTACCAATAAAGGCTCTTTGGCACCTTAACATTGGCTGGTCTTCATGTCTATCGGGAAAGATTGGTATGTGTGGCCCTGGCAATCAGTAATCTCGGAGTGGGAAGTAATATAGCACTCTCCAAAATCTATGAAGAAATAAAGTGGGAAGGAAGTAGGATAAGATGGACGACAAAAGTCTGTGTAGATTAGTGGAAGTGGGACAAGGGATATAGATTAATGGGAAATAAATACAGAGGGAGGGAAAGGGGAGTGATTCTTAGAAGTGGAGGAGGTTAAGTATTAGCAAGGCAATTTAGTGAGTAAAAGTAAAGTACAAGAATTAGCAAGAACAGGAAACAAGAGATAACGTTTACTTAAGTACACATAAATGTGTGTATATATGTGGGTGCACATTATATATATATATATGTGTGTGTGTGTGTGTGTGTGTGTGTGTGTGCGTGTAAGTATATACATATATATTAATGTTCACATATATACATATTTATGTGTTTCAACATACACACATATCTGTGTTTGTATATATGTAATCATAAATACACCTATGTATGTATGTATGCAATGATAACTATATCCAGGCATACCTGTAGCCTGGTTGGGGGAAATGCATATGAGAAAGGGGGAAAACATTTCAAAAAAGGAATTAAGAAACAAAAGAAAACCTATAAGGAAGCAAAGATCAAATGGATAGTCCTGAATATAATGAGTTTTATTATTGCATATCCTTTCTTGAAATGGAAATACATTGTTTTCTATTTTGAACTCTCATATTATCTGTATATGTGACAATTTCTTTTCTATTTCACTTTCTATTTTCCTTTTAAGTTTTAAAATTAAAAATGAATAAAAAGAAAGGTACACTGAACTACACTGAAATTCTTACAGGAATATTTCAAAACATCTGGTTAGGGATTACTATCAACATAGTGATGATCATTAACCATGATTTGCCGGCATGATTTGATTAATGTTGAAAAATGATTTGTACAAGAAAATAAAAACAGAAACATTCCATTGCTAAGACATGGTAGTTACTTTGGCCTCTGATAAAAGGAACACATATAGGGGTCTGTGTAGTGACAAAAAGATCTAATTCTAAATCCCTCAGACTAGAAATTATTGCTAAGCTTTTATAAGCCCCATCCTAACAATGGAAGACTCATTTGGCTGTTCTCAAATGAACTTCTACATAGTGAGAAAATGATCTTGGCAGAGCTTCAAAAGATCAATTTGAAGAAAAATGATTGATTTGATAAAATGCAAAAATGTAAAAGACTGATGATAAAATGATAAAATGCAAAACAAGGAATTATCTTCTTGCCAAAGTATGCTCTGTAAGGAGAATAATTTGCTTCAGTTCCTAAGTCTTTCCAGGAAATTTAAAACATATTATGTATGATAAGGAATAAATCACGTTACCCACAACTAACAGGTCCTTGCTGCTGATTCTTTACTCTCAGCTTAAGTTCAGGGAACATTACTAAAATTAAATTAATGCCATAATGATGGCTAAGAAGCTCAAAGTAATAAAAAGAAAGCATTTAATGACATTACTCTTAAAATCAATTCTTAAAAATTATTAGTCATTTATCTAGGTTCCAAAAGCATAACTAGATTCATGATAATGCTGATTAGAGTAAGCACAGCTTCTTTTTTATTGAGAATCCATCTATGAGAGCCATTCAATGCTGTGAGAAGGTGAAAGTTTGTCTAACATTGAATGAAATGTTCATGAAAAGCAAAACTACTTTAAAGGGAAAAATCAGGAATACTGTATTCTAGATAGACTTATACTTATTGCACCACTATCTTTTCATTTTCTGGGATTACTGAAGAAAGGATAGATTGAATTACTTCATCCTCACACTGTAATAAGACCATTCATTTCTGTGTCTGTCGATAACAACTATTTCAAAGATCTTTGGAAAAAGATAATATATGCATTAACTTGCCTATGTGTACAGAATTGCAGACTGATTTCTCTGCCATTTGTATGTTTGAGTTTTTTTTTTATATAATTGTTAATATAAGATTATTTCAATTTATCCAGAGGTCAATCACCTAATAATCTCAATTATACAGAGCTAAATTGAAAATTAATTTTGGAAAGGCTCCTGAAGGTCAAAAGAGTGGCCTATCAGATTTGATATGGTGGACTAATATTGAAATATCTGCGTGTTTACCCATTTAGAATATAAGTAAGAACTTGACTTGGGAGTAGGGACTCTTAATTTTGTTGTTGTTGAACTTTTAGTACGTGGGACAATGTCTTTTTTTTTTAATTTTATTTTTTATTTACAGGTTATATGCATGGGTAAGTTTACAGCATTAACAACTGCCAAACCTCTTGTTCCGATTTTTCACCTCTTAAGCTCCTACCCCCTCCCCCAGATGGCAAGATGACCAGTAGATGTTAAATATATTAAAATATAAATTAGATACACAATAAGTATACATGACCAAACCGTTATTTTGCTGTACAAAAAGAATCAGACTCTGAAATATTGTACAATTAGCTTGTGAAGGAAATCAAAAATGCAGGTGGGCATAAATATAGGGATTGGGAATTCAATGTAATGGTTTTTAGTCATCTCCCAGAGTTCTTTTTCTGGGCATAGCTGGTTCAGTTCATTACTGCTCCATTGGAAATGATTTGGTTGATCTCGTTGCTGAGGATGGCCTGGTCCATCAGAACTGGTCATCATATAGTTATTGTTGTTGAAGTATATAATGATCTCCTGGTCCTGCTCATTTCACTCAGCATCAGTTCGTGTAAGTCTCTCCAGGCCTTTCTGAAATCATCCTGTTGGTCATTTCTTACAGAACAATAATATTCCATAATATTCATATACCACAATTTATTCAGCCATTCTCCAACTGATGGGCATCCATTCAGTTTCCAGTTTCTAGCCACTACAAAAAGGGCTGCCACAAACATTCGTGCACATACAGGTCCCTTTCCCTTCTTTATAATCTCTTTGGGATATAAGCCCAGTAGTAACACTGCTGGATCAAAGGGTATGCACAGTTTGATGACTTTTTGAGCATAGTTCCAAACTACTCTCCAGAATGGTTGGATTCGTTCACAACTCCACATGGGACAATGTCTTGCACAAAGTGATGCTATATAAATGCATATTGATTATTTGTTTACATAATACATGTATTTATATTTAAGAACTGACATGGATAGTGAAAGAACAAAAAAAAAAAACCTATAAAAATTTTAGGATTCAAAAGTTCAACTATTAAGGGAAAACAGTCTAACATACCTTAATTATTCCAAAAGACATTAGTGTACAATGTAAGTGTTGATAGTCATAATAAGGTTAAATTACATTTGCTATACTCTAATAAAGCAGAGAAATTTGCAGTGTTTTATTTCCATTAAAATATGTAAAATAAAAAATAAAGTTAGTTCTTAAAGATGTCATCCAGCTATATGGGATAGTCACATTTGAAATGTGGCTCAATCTCTAGCCATTACAGATTAAGAAGAGGTTGTGGGACTAATGGTGCAGCAAGGAAAGATAAACAGCTTAATTATGGGAACAGCAATGTAGTAGCTATGGCCAATGGTCTTGAGAAATATGCAAACAACCGCCTACCATACTAGAGGGACTACATGAAAATATCACATAAAAGCTCTAGCTTCTTTTATTTAAAAGCATTTTTGTAATAATATATTTATAGTGTTAGTGGAAAAAGAAAGGAGACTTTGCCTGTGTTTCTGTGTGTGTGTGTGCATGTCTGTGTTTTCCATATTAAAATTGATATGTATCAAGTTTTGCAATCTAACTTTCCATCATCTGAGATCTGGAAAACACTGTATGACACTGATCATAAGGGCTTCAAAAGAATCACAGTTAGCAACACTTCCTTTCCTATTCTCTCTTATGTAGGGCATGGAAGTATTAGATATTTGGAGATCATGAGAGCCAGAGACCATGTTATCTTCATAATAATATAGTTGCATGAGAAAGATTCAGTATTAAAGTGACAGTCTTTTCTATGTTAGGCACATGATATTACTACTTTTATTAGAATTTATAGCTGCTATTTAAGGAATTCATTGCTATTTATAACTACCTCAAAGATAAAGTATACCTTCTTCCCAGATTACCTCTGGTGGGAAGGATGTTATGCTTCATAGAACTCTAGAAGGATTAATCCAGGGGATAGTTTTCTGCTTCTGTATTAAAGGGTAATTTTCTTTAGGTAAAAATTCAGGACAAAAAGTTATAATTCTTATTTCTAGAAAGTGGAAAGCAATTCTATTTTCTGTTTTGAAATAAAAATAAAAACCCAGAAATTAAAAACCCTTGCATTACATAATAAAAAAAAAAAAACAGTAAAAAAAAAAAATCCCAATCTTACAAAAAGGATAATTGAAAGACACTAATTACCAAATGGGGTCATTTGTGTGAAAAATTTGATTTTTTGGTTAATATATTTATTTATTTCTTTATTTTTTGATCCAAGGGAATATGCATTCCAGAGTGGGAAAGAGAGAGAAGTTTTCTTTTTCTCTTTGGAATCCTCTTATGCCAAGTATGAGGGAAGAACCATATAGCTATTGCTAACGATAGCAATTGTTAAACAATTGGCCAATGATTTTTCATAGATAAAAATTAAGCACCAGGGCTCTCTGTCTCACACACTCTTCTTTCTATTCAGTATTGTGACCAGAGAGCCAGATACCATAGTAAATAAAGAGCTAGGTCTGGAGCCAGAAAGTGATTTGTTCAAATGTGATCTTAGATACTTCTTACTTGTATAACAATCTCTAATTGCTTCAGTTTCTTCAATTGTGAAATAAGAATAAAAATAGCATCTACCCCCCAGGATTGTTGTAAGGAACAAAGTAAGATAATATTTATAAAATAATTAGCATAGTAAGTGGCACATAGTAGCTGCTTAATAAATACTTATTCCTTCTCTCAACAACATCTTTGACTGTCATGGATTAAATTTGAATCTTTCTATAGACCTATGTATAGGTCTATTTATATAGACCTATACATAGGTCTATATAAACCTCTAGGTTGAAGTATATCTATATCTATTTCTATATATATATATTTTTCCACATAATCATAATAACACTAATAATGATTTTGATAATACAAGCTGGCACTTTTATAGCACTTTAAGTTTTATAAAGGATTTTACAAACATAAGCTCATGTGATTTTCAAACTAAACATAGGAGGGAAGTACCAATATTATTTTATTTTTCAGATGAGGAAACTGAGATGGACTTAAGTGACTTGGTCACTATCTGAGATAAAGTTAAAATTCAGGTTTTCCTGACTCTAGGTTTAATATACTATCTACTGCAAAATAGGGAAAGAGTAAGAGAGAGAGAAAAAGAGAGAGAGAGAAAAGAAGGGAGAGAAGAAAGAAGGGAGGGAAGGAGGGAAAGAGGGAGAAAGGAAGAGAGACAGACAGAACAAAGATAGAGACAACGACAGAAGCAGAGACAGACAGACAGAGAGACAAAGATAGAAAGCCGGAGATACACAGAGAGAGGCAGATAGAGAGAAGAGACAAAAAGACAGATACAGAGGAAGAGACAGAGAGAGAGAAAATAGTAAATAAACATATGCACATATCAATATATGTATATTTCTATCTATAGAAATGAATATGTAGACATATGTAAATATGTATAAATATATATATCATATTCACTGTATATATAATGTATACTTATATCCATGCACACATGTATATACATATATGTATATAATTTGACAGAGTTGACCATACCCCACTCCAGCATAATCCATTTTTTCTTTAGCATCCATGATGATACTTTTCTGTTTCTCAACCTTTGTTAGGTTTTCAAGCGAGTGTGTGTGTGCTTTTGTGTGTGTGTATATCATACCATATATGGCCCATACATAAGTCTTAGTGCAGTTTTAAGCTCTTCAACTGCAAGGCATCTTCACTCATATGTACCATATGTGTTTCAAATTCAACCTTTCAAAAATGGAATTTATCATTTTTTGTGTTATATCTACTACTGAACCCTGACCATTTCTAGAGTTGGAAGATCACCCATCAGGCATGTTAAAATAGAAATTCCTCTGTCCTTCATTTTTGAAAATAACAATGATATCAAGGAGGTGATGACATGACTGAATTTAAATGAAGAAAAGGGCTGTGCAAAGTCACCAGCTTTATTTTCTCCGTCAGAGCCATATGGGTCTAGTGGCAAGATAAAAATCAGGATAACTGGAGATGGCATCCAGGTCCCTCTAACTAATATAAAAATGAAAAAAATTCCTATGAGTTATAAATATCAACCTTCCATTTCTTACCTAATCTTAATCACTGATTGGTCTTTAACAGGTCTCAATTTGCCCCAGGAGACACCCAATCAGTGATTAAGATTAGGTAAGAAATGGCAGTAGAGGGAGTATATATGAACAGAGAGTACAGGTATGAGTTGAATATGAATGGATTGTTTAAAAAGATAAAATTAAGTCATGAGATAAGAATGTATTGGGAGAATAGGAAAGAGAGATATGGAATAGTGTAATTTTTTCTTTTCTTTTTTTTTTTTTTGCCACAAAAGAGGCAAGTCAAAGCATTTACAGTGGAGAGGAGGAAGAGAAAGGGATGAGGAGGGAGTGAACTTTACTTTCATCAGGATTGGTTCAAAGATACATACACACTCAATATGGGTATATCTTCCATAGCAAGGAAGGAGGAGGAAAGGGATACAAGGGATACAAGAAGTGGGGAGTGTTGGAATCCTAGTGTCAACTCAACTTGAAACAAGGTGAAAACTCAGGGGAGATGTCAGAATCCTAGTGTTAACTCAATGGAATTGATACAATGCTTATTGGTTCACACCTTAGAGCAAATCCGTACTAGGTGATAAGTTGCTAATACTGATAGACAATAATGCTTGTGTTCACACCTTTAGAGAGCTCTTATAAGCAAGAAATATTTAAGTACTCATTGGAATTCACACATTTGGGAGATTTCAGGGGTTAGGATGAGATATCTGAATTCATACCTCCCTTGAAGTTCTTAGGGCCAGAGAGCCCTCTGGGAGATAACTCATAATCCCATCCTCTCAGAGGAGGAGTTAACCTTTGGGAGATCATATATAGAGAGAGGAAGCTCTTAGAGCTTGGAGAGACTTACTTCAGAACATTGTCAGGGTTCGGAGAGGAGCACTCTGGGAGTAAGCCCACAAGCCCTCTCTCGGAGGCAAGAGAGATTCATTCCATCTTTGTGCTGGCTGGAGGCTGAAGGGAGCAGAAGCAAAGGACTATCTGCAAGAGCTCTTGGAACCAAGCAGAAAGATAGGCCTCTAAGTAAACTAACGGGTTATATTGGAGACAATAAAAGATCTGAACTTTTAGCACCTGGATGTATTTGGAGTGATTAACTGAAACTAAGGCTGCCTCCAGAAACCCTCCCCAAGAAACCTGCTCTCTCTCAGAGAGAACCTTCATATTATTATATTTTAAAGAACAAGAATACCAATAGGGGAGGATGATAGAATGAATTTGAACTCATGAAGTTTTATCCCTGATTCTAGGCCCAGTACTCTATCCACTGTGCCATCTAATTACCTCTTTACTCTTGGTACATGTTAGATTTACTTCCTTATCCAGTAATAAATTTCAGAACTGACTTCTTGCATGCTACTTCTAAAGCACAAGTTCCTTCAGTTTACTAATGCTGCTGCATTCAATGATCCTTTTGAATTATCAACAATTTTTTTAGAGATTGTAACATTTAATTATTCATATCCTTAGAGTATTACTTGAAGATTGTGTTTTTAAAAAATTCATTTGTTTCAGGGAGAAGCTTTGAATCACTGAAAATATTAGAATCATTAAAAGCATTGTCTAATTTTCTTAAACCAATCTACCTATTCTCTGGTTCTTATTCAATTCTAGGTTCAATTCATTATAGGTCAATAGCATCTGTCCAAGATGTGTACTGATGCATCAAGCTCTAATATCTATGTAGCATAGTTTATACTGTAGGCATTTGATTTCACTAATATGAATAGTTACTACAGTACATTTTATGTTAGAGAATTAAGAATGAAAATGAGCAAATTATGTTCAATTAATTTTTTAAAATACAATTGATCCTGGCTTCATTAAAATTGTCTACTTCATAAAAATGTATTGGTAAGCAAAAATTAATCTTGGGAACACAAAATTTAAACAATTCTTTGTGAAATTTTGAACAATTAAAAATATCAGGTGTTTGTTCGATGAGAGGTCTGTTATTTGTCAAAACTGCAAAATTGTTTACATTGCAAATAAATTAGTACAAATATCTACAATTTAATTCAATCCAATATTTAGGGCATTGTGTACAAAAGACACTCAATAAACCAAATATGATAAACCCAAAAGTATCATATGAATAAGATAATCTCTAAGATCATCTCTACATTTATGGTTAATTACAAAAGCAGTTGCAATGTGAAATATATGAAACGAAACATTGAATTTACTTGGCACAGAGTCTCCTTATTTGACATCATTAGAGAGGATTTCTTTGACACTGAACAACTAAATCAAATTTGAAACAAATCTTAATCCAGTTTTGTTGAAAACACTGAGAATTTCCACTAAAGTATTGGAGAAACTTAAATTGATTTACTGTAAGAGTTGTTTATAATCTTCATTTATATTTACCTAATTTGAAATTGATCACTAGCTATAGTTTTCAAGATTTTAATGCAAAGCATGATGCTTAATTCTATTTGAATAAAATAGACATATTTTTTTTTATTATTTTATGTGGAAAAATAGCATCATAGAAGGGTGGAGTTGGAAAAAATTCCTAGATACAATTATAGGCTAATTTACTCATTGTGAACAGATAGACTGAGGCTGAGATTATCTTGCAAACTTTCTAAATATTCCAAACCATTTTCCACATTACTGAAAAAAAGTGTTTTTTGTTTGTTTGTTTGTTTTAGATTGTGGGTCTAACCATGTTATATCCTCTTCCATCCCATTCTACTGTCACTTAATTCCAGCGGTTTTCTATTATCTCCAGGATCAAATATAGAATCTTTTTGTTTAGTATTTAAGCTCTTCACAAGCTGCTTCCCTCCACCCTTCCAGACTTTTTACATTTTACTATCCCCCCCTCCCATATAATATTATGAATCATCCATTGGAGAGGAGTGGGGGGCACTATGAGTACTATTTACTACTATTCCTTGAACATATTTCTCTTGACTCCATGCCTTTAGTACTTCTTATGCCATAATGCACAAATGTGTATTCCTTTCTATCCCTATTCAATTTTCTCCAAAGATCTATCATATCTAGTTTGTGTTTTGGTCTACCCTCTTTTAAGATGGAGCTCTGCTCCTGGGGAAAGTGGCACTATCCCAAGTTTCCTGTGCAGCTCTAAGTCTTGACTTTGAGCACAGGGGCCCCTTGTGTTTGCAGGGCATAGCTTGGCTGCTCTTTCCAGGAAAAGCCTGGTTTCCCAGAGTTTTCCTTCCAAGTTGGGATGGAAGCTGCCTTACTGATAGGTTCCTCTACTGAACCAGGACTTAGAATCTTAGTTGCTGATTTGCTGTGATTAATTCCCTCTTACCAGCTTTCCCCGATTCTATCTGAGCTAGTCAGAATGCCCTTTGCATTGTGCAGTGAGACTGACCTTTCTTAAAGTTTTTCCAATCTATCTTGAGCTGAAGAGAGGTTTCATTCCATCAAACTCTATTCAGAGGCATGGCTTCATGTGGTTTTTGAGGGAAAATGGGAGAGTTCAGCTTCCTGTCCTTACTCCACCATCTTGGCTCCACCTCTGGAACTCTATTACATAAATGTGCTATAAGCAGATATACACGTTTATGAGAAATACTGAAGAACAAACTGTATAGCTTATCTATATGTGTATAACACTCCCGAAAATAGATATTCCTCATGCATTCTTTCCCCTTTTCCTCAATGGATTACACCATTTTTATAATGCTTTTAGAACTCTTCTGGGGGAATTGTGCTATTTTAAGATTTAATGCAATTAAAAATATGCCATTCATATTATTTAGGACATCTGGAAGAACTTATCATCCTTCAGAAATTTCTCTTCATCTTTTATTGTCATAGATTTCCATTACCACAGCAAAAATCTTTGATAAGAATGTTTCCTTCTTTTATGTTTTCCCTAATATTAATATCATGCATGTAAACAAATAAGATTGTCTTTGTTGCTATTTATTTCAAAGGATCTTAAAATATTATCCTAAGTACATTTGGCAGATAGGTAGCATACTGGCTAGAGACCTGGGACTGGACACTAAGAAAATGAGTTCTATCGTGGCCCTATGATATTAACTATTTGACCCTGGAGAAATCACTTAATCCTGTTTGCCTCACTTTCCCCAGCTGAAAAATGAACTAGAGAAGGAAATGGCAGTATTTCTTTCAAGAAAAACCTTAAATGAAGTTGTGAAGAGTTGAACAAGACTTTAAAACAACAAAGTACTTTTTTAGGGTAGAAATTTTTGGTGGAATGTTGCTTTGCTGAGACATTTCTTTTTATTGTAACCAACAAGTAATAACAGTAGACATATTCTCTACATTATTTAATGAATTATCTCAAGGTAAAGACAATCTATTGTGTGTATGTAACTTCTAAAAACTTGACTATTGCTTCCTCATAGTCTCATTGGGAATCCCTTAATGTATTCTCCTAAATATTTTGCATAGAAAAGAGAGTAAAAATCTAGGTAAATATATATTCACATTTCCATAGTTGCTCTATTTTAAGCAGTAATAAGTTCATCATTTCTTGCCCTCCCCTCCCCAATCTTTGATATCTGTTCTACCTTGATATCCCTTCTTGATTTTTAAGAAAGGATATTGTGGTATTGAACACTAGAGCTACAGTAAGGAACAACTGAACCCAAATCTTTCTTCAAACACTGTCGATTAAAAGTGGGAAAGTCATTAACTTTTGTCCACTTCAGTTTTTCCATCTATTAAATAGTATTCATAATAGCACATCCTTCACAAACTTTCTATGAAGTTCAAATGAGAAAATATTTATAAAGCATTTTACAAACCTTGAAGAATTACATAAATCATCATCATCATCTTCATTATCATCTATCATCTCTTCATGCCCAGACCAAGGATATCTCCATTTTATATCTTCTCTCTGAACATTTGGTTTAATTAATTTATTTTTTCAATATTTATATTCTTTAATTCCATTTCTACCTCTTTTAGAAGAATAGTCAGGACTTGGATAGAATCCAGTTGAGGAAAGATTGTTATAAAAATAGTGGTGGTTTTTTTTTTCATTTTTCCTTTTGTTTGTAGTACTTCATTAAGTACTCTCATTGATTTTGCTTAGTTTGTTCTCTCAACAAGCTTTCCTTTAACTGCTTTTATTTTCCATTGTTGCTTTATATTTTATAATGTGATACTGGAAATGATCTATCAAACTTCTTTAAAAATATTTTACAAATGAATTTGTGGTGTAAACCACTATTCCTCTTGGATGCCAAAACTGTCTACTTAGCAAATCAGTCACTTGTTTCCCCTTTAATAGTTTTTAAGCTCTATTGTTCTCACTCTCATCACAATGATTTGAATTTAATCTGCCTAAAATTACTATTTGCATCTGCTATTTATATCTATGTTCTTTCACCTATATTTTATTTTCATTATTAGTAGCTTTAATAGAATAGAATTAAATTATATCACATTTTCTTGAGACAAACAGCAATTTTTTTTGTTGTAAATAGGTATTAATTATTGAGAAGGAGGGCAGGAAACACAGACAAAAGCATAATACTCAAACATTTTTAATAATTAAAAGCAATTTACAATATGTTGGGGACATTAAAATGTAAGCATTAAATAAAAAATTTTATGGGATATATAATAAATCACTAACTTTATAAAAACAATGTTGTAGGAGTTCAAAGAAAGGAGAGGTGGCTATTAACCAGAATAACACCAAAGTCCACAGATATGGTGAAACTTCAGTTTGGCTTAGATAATTGAAGATGATTTCCAAAGGTAGAGAAAAAAGTGTAGAAAGTTGGAGCAAGATGAATTTTAGAAAAGGGGACGTCTAGAAATGCAGTCTAGTATAAACATAATTGACCTCAAAATAAATTAAGAACTGCAACAGTTTCTATTTTTCTTCATGTTTACCATATAAGTACCAAATAAAGTTCTACAAAGATACAATGAATTTAGTTTTCTGTAATGTTATTCGGTATTCATTTTATGTCTTACTAAGTACTACACCATTTTTTAAAAAGAACTCATACGTGTGAGGCTTTTGAAGCACTTCTTTCTTTCCTCATTCCTGAACTTATTTTCTAATATATTTGATAAAGATAATAGAATCATATAGAACTGGGAAGAACATGTAAGTCTATGTTAGCCTCACTTCTTCAATTTATACATAAGTAAATTGAAGTTCATAGATGTAAAAGAACTTTATCACAAGAGATCTAAAATGATCACAAGAGAAGATATGGCAGAACTCCAATTTGAATCAAAACCTGTTGACTACCAAATCAGGATTTTTCTTTTTTTTCTTTCTTCCTTCCTTCCTCTCTCTCCCCCTCTCTCTCCTTTTCCCCCTCTCTCCTTCCCTCTTTCCTTTCCTCTCTCCTTTCCTTCCTGTAATGGGCTGAAGCTCAAATTGATGCACTGAGGTCCCAAGCACATGAGGCTAAATAGTCATTGGACCATACTCTATTAATATATATGCTTGGAGAAAGAATGGCCCCCACCCACTCTTTGTGCAAGTCCTGATGTGTTGTATAGGAAATGACGATTTTGGTGGGTGGAGGCAGAGGGGCGGAGAGAGAAGCGGAAAGAGACTGCTGGCTGGCTTCCTGTTGCAGCTGCTCACATTGTTATGGCAATTCCCCCTTCACCTTCGACACCCCTTCACTTCTACTGAGAATAAAGATTGAAGATTTTCCCTTAACCTGAATTCCTGACTCCAGCTGATTTTAAAATACACAGTCATCACACCTTCCTCCATCTTTCTTTCCTTCTCTCCATCTCTCTCTCTTTCTTTTCTTCTTTTTTCTTTCTTCTTTTCTCTTTTTTCTTTCCTTCTTTTCTTCTTTTCTTTTTTTCTTTCTTCTTTTCTCTCTTTTTTTTCTTTCTTTTCTTCTTTTCTTTTTTCTTTCTTCTTTTCTCTCTTCTTTCTTTCTTTCTTTCTTTCTTTCTTTCTTTCTTTCTTTCTTTCTTTCTTTCTTTCTTTCTTTCTTTCCTTTCCTTCCCTCTTTCCTTTCTCTATTTTTATTCTTTCAAATATAAAAATTTTTAATTAATTTGTTCTTCCCAGTTCTGACATAACCCAAGAATATTTTAATTAGCAAACACATTTGAAAAATGAATGCCTCTGTATGCATCTAAATAGTCAGTGATGCAAAATCCCCATACTCTAGCCACTTCAGGAAATATGTGTCACTTTCAGCATTTTAAGTTCATTATCTTTCTGTGAGGAACTGAATGACATATTTCATCATCATTCTTTTGGGATTCATGATTTATTTTTACATTCATTGAAGTTCTAATATTTTTCAAAACTGTTTTTCTCTGTAATGTTTTTATTATTTTGTAAATTGTTTTCCTAGTCCTGCTCACATTATTTTATATCAATTCATGAAGTGCTTACATTTTCTTTTCAAAGTGTTCATTTCAACATTTTTAAGGCACAATAATATTCCATTATATTTATGTATGACAATTTCTTTATTCATTCCCCTGAAGAAGGAAATTCTTTTACCTTCCAAGTTTTAGCTAATAAAAAAGAGATATTATACTGATTTCCCCATATATTCCTCTTTCTTTGATTTCTTTAGGATACAGGTCTCAGTGGTATAGCAGGATCAGAGTATACCCAATGTGGTAAATTTCTGGGAATAATACCAAATTGTTTTCCAGAATAATTGGAACAAAGTATAACAATCTATCCAGTAAGCCAGTTTTCCTATAGTTTCTGCAACATTTGTGATTTTCCTTTTTTGGAATATTTTCCAGTCTGATAGATACAAAGCAGAATTTCAAAGCTGCTTGAAATTTGCAATTTTCTAATTATTAATGATTAATAGCTTTTTTATGATTGTAGATAGGTTGAATTTCTTCCTTTGAAAGCTGGTGCTCATATCCATTGAATTATGGGGGAATGATTCTTAATCTGATGTGTTAATTAATTTCACACATATATGTGAAGACCTCGTATTTTAAAATCAGCCAGAGTCAGGAATTCAGGTTAGGGGGAAATCGTCAATCTTTATTCTCACTGAAGAAAGATCAGAGGTGGAAGAGAATGGGCAATAGCAATATGTGCAGCTTAATCAAGAAGCTAGCTAGATCACCAGCTACACAACCTGCAGCTACCAACATGGAACCCAGGTCAATCTCTCCCAGCCTCTCTTCCTGTCTCTCTGCCTCCACCCACCAAAATCGTCATTTCCTATACAACACATCAGGACTTGCACAGAGAGTGGGCAGAGACTATTCTTTATCCAAGCATGTATATTAATAGAGTATAGTCCAATTACTATTTAGCCTCACGTGCTTAGGACCTCAGTGCATCAACTCAAGCCTCAGCCCATTACACATATATAATATATATATATATATGTATGTGTGCATGCATATATATATATATACATATGCACACATCACTGATATGTCTGCAAATGACAAAAGATTCCCCCCCCCAGTAATCTATTTCCCTTACCTTTGTATATACAAATACTCTTTAAATTTCATATAATTAAAATTTTCATTTTTATTTTGTGCAGTATTATTTAATAAATTTTTGGATGGCCTTCTTCCCCTATTCATAGCTCTATAGGTGATCTCTTCCTTGTCTCTCTAATTTGGTCACAACATGACCTTTTCTATTGAGATCATGTGTTTATGTATCTTGATATATGGCATGAAGTGCTAGTATAAAATTCATCTGGACCAGACTCCTGTACAATTTTCTCCACACTTTTTGTCAAATAGTGATTTTTTTCCCCCAATAAGTAGGGGTCTTGTATTTATCAAATTCTCTCTTGCTCTGCTTGTTTGATTATGTAGGTCGTACCTATACTATTCCAGTGATAGACCTTAAATAACAAAACAATAACAACAATAACAAAACACAGCTCTAAATAGGTGTTAATGATTGCTGGTCTGTAGAGCTTTTTGACATGTGATATTGATAGATTCTCCTTTTTCACTTTAAAAAAAAAAACTTTTACTCTTGAAAAATGACTTTTTGTTCTTTGACATGTCATTATTATTTTTTGACTTTTATATAATATTTATTTAGATGTTTGATATAGCACTGAATATGTAAATTTAAATGAAGAAAATAATTCATTAAAAATCAGAAGTGAACAAATGGAAATTAATTACTCAATGAGACATTAGGAAACAATGAAGCAAACCCCAAAAAATGAAAAAAGAAAAGAAAATGTAAAATAACTACTTGGGAGAACAACTGACCTGGAAAACAGATGTAGGAGATACAATCTAAAAATTATTGGACTTTCTAAAAAAGCATGATGACAAAAGAGCCTGGACATTATCATACAGGAAATCATCAAAGACAATTGTCCTGATGCCCTAGAATAAGAAGGTAAATTAGCCATTGAAAGAATACACAGAACATGTCCTGCAAGAGACCCCAAAGAGACTCCAAGAAATATAGTGGCTAAATATCAGAACTATTGGACCAAGATAAAAATATTATAAGTAGCCAGAAAGAAATAATTCAAATATTGAGGAGACATAATCAGGATTACCAAAAACCTAGTAGCTTCCACCTTAAAGGATCGAAGGACATGGAATTTGATATTTATTCTTTTTGTATTTGGCCAATTGAAATTTTAGATGAGTTAGTTGTTTTGTTCTATGAATTTTTTTTTTTCTGTTTCACAAATTCTGTTTTTCAGGGAATTGTATTCTTTTTCCATTTTCATTTTCAAATAGAGCTATATTGTAAGGTATTATATGTTTTTTCCATTTCACTAAATCTATTTTATAAGGAGTTTTCTTCAGATAATGTTTTGTGTTTTCAACCCTCTTGCAAAGTTCTCGTTTTTTCCCCCCATTTTTCTTCTAACTCTCATTTATAATCCTTTTTAATTTCTTTTAGGAGAGCCTTATGAGATGAGAACAATTGATATTATCCTTTAGGGCTTCAGATGGAGGTGATCTGCTTTTTATCTCCTCAGGGTTTGAAATCTGCTCTCTGTCACCATAAAAACTATCTATGGTCAGATATCTTTTTTTTTTTTTTTTTGCTCATTTTTTTAAAAGTTGAAGCATGCTTTTAGGGCAAGAGAGAGATTGTTCAAGCTTCCTCTACAAGTATGTTTAAAGAACAATTAATCCAATACTACATAAACTGTTTGAAAAAATAGGGAAAGAAGGAATCCTACCAAATTCCTTTTATGACACAGATATGGTGCTGATGGCTAAACCAATTAGGGTGAAAACAGAAAGAAAATTATAGAGCAATTTCCCTAATTAATATTGATGCAAAAATCTTGAATAGAATATTACCAAAGAGATTACAGAAAGACATCTCCAGAATAATATACTATGTTCAAGAAGGATTTATACCAGGAATGCAGGGGTGGTTCAATATTTTAAAAAAACTCTTAGCATAATTGACTATATCAAAAACCAAACTAAGAAAAAACATATGATTATCTCAATAGATGCAGAAAAAGCATTTGATAAAATTCAACATCCATTCCTATTTTTTTTATTTACCCATGCATATATCTTATAAATAACATCCATTCCTATTAAAAGCACTAGAGAGTATAGGAATAAGAGACTTTTCCTTTAAAAGATCAGTAGCATTTAATTAAAACCATAAGCAAGCATAATATGTAATGGGGATAAACTAGAACCATTCCCAATCATCATTATTTGCAGATATTATAATGGTATATATATTTTTTATTATAACTTTTATTTACAAAACATATGGATGGGTAATTTTTCAACACTGAGCCTTGCAAAACATGCTGTTTCAAATTTTTCCCTTCTTTCCTCCACCCCTTACCCTAGATGGCAGATTGTCTAATACATGTTAAATATGTTAAAATATATGTTAAATCCAATATATGAATATATAATTTTACAGTTATCTTGCTGCATAAGAAAAATCAGATCTGGAAAGAAAGAAAAAAAAACTGAGAAGGAAAACAAAAAATGCAAGGAAACAATAACAGAAAGAGGGAAAATGCGATGTTGTGGTCCACACTCATTTCCCATAGTCCTCTTTCTGGGTGTAGATGACTCTCTTCATTACTGAACAATTGGAACCGGTTTGAATCATCTCATTGTTGAAGTGAGCCACAACCATCAGAATTGATGGTTGTATAGTCTTCTCGTTGCTGTGTATAATGATCTTCTGGTTCTCATTTCACTTAGCATTAGTTCATGTAAGTCTTTCAAGGGCTCTCTGAAATCATCCTGTTGGTCGTTTCTTACAGAACAATGATATTGCATAGCATTCACATACCATAATTTATTCACCATTCTCCAACTGATGGGCACCCATTCAGCTTCCATTTTCTAGCCATTGCAAAAAGGGCTGCCACAAACATTTTTGCACATGTAAGTCCCTTTCCCTCCTTTAAGATCTCTTTGGGATATAAACCCAGTAGTAACACTACTACATCAAAGGGTATGCACAGTTTGATATCTTTTTGAGCATAGTTCCATATTGCTTTCCAGAATGGTTGGATTAATTCATAGTTCTATCTTCAATGTATTGGTGTCCCAGTTTTCCCACATCCCCTCCAACATTCATCATTATCTTTTCCTATCATATGATGGTATATGTAGAGAAACCTAGAGAATCAACTAAAAAACTTTTAGAAACAATTCACTATAGATGACCTGAACACTGGAAAGATATACTTGAATCAAGGACAGCAGAGTGCTTATAGTTAAGCACCTATTCAGTGTGATTGATGGGATAATAGTTCTATAGTTAAACATACATTCAATGTGATGTAATGATGTAATTATTTTAGTTGGCATATACTTAGTGTGACAGTTGGCACACACTCAGTTGCTGTAGTGATATAATCATACTGAGGTATTTAAGGGCTGAGAGGACTGGGAACTGAGAGTCTCAGCAACAGACAGCAAAGACACGGCACTCCATCTTTAAACATCCTTGTGGCTCTCCTGCCTTCATCACTTCACCTAAAGACCAAGGTTTGTCTAGAGATCCTCCAGAAATCTAGCCTGGACATTATAATCCACAACTTTAGCAAAACTGAAAGATGCAAAATAAATCCACATAAATAATCAGCATTTTTATACATTAACAACCAAGGCCATCAGCAAGAGATAAAAAATAAATTCCATTTAAAATAACTGTTGATAGTATAAAATACTTGGGAATCTATCTGCCAAGGGACAGTCAAGAACTATATAAGCAAAACTACAAAGCACTTTCCACACAAAGTCAGATCTAAACAATTAGAAAAATATCAAGTGCTCTTGAATAGGTTGAGTGAAAAAAAAAATATAATAAAAAAAATAAAAATAAAAATATAATAAAAAATATAATTAAAAAAAAGAAAATACTGCCTAAATTAATCTATTTAATCAGTGCTGTGTCAATCAAACTCCCAAGGAATTATTTTGTCGACTTAGAAAAAATAATAGCAAAGTTAATCTGGACGAACAAAAGGTCAAGAATTTCAAAGGAATTAACAAAAAAATGCAAATGAAGGTAACTTAGCTATACCAAATCTAAAACTATATTATAATTCAGTGATCATTAAAACCATTTGGTATTGGCTGAGAATGAGAGTAGTCAATCAGTGGAATAGGTTATGTTCACAGGACAAACAAAATAGTCAATGATTATAGTAATCTAATGTTTGACAAAGCCAAAGGCCCCAGGTTTTGGGATAAGAATTCACTATTTGACAAAAACTTCTGGAAAAATTGGAAACTAGTATGACAGAAACTAGGCATTGCTCCACACTAACACTGTCTATCAAGATAAGTTCAAAATGGGTTCGTGATTATAGACAAAAATGATGTCATAAACAAATTACAAGAACATAGGATATGGTCTCAGATTTGTGGAAGAGGTAGAAATTTGTGACCAAAGAAGAATTGAAGATCATTATTGATCACAAAATAGATAATTTTGATTATATTAAGTTAAAACCTTTTGTACAAACAAAACTAATGCAGACAAGATTAGAAAGGAAACAATAAACTGGAAAAATATTTTTATAGTCCAGGGTTCTGATAAAGGCCTCATTTCTAAAATATATATAGAACTGACCCAAATTTGTAAGAATTCGAGCCATTCTCCAATTGATACATAGTAGTATTCTCTCTAAAATTCTTTTGTTGGGGTTTTCTTGGGGTTTCTGAAGGCAGCCTTCATTTCAGTTCAGTAATCACAAGTGCAGTTAGGGATTAAGGTCCAAATCCTTTATTCTCTTTCCAAGTCTTGTCTCCTTTCCTGTAGCCTGGTTAGCTTTCTTATAATCCATATCCTTTATTATCTCCTTCCTGGGACTGGGCAGCTTTCTGGAGAGGCTTTCAGTCTGGTCTTGGTTCCAAGAGCTTGATCTTCCGCCTGCCTTCTCTCGCTTCTGAATCTCCCTGATCCTGGCTGAGGCTCCAAGAGCTTCTAGTGCCCTTGTCTTTCTGGCCCTGAGAGCTTCTTGCTTATATTCCCCACACTGAGTATACACTAATCATTATATCACTAGAAAAACATTATTTGTTGTAGGATTAAATCAATGCTAAAGTAGATGTAACCATTGTCTCCTTGATTCCATTTAGAACCTTGTTTCAAGTTCTGGCCCATAACATCTCCTTGTAGGATTAAATCAACCATACTGAACTATGCTAAATTAGATAACCATTGTCTCTATCAATTCCACTGACTTAGTACCCTGTAAGTATCCTTTGTTTCAAGTTCAGAGTTCTGGCCCATAATAATACATGTTTAAAGGATATAAAAAGACAATTTTCAGATGAAGAAATTGAAACCATTTCTAGTCATATGAAAAGGTGCTCTAAATCATTATTGATCAGAGAAATGCAAGTTAAGAGAACTTTAAGATACCACTACAAACTTCCCAAATTGGCTAAGATGACAGGAAAAGATAATGACAAATATTGGAGGAAATATTGGAAAATTGGGATACTAATGCATTGTTGGTGGAATTGTAAATGGATCCAACCATTCTGGAGAGTGATTTGGCACTATGCCCAAAGAATTATCAAGCTGTTCATACCCTTTGATTCAGCAGTGTTTCTAGGAGACTTATATCCCACAGAGATGTTAAAGGCAGCATCCATGTACAAAAATGCTTATGGCAGCCCTCTTTGTAGTGGCAAGAAACTAGAAACTTAGTGGAAGCCCCTCAACTGGAGAATGATTGAATAAGTTATGGTATATGAATGCTATGGAATATTATTGTTCTGTAAGAAATGATAAGCAGGATCATTTCAGAAAGGTCTTCAGAGACTTGCATGAACTGATGCTAAGTGAAAGGAACGGAACTAAGACATCATTGTATATGACAATAGCAATTTTATATGATGATCAATTCTGAAGAATGTAGTTCTCTTCAACGGTGAGATGATTCAGACCAATTCCAATGGTCTTGTGATCAAAAGAGCCATCTATACCCAGAGAGAAAACTTTGGGAATTGAGTGTGGTTCACAACAAAGCATTCTCATTCTTTTTGTTGTTGTTTGCTTGCATTTTATTTTCTTCATAATTTTCTTTTCTGGTTTGATTTGATTTTTCTTTTATAGCAAGATAATTGCATGAGTATATATGATATATTGGATTTAACATATATTTCTACCATGTTTAACATATATTGGATTATTTGTCATCTGGGGAGGGATTAGGAGAAGAGGGGGGATAACTTCAACACAAGGTCTTTTAAGGCTAATGTTGCAGAATTATCCATGCATATGTTTTGAAAAATAAAAAGCTTGGGGCAGCTAGGTAGCACAATAGATAGAGCACTAGCCCTGAAACCAGGAGGATCTGATTTCAAATCTGGTCTCAGATAGTTAAAACTTCCTACTTGTGTAACTCTGGGCAAGTCACTTAACCAGAGAGAGACAGAGAGAGACAGAGAGAAAGAGAGAGAAGAGAGAGAGACAAACAGAGAGAGAGAGAGAGAGAGAGAGAGAGAGAGAGAGAGAGAATAGATAGAACCTATTGCTGGGATGGAATTCATTGTCATTTCCATCAGAGTAATGATACAGGCAGTTATCCCTATGTCACAGAATAAGACAATTAAAAAAAAAACATATTTCTATATGTTATATTGTGAAAGAAGCAGAACAAAAGGCAATAATCATGAAAAAGGAAAAAAAATTAAAAAGTGAAAATAATATTCTTTGATCTACATTCTGACTCTGTAGTTCTTTCTCTGGATGTGGATGTCATTTTTCATTACAAATCTTTTCAAATTATCTTGAATCACTGCATTGCTGAGAAGAGCTAAATCTATTGTTGAGTATCACACTTGTTGCTGTTAATTGTACATTGTTTTTCTTGTTTTACTCACTTCACTCAGTGTCAGTTCTTGTAAGTCCAGGATTTTCTAAAATCTGCCTGTTTATCATTTCTTATAGAACAACAGTATTCCATTATATTTATATATCACAATTTGTTCAGCCAGTCCTCAATTATTGGACATCTCCGTTTCCAATTCTTTGCATTACCAAAAGAGCTGCTATAAATATTTTTGTACTCATGAGTTTTTTCTACTTTTTAATTATCTTTTTAACTTCAGACATGGTTGTAGCATTTCTGAATCAAAGGATATACACAATTTGATTGATCTTTGGGTATAGTTTGAAATTGTTCTTCAGAATGGTTGGATAAGTTCACAACTCTACCAAGAATGCTTTATGTTCAATGTTTCTACATCCCCTCCAACATTTATCATTTTCTTTTTCTGTCATATTAACTAATTTGAAAGTTGTGAGGTAGTACCTGAGAGTTGCTTTAATTTTCATTTCTCTAATCAATAGTAATTTATAGCATTTTTCATAGGACTATAATAGCTTTAATTTCTTCATCTGAAAACTGCTTGTTCATATCTTTTGGTCATTTATCAGCTGGGGAATTCTTTGTATTCTTATACTTTTGACTCAGTTTCATATATATATATATATATATATATATATATATTTAAATGAGGTGTTCATCAGAATCACTGACTGCCAATTCTTTCCAAGTTTTCTGCTTTTCTTCTAAAATCTTGGTTGCATTGGTTTTGTTTGTGTAAAACCTTTTTAATTCAATGTAATCAAAATTATTCATTTTGCCTTATATAATATTCTCTATTTTTTTTCTTTGATCATAAATTCCTTCCTATTTCAAAGATCTGATAGATAAAGTATCCATTCTCCTAAATTATTTATGATATCACGCTTAATATCTAAATCATGATCCCATTTTAGCCTTATTTTGGAATAGGGTACAAAATGCTTGTCTATGCCTAATATTTTCCATAATATTCTGCCATAATATTTTCCAGTTCAGCAGTTTTTTGAGAAATAGTGAGTTCTTATCTCAGAAACCGTAGTCTTTGTTTTTATTAGTCAATTACTATAGTCATTTACTACTGTGTTTGTGTGACTAATCTATTCTACTGAACTACCACTCTTTCTCAGCCAGTACCAAATGTTTTAGTGATTTCTGCTTTATAATATATTTTTAAATGAGGTATGGCTAGGGCACTTTCTTTGCAGAGTGGACTTACGGAGTTTATGAAATGGATAGAATTTAAAGTTAAGGACAGGATCTATAATTTAATGGAGATAACAAATTCCCTGAAGAAACTCCCTTACACAATGAAGATTCTTTATAACTTATGGTCAAGAAAGTTGCTTAGAGCAGTGAAAGGTTAAATGATTTATTTAGAGACACATAGCCAATATGTATAAGAGGTAAGACTTTAATTCACATTTTGCTGACTTTCTATCCACTAAACTTTTTCTTTTCCGAGATTTTTAAATAAGAGATATCATAACTAGCATTTCTCACTCCTGCTTCCTATGATGAATAATACTGTAGAATTATCTGGGTCTCCTCAAAAGAATTCTCATTGTATCCTAGTTAGAATAATAACAGTTAGTTGTTTTTGTGAAAGACATATAAATTATATGAAATTAATTCCATTGATATTGGGGGCAGAAACTTCAATGCAAGCTAATGTCTTAAAGAGTTATCAAAGTATTTAAATTATAAATTTCCCTCTTTTAAGATAAGCTATACCATAAATGATAATGCAGATTATATTCAATTCCTATCAACTGTGTATAAAGACAGGTAAAAATGAGTGGTGTAATTGTGAAGACCAATATTCTTACATGAACACTATTTTTCATGGATCACATTATGCAAACCTAGGAATCACTATTTAAACCACCATATATATCCCAGAGGTCATACTCTTAATTATATTAAAGACTTCAGGATTAGATAAGGAAAATATTTGAATTTAACACTAATTTTAAACAAACATCTTTATGCAGGAATCACATTAAACACAGGATTAGACTATTCTCTTGTCTATTTTAGTATCTTTGGGAAATTAGGTTTAAACTTCTAAGTAAATCAATTAGAAAATTTTTTTTTTTTTATTTTCTAGCTAAGTAATAGGTTTGGGAATTATTGAGCTTCCTGGCCCAAATAGGTTTATTAATTAAATGGAATAATTGTGAACAATTAGCTTATGCCAAGTATTGTTAACCTTGATGGTTTTTAACTATTAAGGTGCAATGATTGACAACCTCAATCTGCTGCATTGAAAATTTTCTTTTCACTTTTCCGGATGTGCTTTGTCTAGAGTAGGCACTTCTAAATTGGTGATAGACACAAGAATGCATAAATGAGCAAACAAGTGAATAGATGAATAACTATATCTTCCATTTACAAAGTATTTTAGAATTTACAAATTTATTTCTCCATAATAAACTTATGAAATACATTGTGCATATATTTTTAATCCTCTTTTTTATAGATGAGGAGTTAAGATTTTGGAAAGCATAATGACTTTTCCAGGATCATGCAGCTAATAAATGGTAGACAGATAAGCATGAATTTTCATATTCTACATCTAGAACTTTTTCTTCTAGATAAATTATGTTATCCCTTATGATATTATTGATCTATATTCAAAACTGAATACATAGGAGGCCATAGTGAACATTTTTCAGACTTCAAATTCAATATGAGTATCACAAGACAGATTAGACAATAGAATTAATGCAATCTTAACTTGCATTAAGGAAATAATTTCCAGTTAGGCCATATCTCTGTTGTCTTCTACTATGGTCAAACACATATGGAATATTCTCATCACTTTTAAGTTCCACATTTAGGACGGACATTGATAATGTGGATTTTTTTTTCTGGATTTAACTAACTGGATTGACTATACATACATGCATACATATGTGTGTATTTGTAACAATACAATTGAGCTAAAAAATCCTTTGGCCTCAAGGAGCATCCATTCTTATGTGGAAATATAACACATAAAAAAGATAGGTACACACACCCTAGAAAAGAGGTAGATACACACAATAGCCCATCATAGTTCACTAATTAAAAAGAGGTTTAAGTGACAGTCTGAGTAAAAGTAGTGTTCTATCAACATAAAATAATGTTCCTAGTCAATCTTTCAGATTCTGTTCTGATTCCCTCACAAAGAGAACTTGGGAACTCAGCCAGTCCAATTGTTACTGAAAGCATGAATCCATCAAGTTGTCAATTAATCCCTGCTTCAAGACCTCCATTGCTGGAGAACTTAATACTTCTTGAGGGAGTCCACTCCTAAGAGGGATAATCACTTTTCCTAAAGTTGAATTAAAATCCATTATTCCTACTCATTGACCCTAGGGAAGCCTTCCAGGAAAAAATTAGAACAAGAATTTTTTTTCTTATGTGACAACTTTTGCAATATTTTGTTTGGGGTTTGAATTGGTTTTTGTTTTGTTTCTTGTTTGTTTGTTTTGCATAATAAGAAATTTTAGTATGTTCAAATTATGCCATTTAATTTGATAAGAATTTGCTTTTACTTCTCTTTTCTACTTCCAAGTAATTGATTAATGGTGCCTCTTTGAGGTCATGGAGCAATAAAATAATTTTACCATAATCCTTAAGGATTTTGGAATTTAAAGGAATGTTAACAACTGACTATTACAATCCCCTAAATTTATTGAGGAACCTAAGGTGTGGGAGGAAATAAGATGGAATTTAAAAATTCACACAAGTTTTGGAGTCTAAAAACACGGACAGGAGTTTTGAAGTCACTTACTATGTAACCTACAGAAGCATTTCACCTCAGTGAATCTCAATTTATCTATAAAATAAATATGTAAGAAAAGTGTTTTGTAACTCAGAGCACTAAATTAATTTAAATTAACATTACAATTAAGAGACTTGCTCAAGGTCATGCAGATACTAAGTAGGAGAGTCAAGTTCTGTAACATCAGATGCATAGTTCTACTGTACAAAGGGTTTTGTCCCAAAACTCCTTAAGGGTAGGAATTGTCTTGGTCTCATTTTTATCAGCTACAAAACAGAGGTGGATTAGATTACATACATGGTTGTAAAGGTGTGTTTCCACTCCAAATTCTAGGTACATATAATGTCTGGATTTAAATTCTAACTCTTATATTCTGTTGCCTCATCTGTAAATAAGGATAATGCTTCCCCTAGTAATCTAAGGTTTTTTTGAAGTTCAAATAATAAAATATGCAAAAAAGTTTTCTAGACCTAGAAGTGCTATTCAAAAGTAAGTGGTCATTATACTCAATAAAAGGAGGAGGGTAATAAGAGAGGAGAGTTTTAGCTAGTTCTTTCCTCTTAACTCAGATGCCAAAATGATTTTCTTAAAGGACAGATCTTATCATCTCCATTTCCCATCAATAAATTCCAGATCTCCTGATTATCTTCAAGGTGAAATATAAAGTTGTCTGATTTCAGTCCATTCTAACCTCCAGTATTAGATAACTCCCTCTGTGGTAATTTTTAATTCAGTATTATTCCCCTGCTCAACAGGAATTCTTGCCACTCAAGCTCAGTAGAAGCATTTCTTTATATCTTAGTTTATTTACCAAGTTGCCAAGTTCTGCTTTTCAAGGATATATACTAGGCCATTACTGAAATAATGGGAGTATGAGGTGCACTGCTGTGCTCCAAAAAAAAAAGCTAACAGGTAAAAGCATGAGAAAGGAAGGAGTATCTGACAGAGCCTGATTGTGATATCTGTCTTTCAATATTTACTCTAAATATACCTTGAAGGAATATCCTGATCCTGTTCTAAGTTGACTATAGACTTTTCTTCCTATGCTAGAAACTCGCATTGAGAACACAGAATAATATAATTACTTTGACTTTTCTAATTTACCATTTACCTGTTTAACTATAAAACTGAATAGGATTATTGAAAACTAACACCAGTTTTTAATCCCCTTCAGTATTCACATATACAATTAGAACTCTTTCCCTAGAAAATATATAAGTATATTACTGAACGAGATGAGGTGAGATCTTTCAAGACATTTGTGAAAATCATCTATTTCAAAGTTCGAGTAGGCCTGAAGGGCTTTAAGCATTAAGTCAAGGGCAAAGTTAAGTCCCCTCCCTGCTATCCTCTTAAGGGCATACTTAAGTCCCTTTCTTGTTATCCTCCTAAGGGCATACTTAAGTCCCCTCTCTGCTATCCTCCTAAGGGCATACTTAAGTCTCCTTCTTGTTATCCTCCTATGACATCAGTGTTTTTCTGTTTCCCTCAAATATGGGCAACTATGTACTTATTGGTCAAGTTCAATTTCTTGGGTAGTTCCCACGTTTAGAATGTAAGATCCTCAACCAATAAGGATGAGGGTCAGTGGTGGGAGGGGGGTATTTGCATTAGAGATTAAAAGTGTTGACCCTGCCCCCTACAGTACTTCCTCCCTTCCATTGTCTGCTCAATGGGTGGGATACCTGATTCTAGAGAGAACTATAATAAACTTTGCTTTGCTTCTAGAGATCTCTCCAGCTTTTTTTTTTTTTTTAATTAAATGGTGGCCGCTCACCATTTCTGAACCACACATTACCAAAATGAATCCCCATCTTTTAAGAAAAACAATGGTTTTTTTGTTTTGTTTTGTTTTTTGTTTTTTGTTTTTTTATTTAATAGCCTTTTATTTACAGGTTATATGTATGGATAACTTTACAGCATTGACAATTGCCAAACCTCTTGTTCCAATTTTTCACCTCTTACCCCCCACCCCTTCCCCTAGATGGCAGGATGACCAGTAGATGTTAAAATATAAATTAGATATACAATAAGTATACATGACCAAACCGTTATTTTGCTTTACAAAAAGAATCAGACTCTGAAATATTGTACAATTAGCCTGTGAAGGAAATCAAAAATGCAGGTGAACAAAAATATAGGGATTGGGAATTCAATGTAATGGTTTTTAGTCATCTCCCAGAGTTCTTTCTCTGGGCGTAGCTGGTTCAGTTCAGTACTGCTCCATTGGAAATGATTTGGTTGATCTCATTGCTAAGGATGACCAAGTCCTTCAGAATTGGTCATCATATAGTATTGTTGTTGAAGTATATAATGATCTCTTGGCCCTGCTTGGAAAAACAATGTGTTATAATAGAAACAGTGCTAGACATGGAGTTAGGAAAACAAACTGGATTTTTTTTAAAGTACAAAATTCCATTACTGGTTCAGATCTCACTTCTGACATTAGTTGTGGAACTTTAGGCAAAGCATAAACCTCTCAGTCTTAATTGACTTACTTGAAAAACTGCTATAGTAATTTGTGGAGTAACTCTCATGAAAAGTTGCTATGAAGATAAATTGAGAAACTTTTATGATTTAGTAGATTGTGTTCTCCTCAGTTTGTTACTTCTTGCTACAATGCAGTTTCCAATTGATGCATATATGCCTATAGATGAGGATATATGTTCATATCCTATTCAAAGTTATCACAGTGAATCCATATGTTGGAGGCCTTTTTCTAGAACTCTAAATTGCCTGATATAGTACGCCTACAAAATCCTGTTAAACATTTCTTTGATAGTATTGTTTACCAAATACAATAAACATTAAGTGACCTGCATGTACATGAAGTTTCTAAATACTATGCACAGAAAGACAAAAAGAATAATTAAGCTCTTTTCTCAAGGATTTTACATATTTTTAGTACTATGCAACAAAGATAAAAGGAGAGAGATGGGAGAGATGAAAGAAAGAAAGAGAAATAAGAGAGATATCATAGATAGATAACAAACAAGCAAGATGGATTGTTCGGCATAGTTCCTATGATCCCTTCAATAATTTCTGAAGACTGTGAGATTATAGGGTGAGAAAACATCTCCATAGTAAAAAATAAAAATAAAAAAAAAATAGAAATATCCATTGGTATCACAAGAGGACAAAAATTAATTTTTGTTTTGTTTTCAGTGAGTATTTTGCCTTCAAAAATTTTTGACTGATTTGAATGAACTATTTGAAGGGTGAACTTCTGTTTGAAGAACAACATAACTGCTTGCAGGCTTTTTTCCCTGAGGTTTCCTTATCAGAAATCCAACTTCTACTGATAAATTAGATTCCCAGAGCCTGCCTCCAGGATCTACAGATGCTCCTCAAAGCAATAAGGTTTTACTTTTCTCTAATGTTATCATCTCAAGTTCCTTTTAAGATATACTTCTTCCCCACAATTGAGTTGAGAATCAATTTGGTCAGCTAGCCTTAAATAACATTTTGTTTTAAATAAGAAAGTATATTTAGTAATGATGAGGTAATATTTGGGGTACCCAAATGAAATTAGCTTCTAGTGGTCAGGCAGTTAAATGAAGTCTACTGGCAGCGCAAGGGTAGGAAGTTCTGGGGATTCCCTTCTGACCACGCAGAAATCCTCTGTAAAAGAATTTACAACCCCCAAAACCTAGATTGATAAAAGAGGTTTCCTGTGAGGATTGGAAGTAAGGTTAAAGTCTGGTTAAGGAAACAGGTGAGGGTAAAGAGAAGACTGCACCGGAAAAGAGTATTCCAGTGGGCAGAAAGATCCTGGCTGTAAAGGGCACTGCCAAAGTCCATCTGCAAAAGCCTTAGTTGATGGAAGCTCATTATATTGCTTGTCTTGGTAGGGGTTTGGAAGCCCGAGAAGATCATCAGAATGGGGGCTGGGATAGCCCAAGTTGGCTCAGATGCATTGGGGTCTGGGACAAGCCCGGATCACCTATTGGAATTCAAAGGGGTACTTTTGACCAGGATTTGTGACTCAAAGGTTCAGGCTTCCTGAACTGATAATGCATCAGCCAGGAGGGATTGGGAATCAAAAATTTTTTTAGACTGAATCAATGTTTGAGATTTTAAGAATTTTGAAATCTGAATATGTTCAGGGCTTCTTAACTTGTATGTGTATGACTGTGTATGTGTTTTTACCTGTGTGTACATATAAGCACAAGTGTATATAAGTGGGCTGATACAGCTAGCTAAGTCTATGGTGCTCTTATTAAAATAATGGAATTAAGGTCATTAAGTAAAATGTCTTACATGAAACTAATTATGTTGAAATTGAGTTATCAAAATAAGTTTAAATTCAATTTTATAGACCAAACTTTTATTCTTAAAAAAAGAAGGGGCATTATTAAGAAGCAAACTTCTTGGGTCAAACAAAAAGTCAGAGTTGCAAAATGACTTCTTAGTTGGAGGACAATTAAGGGTACTAACACTATATAGTAAAGAAACAAAAATCAGGATTTTATAACTTCACCACTAGAACACTGAATCAATGGCATTAATCACTAATATTCTGACAGTGAAAGTTCACTAGGAAAAGGGTTACTAGCTGCAAAATGTTTTTACATTTCAAGGAGAGTTTAAATCATAGGATCAAGACTGGTGATGATCCTCCATGCAGTGGGAGATAATTGGCTTTTCCCAAGCCTGTATGTCTGAGGCAATGCCATCTTTCAGTAATTAAAGCATAGGTAAGAATTGAGACCAAAGGCAGCCAGTTTGCCTTCACATAAGAATCACTGTAGGAGGAAAAGACCCTCAGATTTTCTGGTCAGAACAGAAATAATTACTATTTATTGTTGTTGTTTGTCCTTCTCTCAGGAAGAAACCCAGGACTTCAGGAAGATTCAGTAGAAAAAGGGTCACTATCCTCTAGTCTCAAGGTCTATTTATCGTTCAGGGAGAGTTCCAAGGCTGGTGATAATCTCAGATACTGGGAGGGACCTTGATATTTCTAAGTTAAGACTATTTCTAGGTCACAGTTTGAAGCAACACCCATTCTGTGAGAGGTTAGGCTGTTTGTTTTTCTTCAGGAAGACAACAATGACATCAGGGAGGGGACACCATGATGTGCAAGTAAATTGGATTCCAGGTAGGGAGAGCTGAGCAAAGTCATCAGTCTTACTTGCTTCTCCAAAGCTATCTGTGTGTAGTGGCAAGATATAGATGAAAATGACTGGACATGAGCCTGGATACAGTGAGACTCCCAAGCCTTTTTAATCTAAGCTCTTTAATAGATCTTAGTTTGTCTGAGACAATAGCCAATTAGTGATGACAATACCCAATTAGGTTAGGTAAGAAATGAGGCAGAAAATGGCCTCTTTAACATAGTTTAAAAAAAAAAAAGTCAATCTGGGAGGTGAATGCCCTTAGCTGTTGACGCTGACTCTGAACCATCAGAACTGAACAAGTGTGGTATGGGTTGGGACTTATTGGCTAATCAGTGAAATTCAGAATGATTTGGGTTTAAAAACATTATCAAATAGCTCCATTTGAATCATAATGGCCTTTATCAGACTCTTTTTCCCCCCACAGCTCTATTTCAAGAAATCTTAAATGAAAATAACTCAAGACAAAAAGTTAATTTTCTCAGTTAAAAAAAAATGGTAGAATAAATAAGTTTGAGAGAGAAAAACATCAAGCTCCCAAATCACAAGATCCTTTGCAAAGTATAAATTACCAAAATTTATATATCTTTGGATATAGCATCCACATGGAAGGGTATGATTCCCTATGTGGACAGAAGAAAAGGAGGAGATGGAAAAGGAATGTCTTGCCACTAAATTCTGATGACTCTGGAGGAGAGGCTGATGACTGTACAGCTCTGCTTCTCTTAAATCCAATTCACTTACAAGTCAAGATATCACCCTCCTGGTGCCATTTGTCCTTTTCCAGAAGGAAGAACAATCATAGCGGCAACAACAAATCATAGGGCAATAATACTATGGATGGGGATGGGGAGAAGATCTGTTTAGAGTTTTGTGGAAAAGAAGGATAATAATAGAATCGTAATGTGTTGCTTCAGTGACAATCCTAAATTCACTCTCCTTTCAAGGGGAACTTATGGGATAGGAAGTATTTTCTGTATCTATGATCTCCCAATGTGTCTTTCGCATCTTAAGTATTTTTCTGTGGAGTGAAATAGAGACTATATTCTCCTTAAAATGCATGTATTATCTTGAGTACTGGCATAGTAACTGGATCATGTCACTTAAAATTATGGAAACTTAGACCTCAATACATGGAAATTTTTGAAAGTAAACTCCTAGTGGAGTCACATAAGCCAAAGAGAAAAACAGTTTTTTTGATTCAGCCCCAATGACAAGATTTAATATGTTTGAGGCAAGAGATGGAGTGAGAGTGGGAGACTGGATCATAAGTTATAGTATATGCAAAAGTTTGAAGATAAAGAATAGTACCAACTATCAGGATCAGGAAAGACTTCCCATAAAAAGTGGCATAGAAACTAAAAGAAACAAAGATTTAAAATGTGGGTGATAAAGAGAATGCATTCTAGGCTTTTCTATGGCATTTGCTGCAGCACTGAATAATTGCATGGATGAAATTTTAAAAGAAAAGCACTTATTAATCACTTTCAAGTGCCAGGCACTGTGCTAAGTGCTGGGAATATAAATATAAAATCAAAACAATTCCTGCTTACAAGAAGATTTATTTTTAATAGAAGGAGATATCCTATAATTGGAATTGGCCAGGGAAAGGTATTTGAGCATAGTCTAGTTGTTCCTGTGAATCTATGAGAAAATGGTACATTTGATAAACATGAACTTCTTTTAAAGTAAAGGTAATGTTGACTTTATTTTTGTTCCTAGAGCAAGAAATGAATATTAGCAGGCCTTGGGAATCAGGAATTTCAGAGAACAGAAGTTGGTTGTCTAGATGAAGATGATTTCTACAAATATTTCTCAGAGAAGGTTACCACTGTTAGGAGAGTGGTAAAACTAATAGAAGTTTAAAAAGCCTGAGTTTTTTATTCCTTGACTTGAGAGAAAATCTGAATTTGTGAATTGTTTAGATATTATATGTGTAATATTCTTCTCTAAAATATAATTTCTGGGAGCAGTTTTCTTGGAGGGCTTCTGGGAGCAGCCTTCATTTTAGTTCAGTATAACTACCCCAAATGCAGCCAGGAGTTAAAGTTCAAATCCTTTATTTTCTCCTTTATAGTCTTGTCTCTTTTCCTGGGGCCCGGTTACCTATAGAGGCCTATCTCTCTCTTTGGTTCTGAGAATTTAAACTGTTGCCTCTGGCATGTGAATCTCCTCCACTGAATCCTGGCTGAGGTTCAGAGCTTCTAGTGGGCTTCTTCCCCTTGACCCTGGGAGCTCCTCCTTATATATGCTCTCTTAAAGATGTGAATCTTGTGGAATCATACTAAGTACTAAGTACATGTAAATTAAAGAATCATTATCTCATCAATTCCACTGACTTGGCACCTTGTAAGAATCCCAACAGTATGATATAGTTTGGGTTTTCTTAATTCATTCATCTGTTGCCTCATTTTGGTGATGGTACTGTTCTCTGAGATGTCATGAAAAACACCTAGAGAAACACTAGCACTTGATGTTTTAAATTAATGAGATTATCAACAGCTTGTGAGGTTAAGGGAGGCATCTGAAGGAAACCCTTCACATAGGAAGAAGTACTTGAAGGAAACTTCAAATAATATTTTGTTTTCTGGACAGTGGAAATAAGAATGTGGGTTACTGTAGTTTGCTTAGCATCTTGGTGTTAAGTTAATAATTAATACATTTTGGTAGCTATAATTAACAATAACAGTATCCAAGGATTCTGAGAATAATGTGTTCTACATCTAAAAAAAAAATCATCTAGAATTATAAATTAAAATATATCACAAAAAGTATTTTACCATTCTAATTTTTTCTATTAATATAATACACATTTGTGATATGTCTGCTATATTAAAATGTTAACTTGTGCGTAAGATCAAAATAATCAAACAATATAATTCTTATACTATATTCATTTGTATAAAAATGAAATCATGCATCTGAATAATCAATCAGTTAATTCAAAATATTAGTGAATGTGTGTGTGTGTGTGTGTGTGTGTGTGTGTGTGTGTATGTGTGGAAACACTTGCTCACTACATATGTTAATTTAGCACAAAGTCAACTGCAGTAAACAGAAGGGGAGCAACCACTCTTCATCTGCCATTGTGACCTGCTCCCCATACATTTGGGAGATATGAGGTAAAAGGCAAGCAAGAAGCACATTAAGATACAGTGAATTGTGATTACTTACTAGTTTATCATCCAATAAGCTATTTTTTACAATGATTTAGCAAAATAGAATTTAATATTACAGGAAAACTATTTTCTTCATTACTTTTATCATCTGATGAACTACTCTGATAATATATTGGCTAAGAAAGTAGATTATAAAATCTTTCTATTGATAGTTCATGAACAAGAAGACAGTTATTTCAATTGCGATGGAAGTATTGGCTATTGAATGAGTTCAATGAGATTTATCCTTGAATGAACATATGAAGAACTCTAAATTTGGAAGTTAAAAAAAAAAGCCGGTTAAAATACCTTCAGATTATTCTTCCTTCCCTCCTGAAATGACTCAAACAATCTCTGGAATGAAAATTGTACTGGCACAATGGAAGTGGCTCCCCTGTTCCAACGTCATTGCCTCCATCAGATTGTGAGCTTTTTAGTATTTGTTTTTTCTTTGTATCCAGAACAAAGCAAGCAGAGTGTCAACAAATACTAAGAACTGAAACTGAATAATGATAAATAATAACAAATGATAGTGGTGTTATGGAATAGCTAGATCACTCAAAACCAGTAACATTGATAGGTCTCCTGAGGATCTCCAAGAGTGGCAGTCATGCCACCATTTAGATGTGCCATCACTTCCATCAAATGTTTCTACAGTAGTTAGGAGGGAAAAAAAGACAAATGAAGAAACAAACAAAAATAACTAAAAAAGAACACAATTTACTTGTGAATTAGCATTTAAAAGTTAGTTATCTAATTATTTTTTAAAAACAGTGTTTTGTCATTTAAGAGTAAGGATTTTTTTTTTTTTTTGCAAGATAGGTCTGCCCAGTTGATAAAGAAATACAGCCATTAAAATAGATTTCCAGGAATTTGAGTGTACTTCAAATATAAATAGGTCATACTCATAGCCACATTATATATATTATAAAAGGAGTACTTACTAGTGGAATGCATCAATGAATTCTGTCAGTGCAGACATGTTGGGAAAAAAAGAATTCAGAATAAAGAAAAAGATTAAAAAGTAAAGGAATAATATTAATAGCTAGCATTTCTATAGTTCTTTGAAATTTGTAAAGTTCTTTTATTTTTCAAACAAGTCTGGGAGTTAAGTTCTAATGTTATCCTCAGCTTACAGCTAAGGAAACTGAAGCAGACAGAGGTTAAATGACTTGCTTAAAGGCATACAACTTCTAAATGTCTAGAGCAGAATTTGGACTTGAGTCTTTTTTACTTCAGGTCCAGTGTCCAGTCCATCACCTACCTATCCCTCCCCCCCAAACACAAAAAAAGGGGAAGAAACTAAAAAAAGCAAAGAATGGGAATATAGTGATTCGATATATTAAAAACAATCTAATTGATAGTTAAGTAGCTAGTGGTCAGAATATTGGAATCAGGAAAATGGTAGTTCAAATCTTGCTTCAGATATGTCACAACTTTTAATATTTCAGTTTCTTCATTGGTACAAAATGATAACACTTTGATATATCTCTTAGGCTTTTATGAGGATCAAAAAATTCTTTTTTAAATCTTGCAATTTTAAATATAATTAGAAGTAATACATTAGTATTGATTATTATCAACATTATTATTATTGCTAATTATTATTGCTATGTGATGGAAAACTGAGTAAACACCAGAATGAGTTATATTAATGGAATGATAGATAAGGATGAACAACATTTAGAGAGGCAAGCAAACCTGAATTAGTCAAAGACCATAATGTTCTAGAATAAAGAATATCAGATTCACCAGTGTCTATACCTCCAGTCTGTTTTGTTCACCAGTATTACCAGATATAGTGCAAGCAAGAGATTGCTGAGGAAATAGGGCAGTCCTTGAAACAGTGCCATTAGGAATTACCGAGATATTTATTTCATATTAGGTACCATGATTTGGTCTATGATATAACTGGAAAGTTTTTTCAAAAAATTAGAGGAGATACCACAAAGATTAGATAAAGCATTTCTAATAGTCAAAAATCAAGGTCATATTTGCCTACAGCTAGAGACAAAGTGGACATCTAGAAGATGCAGCTAGAAGGATAGAGAGTCAGGTTTGAAGTCAGAAATAGCTATGTTAAAATCTAACTTCAGGCATTTTCTAGCCATATGATACTGGTCAAGTAACAGTCCTATTTGTCATTTTCCTCATTTGTAAAATGAGCTGAAGAAGAAATAGCAAACTATTCCAGTATCTTTGCCAAGAAAACTTCAAATGGGGTAAAACAAAAAGGAACAACAATAAAAGAAAGCCAAGACATATCAGATATACATGGATGCTGATGAATTTAAGGGGTATTAAGGAAGCAAATTACCCACAACCTAGTACCTAGTAGTGATTTAAGTAGCAAAAGTGTCATTGTGATAGTTAATCTAAAAAAAAAGGCATGTTTTGTAGAAAAGATCTTGGAAAGTAGTTTGGCAAATATTCATCTCACTGACCTTAGAGACTGGGTATTAGAATGGGTCAGTGTTAATATAGCCATAATATGAGGTAGTTTCTATGCTTCTGTGTTCAAGGCAGCACAATTCTTTCTTAGATTGTAGCTCATCATATGTAATGGGGATAAAATGGGGAAAAAATGGGGATATTCCAAATAAAATTAGGGGTGAAACAAGATTTTCCCCTATCACCATTACTATTCAATATTGTATTAAAATGTTAACTTTAGCAATAAGAGAAGAAAAAGAAATTAATGAATTAGAATAAGAAGTCAAATTATCACTTTTTGCAGATGATATGATGGCATATTTTAGTTAATCCTAAAGAATCAATTCAAAAAGACTAGAAGCAATTCACAAATTTAGCAAAATTGCAGGATACAAAATAAATCCATATAAATCATTAGTCTTTCTATATGTTATCAATAAAGTACAGCAGCAAGATGTACAAAGAGAAATTCCATTTAAAATAACCATAGATAAGATAAAATATTTGAGAATCTACTTGCTAAGACAGTCAGGTACTATATAAATACAATTACAAAACACTTTCTATACAAATAAAGTCAGATCTAATCAATTGGGAAAATATCAAGTGGAGAGGTCGAGCTAATATAAAAAAAATGACAATTCAACAAAATTAATATGCTTATTCAGTGTCACATCAATCAAACTCCCAAGAAATTATTTTACAGAGCTAGAAAAATAATAATAAAGTTCATCTGGAAGGACAAAAGGTCAAGGATTTTAAGGAAATTAATGAAAAAAAAATAGAAAGGATAGTGCCTTAGTAATGCTGGATCTAAAATTACATTATAAAGCAGTGGTGATCAAAACCATCTGATAATTGATTATAAAATAGAGTAGTCAATCAGTGGAATAGATTGGTTTCACAGGACAAAATAGTCAATGACTATAGCAATCCAGTGTTTCACAAATACAAAGATCCTAGCTTGTTGGAATCCTAGTATTAACTCAACTTAACACACAGTACTAAGTGGAACTGAGAAACAATGTTTGTGTTCACACCTGTACTCACTGGAGTTCACATGTTTGGGAGATTTCAGGGTTTAGTATGAGATATCTGAATTCATACCTCCCTTGAAGCACTCAGGGCCAGAGAGCACTCTGGGAGAAACCCATAATCCTTCTCTCTTAAAAGAGATCCTATATAAGAAACAGACAGAGGCTCTCTCGGGGTGTGGAGCTGAAAACATTGAGAGGGAGTTCAGCTGAATTAGATTGGAGAAGAGAGCATCAGTTCAGTTGAGGAGAAGCACTCTCTAAGAGACACAACCAGATTTAGCACTATGGGAGATTGAGAGCCAGAAGCCCTCTCTGGGAGGCAAGAAAGATTCATTCCATCTAGAGGCTGAAGAAAGCAGAGGCAAAGGACAAAGCTCTAAGAGCTCTTAGAACCAAGGAGAGAGAGCAGAGGTAGAAGCAAGGGACAATCTGCAAGAGCTCTTGGAACCAAACAGAGAGACAGGCCTCTGAGGTAACGGGGGCCAAGGACAGAGACAAGACTTGGAAGGAGAAAATAAATGTTTGCATTTTATCAGCTGGCTGCAATTTGGGTGATTATTTACTTGTAACTGAAACTAAGGCTGCCTCCAGAAAACCTCCCCAAGAAATCTATCTCCCAGAGAGAACTCATACTTTAAAGAAGAAGAACACCAACACTAGCTTTTGGGATAAGAACTCATTATTTGACAAAAACTTCTGGAAAAAATTGGAAATTAACATCAGATAAGATCATAGATCTTATACTGAGATAAGATCAAAATGGGTTCATGATTTAGACATAAAGAATGATATTATAAGCAAATTAGAAGAACAAAGGATAGTCTACCTCTAAGATCAGTGGAAAAGGAAGGAATTTGTCACCAAAGAAGAACTTGAGGACATTATGGAATGTAAAATGGATAATTTTTATTATATTAAGTTTAAAAGGTTTTGTACATATAAAACCAACACAGACAAGGTTATAAGAGAAACAGTAAACTGAGAAAAAAAAATCATATCCGAGGGTTCTGTTCAAGGCCTCAATTCTAAAAGATATAGAGAATTGACTGAAATCTATAAGAATAAAGGCTATTATCCAATTTATAAATTGTGAAAGAATATGAACAGATAATTGTCAGATGAATAAATTAAAACCATTTCTAGTCATATGGAAAAAGCTCTAAATTACTATTGGTCAGAAAAATGCAAATAAAGATTAACTCTTAGGTACCACTACATATTTCTCAGATTGAATAAGATGACAGGAAAAGATAATGATAAATGTTGGAGAGGATATAAGAAAACTGGGACATTGATACATTTTTGGTGGAATTTTGAACTAATCTAACCATTCTGGAGAGCAGTTTGGAACTATGCCCAAAGGGCTATCAAATTGTGCATACTCTTTGATCCAGCAATGTCCCTATTGGGTCTATATCACAAAGAGATCATTAAAAAAGGAAAAGGACCTACTTTTTTTTTTGTGAGATGGGAAGATAAGTAGAGATAAGCAACTGCTTTCTGATCAAATGTGTGCAATGGAAAAAAAAATACACACATGTGTGTATGTATGCATGTGCTATTCATGATACAATTTAAAAATATATTTGGGTATCAAATTTCAGTCTTTCTCAAAGAAGAGGAAAATTCATAAGCATGGAAAATATGACGGATACAACTTAAAAAAAAAGATTGAGAAGACATACCAATAACTAATAAAATACTCTCCCATCTTTATAAAATTGTCGCAATACTGATGCATCTATGTACCTATAAAGAATATCTTTGATAAAAAGTATGAGAAGGCATCACTTTGGAAATTCCGTGAAAACCTGTATCATTTACATTGCTTAAATATCAGTTTTCTTCTGCCTAATTTCAACTTTTTATAAAGATAGAATACTTAGTGGAGTTACTTAGGCTCAATTCTAAGAGATCAGAGATAGTAAACTTTCTTTCTAAAAATATATACCAATAAAACATGTTTAATGCCTTTGCTCTTGAGTCAGAAAAGCCTCTGGCTGGTCACCATTCAGAGAAAAGGATAGATAAATATTTTCTGTTAGGTGTAAGTTAAAAGTGAAAGAAAAAGTTGAATTTACTTTAAAAAATCTTAGTAACTTTTACTATTTTAAAGTGTTTTAAAAATATATAGAAATATTGAAAGTAGCTCATATTTTTATATGAAATTATAGTTTACAAAGTTCTTTGAATATATCATTTGATAATCTTTTGAAATAGGTAATACAAAGACTATCTTCATTGTATAGATCAGGAAAACAGAATTAGAGAATTAAGAAAGCAAAGCAGTCATTCCATGAATAAATAAATGCATGTTTTGAATAAATATAAATATTATCAAGTTTGGAATTTGTGTGAGCCAATCTAATCATTCCCACTTATTTTACTTAAATAATCATATTGACTCTGAATATGACCAACTACCTAAAGGCAGCTACTTTGAGTAGTTGAATAGACTAAAGTGCTGGTTTAGAAGTTAGAAGAAATGACTTTAAATCTAGCTTCAGCAAGTGATAGCTGTATAATCCTGGTCAAATCACTTAACTCTTGTCTTGCTCACTTTCCTCATATGTATAACGCAGATTTGCAAAGAGCTTTGCAAATCTTAAAGCACCATAAGTTTGACTAATATAAGACAGTTTTCTAAATACATAGGTGCAAAAAGCCTAAAACCATCACCAATCAATCAAGACATCAGATAAGGGAACAGCAAAAAGAGACATGACTTTAAAAGATAAAGGAAAAAAACCACATTATTCTGAAAAGTATCACACATAATAAAACTATATTAATGCTTAATGAGTATGTGTCAAATGATATAACTTCTCATTGCTTAAGGGAATGCTTGAAGGAAAAGTTATTTGAATCAAAGGAACAAAAAGACAGTAAAACTAAAATAGCAGGAAAACTCAGCATGTCTTATTAGACTTAGCAAATAGATAATTGAAGAAAGGTATTAAGGAATTACATAAAATTTCATAAAAATGAAGTATGTAGATCTCTGACAATTATTAAATGGGAAAAGAAAAGAGTATGCACTAGTACATGGCACCTTCACAAAAATTCTGAATGCTGAGAGAAATGGTTATTAATAACTAATAATTTGGAAAGATCTAGAGTTCATCCTTTTTCTAAAGCCCTCATTTCAAAATTTCAGTCTCTGAAGATTGAGCTTTCTCCTTTATCAGATTCCACCCAATCTTACAAGGAATCTCTGATCCAAGGTGAATTGTACTTAATCAAACATACATGACATTTTGTCTAGACTGCCCAAAGCTGGAGGTGATCTAGGTACAGGAATAGTCTCTCTCTCTCTCTAGTCATGAGGTCACTCCCAACCCCTCATTGTAATATTTATTCACTCATTAATTATTAGCCAATCACAGTTGATCACCACCTCAGAAACACCCTTTTTCAATGGTACATACGCCATGAATCTGCAATCATAATTGCTTGTGACATTTGAGAGTGCCACTGATCATTTATTAAAATTCTAGCATTATTAATCAAATGACTAATTGCCTAGAAGTTATGTCCCTTGGAAATTTTGAAGACCAAAATGCTTTAGTATATAAAACACAATAAGCAAATACATAAAAACAGAAATGTTAAACACACAGTTTATTGATTATAATACAATAAAATGTGTTCAACAATGAGCTTTTAAATAAAGAATTAATAGAAAATGGTTTCAGAGTACAGCTAAACTGTTTCATAAGAAAAGTAAATAGATTATTTGATGCTAGATAGATAGATAGTTTTATCAACAACAGAAAGAACAGATCTCTTAATTGGTAATGTATCTAAAAACTAGAAAAACAGTGCATTAAAGTAAATATACACTGAATTAGAAATTGGACAGATCAAAGAAGAGATTAACAAAATAAAAAGCAAAAAAACCAGAGAAATGAAACTGAGTTGTTTTTTTTTTCAAACTAATAAATAAAACAAGTAGGTATTTCAACTTTTTAAGAGTAAACAAAACTAAATTGCCAATATTAAAAAAAAGAAAAAGGAAAATTCATAGCAATTGCAAATGATATAAAGGAAATTATCAGGGGGATAAAAAACAGAAATAAAACTATAGACAGTTATCTCTAATGAATACTAATGCCAAAAATATTAAATAAAATATTAGCAAAGAACTTAAAAATTCTATTAAAATGACTATAAACAGTGGTCAGATTATATTTATGCCAATATAGTTTTTATTCAATACAAAGAAAAATATAAATATAAAAGACCCATATTTATAACAAAAATTATAAATACTATATAACATGTCCTCTTTTCTGCCTGAATATATATTACAAAACAGACAGAGAAACAAACACAGAGACAAGGAGACAGAGATAGATGCTACATTTCTCTGGATGGTACAAACCATGAGTTTTCTTGATCTGGGACCAACAGGCAGCATATGAATATGGACTCTTTGCTTTTGTTCTTTCCTGCTTAATATGAATAAATATTGAAGTTGGCTGCAATCCTGTAAGCTTTGAAAGGTCAAATATCAAACACAAGAAGTCTAGGAACTAGAGTCCACATTAGGATTTGCCAGAAGCCACACTGTAAGGATCAAAGTCTCAATCAACTTCTTTGACATAGCATAGATCAAAGGTATCCACTAGGGAAATACAGTGATTCATCTATCAGCTATACATAATTCAGAAGTGAACTTAATAGGGTCAATGCTATATAACTACTTTACTTTAGCTCACTCTTGACCAGAGATCAAGATGGTTGAGGGGAGAGTGAGCCCCTAGGTACTGGAGTGAAATGCTTTGTAATTTGTTCTTGCTATACTTAAACATCCCTTTTAAAGATATCCCTTTTCTAAATATTCCTTTACAATAGTAATTTGAAGTTAGTTTGTTAAATGAAACTGGGACACCGATCACTAGCAGTCAACATTTTGGAGAATATATGTGAATGGGAGCTTGAGTTAACAACATTAGGCAATCATCCTCAGTCCAAAGGGAGTCTTCCAGGAAAGTGAAAGCAGAGATAGCAAACTTGTTTTGATGGGCCTAACTCAGTTGTAAGAGTGAGAGTCTAGAATTCATAAAAGCTATATACATGCATTAAAATAATTAAATCATTTTAGAGATGTAACTACTTAGAAATACAGCTACCAAGATTCCATTGACAATGATAATGTTGAGGAAAGTATAAACCAAAGATATATGTTCATCTAAGGCATTTGGCAAAATATTTAGTGAAAAGTATAAACAACATGAATAAAACCCACAGTAGCAAAATGAAGTGGGTATAAAACTTACATTATCCATTTGATTACAGAAACTAATTGATAAGCCTCATGAGTTAGAAAATCAGTATGTATCAGGAATTGCAGATGAACATGATCTGGGTCCAAAATAGCAAAATAGGTGATAAAGCTCAATTAGATTGGAAAATAGCACAAATGTCTTAAAAATACCATTTTGCTGACAAAAAAAATCATCTCTTTAGCACCAATTTTCTCCCAGCTTTATTATTATATAACTATGAATTATTTTCTTATGAAGATCTAAACTAAATATAAATTAGAAATCAGTGAAAAGATGCACATTAAGTATCAGGAGGAAATGTTATGTTGCCAATGACTTGTCAATGAAGTGGCATAAAAAGATCATTTTATATATAGGTAAAAAGAAAAGAACTGAATCATAGATACTGAATGATAGGAAAAACTTATGGATACTATGAAGATCATTATGGTTACCTTTGAGGAATCTGCATCAGTGAAAGGAGTACCCATTGTCAGAGAAATTATAGATTCATCACCATAATTCTGCTTATGGAGAAAGGACTTGAATCATAATATTAACTGTTACTTATATGTTAGTTTATAGCTTCATCTTTCAAAGTGTATAGCAATTTTGAAGGCAGGTAGGTAGTTCAGTGGGTAGAGTGCTTGCCCAAAAATTAGAAAGATCTGGAGTTCCAATCCCGCATCATATACTTACTCGACTATAGGATATTCAGCAAGACTTTTAGTTCTGCTCAGCATCATAAAGCCTTCCAGATTTTCAAACAATGGTATAAGATATAAAAGGATCAGAGTAAAATTATTAAATTTATTGATTCACTCAATAAACCTTACAATTTTTATATCACTGAAAAAATAATTGTTAAATATGTAACATTCTTGTGAAGATCATAATAAATGTGAAGTGTTTTTAAAACAAAATTACATAATTTAACATATACTTTAACATATTTAATATGCATTGGTCTATATGATATCTGGGTTAGGGGGTGGGGGGAAGGAGGGGAAAAACTGGAACAAAACGTTTTCCAACTCTCAATACTGAAAAATTACCCATGCATATATCTTGTAAATAAAAAGCTAAAATAAAAATTACATAAAAGCTATCTATTTGCATTATTATTCATCTTAACTTGTCTGAGGACTAATTCATTATTTTGCAGAAATAGTTGTCAATTTTTGTTTTGTTTTGTTTTATTTATGTACTGCAATTTTTTTAGTGCTTTGGTAACCTCAGTCTCTTTCACTGTAGGGCTTAAGTAGTCCTTGAAAAAATTACTTCCCTCTACTTGTAGCAACTATGACTCTATCAGAAGTTGAAGAATGATTTTTAAGATCTTTAATTTTACACATACACTTTGTACAAAATCCATTCTTGAAGACCATAGAAAAAGTGGAGATAAAATGTCAAAGTCAGAATCCAACTGAATTATCTCAAACTTCCTAACAAACAATTTTAAAATAATGCCTCAAGTTGAGTTTGAGGGACAGAATTAACAAAAAGTTGGGGTAAAAACAATTTTCCAGTCTAAGACTACTTAGAAGGTTGGCAGAAAAGTTGAGTGTCATCAGAATGTTAGTTGAACTTGGAGCTCAGTACCAGGCAAGGCATAGGCCACATATTGGCAAGCCAATAGCAAGAGGAAGTTGTAACAGTGGCAGCAGCAGCTTTGGAAGCTTTTAGCACAAAGGTAAAGCACTGGTCAGAAGAAGATTAGAAGGGACCCTATTGTATCGCCCATCTACCCATATTCTTTACACAGTTTTTTGTTTGTTTTTGCCCCAGGGCAAAGAGGAGAAATAATACTTATGATTGTTCACAGGGAATCAGGGACATTGATCTCAGGTCCAATATAAAAAGGAAATAGTACATGAGGCCCAAGTCATATTTACTGAGACATAAGGAATAATAACACTTGCAATCCTGAGGAGCAGGGCTCTGGTAACAGTTCCAGGCGTAGGAAAATTTTTTTTTTAATTTTTTATATTGTAGTAAGTTTATTTTTAATACATATTGAATTTTTACAGACAATTTACAGATTTTTTTACAGCAATTTCTTTATTTATGAAAAATAACAACTGAACTATGCTTTGAAATTCTCCTATTCAGATCTTTTTATACTAGAGGATCATATAATACAGATTATTAAGCTATTAAGTTTCTCAGATAGGATTTGAACCTGTCTCTTCAAATGAAATAATATTTTGTAAAACTCTTAGGAGCTTTTCCATTGTCTTTTCTTTTAGGAGAAGTTCTTATATATATATATATATATATATATATATATATATATATATATATATATATATATATTTCCACACACACACACACACACACAGATCATAGAGTCCAGAAAAGTAGTGAACTCACCTCTCCTTGCATTATATCACTTTGGAGAAATCAAAAACTTACAAACTACCTGACCTAGCTCTGAAGCAGCAGCATAAAAACAGTGCCCCCTCCATTTGAGGAGCAGAGTCCAATTTTAACATAAACTTAAAAGTGTAAAAAGAGACTGCAAAATGAAGTAAGAAAAAAAAATAGAACCTGACCAGAGAATGATAACATGGAAGATACAGAAACAACTTCAGAAGAAGACAATGAAATCCCAAAAGCTACATGCAAAAGGTTAAAGAAAAATATATAAAATAGATACAAGCCCCCAAAAAATTTTTGTAAGAACTCAAAAAGGATTTTAATAATCAGTTGGGACAGGTAGAAGAAAAATGAGGAAAGATATGAGAATGATGTAAGAAAACTATGAAAGAGAGTCAGCATCTTGGTAAAAGGAACACACAAAAAATACTAATGAAAGTAACAATTTAAAAAAATTGTCAAAATAGTGAAAGATACACAAAAAAACCCAATTCTGTTTGAAAACAGAAATGGACACATGGAAAAATATGTACAGAAAATTCGCTGAAGAAAAAGATTTTTTAGGTTTATATATTTTCTTTTGTAAGATGGTTAATATGGAAACACATTTTGCATGACTGCACATGTATACTCTATAGAAAATTTCTCACCTACTTAAGGAGGAGTAGGTAAACTTGAAGAGAGAATTTGGAACTCTAATTTTTTTTTAAATGAATCTTAAAATTATTTTTACATGTAATTAAAAATATTTTTTGACAAAATTACATAAATTAAAAGCACAACCAAAAAATTGTATAGCTGGGTGTCTGATGAATTCAAAACTTTATTGACAGATAATTAGCTAAAAATGTGGAAATAAGTTCAATATAGTATCAAGTTTTCAAGATCAAATGTTCTAAGTTAGCCTAATATAGATGACATCCTCATGACCATTGCTGACAAAAATGAAACCATATCAAAAAATTTTTGTCCCAAGAAATTTACACACCACTCTAGTTGCCAACACTTTTATTCAACTCCTCTTCCAGGTTTATTCTCTATTCTCTTTAGAGATAATAAAATCATTTTAGTTTTTCTAGCTTTTTTATCAGCTAGCAAATTACTTGGTAATTATCTTTAACCCTGTTTTCTTCCCACTCATGCTACCAATAAGTTTTTAAAAAAAGAGATTATATTCTTGGAAAAAGTATTTAAGAAATGTCAATTATGCCTCAACTTTTCTTCTAAGAGCTTTACAAAATATTATTTCATTTGAAGAGACATGTTCAAATCTTGTCTGAGAAACTTAATAGCTTAATAGTCTGTGATATATGATCCTCTAGTATAATAAGATCTGAATAGGAGAATTTTAGACCATAGTTCAGTTATTTTTCATAACTAAATAAATTGCTATAAAGAATCTGTAAAATGTTTGATGAGAAGTGGTTGATTTTTAAAAACTGTCCATAAGCTTCTTTTGCTGCTGTTTCTCTCTAGGATAAATTTTTATTTGCTCTCATCAATCTTATAGGTTGCATTTGATTATTGTGGACCTAAATCTATATGTAAGATCTAATGTTATGCCAAGAAATCAGTAGAGTTTTTAATAGCATTTTTTCTGACATTGTAAAAGTGTGTATTAATCTCTCCACATAATTATCTCAGTCAGTGAGCTTGCATATTCACTATCATCATCCCATTCTTCATTATAACTCCTGTTATCCCTAAATAAAATACATTCTGTTTGCTGATTAATGATCTCAGCAAGCTGTTGTCTGCATTCAATGTTGTTAAATTTCTCTATCAAGGATATTTTATGTGGGGAATTTAATTCTGCTGTTACATTTGTTTCAGAAGTTGACTCTTAAGATCTTTTAAGTTTCTTGTGTGTGTGTGCGTGCATGTGTGTGTGTGTGCTTGTATGTATCCATAAAAAAATTGATTTAGAACTAATTATCAATCTCTTGCTAAGGGTGTAATGCTGGAGAAACTGAGATTAGAGATTAGAGAGCTTTTAATATTTTATTAATTGGAGAGTTTGATTGACTCGACAGGACTCTCGTCTCAAAGTATCCAGTGGTGAATGTGAGTTCTCAATGACATATATACACATATAGCTCAGCTACAGGAGTAGACCAAGGCAGGGGCAGAATCAGAACATTGAGAGTGATAATGGACTACTATCAATTTGATTCTGACGGTGGGGGTGGGGTGGGGGGGGGGGCAAACTAGAAAACCAGAGTCAGGATGTTTGAATAAACAGAGGTAAAAATGTCAATGAGGTATCCCTTATAGTCTTATCTTTTGGAATATTTAGAGAGGATAGTGCCATAAATTCTTGAGGACAGAAGGAGTTAGGAGGCAAGAAGTCTGAACTCCCCCTTATCTTGAATCTTACATTAACAATTTATAACCTTACAGCAAGTGGCCCTCAGTCTTAATGAACCAGAGGAGGGATTTGCAGCTAAGGCGATTGAGGCAGAACAGTTAAGGAAACTGAGGCAGAACAATTTAGGGAAACTGAGTCAGTACAATAAAAAGAAAACTGTGGCACAACAAGGGTTTTGAAAGTCTTATCATACTGCTCAAACCTTCATTCTTTTCTTGCCTGGTTATGGTATGGTTTATTCTACAGAATTCCAAAGATTCAATATGTAGTATTTAAGAGAAGTAGTGTTTATAAATAATGACCAAAATAAAAGCAGCATAACAAAATCAAAATTCACTGAATGTTTTCACTGAAGAGAAGGAAACTCAACAATGAAGCTGCAACTTGGAGAATTTATCTTGGTGAAAAGACATCACTGTATAAAGAATGTCAAGGTTAAATGAGTGGTAGTCACTAACTTCAAGAACATCCAAACAAATAGTAATGCTGTCACATAGGTTTTTTTTTGTTTGTTTGTTTCTTTTGTTTTTGTTTTTGTTCCTTCGTTTTCTGTCCCTTAATTTTTCCACATGAGATGTATCTAAACATTTGGGAAGAAATACAGTGCTGTTGGAAGATGACTCGTATTTAAAAAATAAGCTAGTTCTATTGCCTGTTATTTATGTGACCTTTAGAAACTCACTTAAGCTCCATGCACCCTAGTTATTGTATCTAAAAATGTCAGCATTATATTATTACATTATATAATTGTTAAGAAAGTTGTTTTTGCCTCTAAATTCTTCAAAAAATGATTCACCTACTTACTGATATCTCTAGAATGGAACTGTCAGGACCTATCTTAAGTTTATCCCTAGGACCATCTTGTGGCATCCAAGATCAGCATGAGGCTCCTACAGTTCAGGCAGGGTTGTTTTATATTTCTGGCTGCCTTTAAATATTTTATAGAAACAAAGGAATAAGAGCATGGTTTGGTCAATTCTTTTGCACTCATGTTTTTACTTGAACACTCCCTATTGATAAAATAGGGCATACCAGTTTGAGACAAATATGTTGACAAAACATTTTTCTAGGAAAAACTGTTTTTTCAGAGCATAGAGATTTAAAATTTCCCTGTCTGTAAAATGGAACTCATTATTTAATTGTTCTCTTATCCAAATTTTATTCATTTAACAAATATTTAATACTAATACAGAATTAAACATAACATTGAGAATTCAATACTAATATGTGCTAATTATGCACTAAACTCAAACCAGATTCATAGGGTTCATCCTAAAAGTTGTTTTATAATCTTTTAATGTAACTTAGATTCATAGTTCTGTTCCTATTTAAATTTTGTTCTTCTGAATATGCATCTTGGATTCTATAGTGTTTCACTATTTAGCATAGTACCTCATACGTACTAGATGCCTAATGGATGTTAATTGATTAATTAACCCCAGAAATTTTCCTGAAATCATATTTTACTCAAACATTTCTTCCATGACTCTTTCTGATTCTTCCTCATTATTTTTAAGAAAGAGAAGAAAATATTTATCGATTTACATCATCTTTTCTCAATCTGGAATATCTTCAGAATGAAGTTATAGTACTTCCAAGGAGCAAATTAACATTTTCATACTTATAATGTGAAAAGCCTTGAGGTAAGACATGGATGAAGGCACAATAAATTAAAAAAGAACTTCATTTTTGTTTTTGTTTTTGTTTTTGTTTTTGACTAACAGTGCTGACCAATGAATTACATGCTACAAGGCACTCTGGTGACACTCTTCTAGAATAAACTATGTTAAAGTACTACAATGTGTTTACATGACATGCAAACATATATTTAGATTTGCTCTGTGGGTTTCACTGCTGACTTTCTTGAGGTCTCTGGAGGTTGGACTTCACTGATGTACTTTCTGAGATTGATATATGCAGGGACCCTTCAATTTTTTCCTTTAATATGCTCCTTATATATAATTTTTCCTTATATGCTCACTTGAGCCTCTCAGTTCTCCAAATCATTTATAAATATTTATTGGCTATGTGTAATTATATGGCTAAGATACTTTGTAAGAATAATAAAAAAGTTTCATTTTAAGCTTTTTAATTAAATAATTTTGATAAATATTATGATACTTTAGAAGTCATCCTTTAGTAAATAAGTAGCATACCAAATCTTGATTTTTTAAAAAATGCTTCTAGCAATTTCTAAGAAAGTATTCTTTCTGTTCTTATCCCACTATAGAACAATAGAATGTGAGAGCTAAAGGGAACCTTAGGAATCACCAAGTTCAACATTCACATTTAAGAGATGAGAAAATTGAGTCCTAAAAATGTGAAGTTAATTGTCAAAGATTTTATAGAAATTGTCAGAGGGAGGAATCTCATTCTAAATCTTTTTACTACAAGACAAATTTTCTTCCAATACTGCTACCTCTACATTTTCTGTCCCTTTTTCTTTTCATATATATATATTCTTTATACTTGCCCTCTCTTTCACTCACCCAAAGTCAAAGTGACTGAAAGTTTCATAGCCAAGATAGGGAATAAACAATGTGAATAATCACCATTACTTATTCTATATTTTGACTTGTCTAAAACTTAAAAATCTGTCTCTACTGTATACTACCATGGAATTGTTCCATATTTCTCTCCTTCACATGTTCTTTGCCAGTACCTAATTGGTTCATTCATTTTCATGAAACGCCATCTCCCACTTTTGTGCATTTCTACATATCTTCCTCCATAAGTGGAATTTATTTACTCTTCACTCCTACATAATAAAAATACCTGTATTCCTTCAAGGCTCACCTCACAAGTCATCTCCTTCAAGCTACTACCATACTCTCACTCACCAAATTCTCAAGGTATATATATATTTTTTTACCATTTATTTATTTACATGCATAGATGTACAAATAGATATATGTGTATATGTGCTTTTTGTTCCTAAGTAGAATGTAAACTTCTCTGTAACAGGGATAGTTTACTTTTTTCCCCCCAAATTCCTAATACAGTATTTTACATACCATTGATCCTTAATAAATGTGAGCTTCATTGAATTGAATTTCATCATAGTCCAGTTTTCATCCAGAAAGCTTGACATGCTGACATTCTGTGAGGATTTCCTTCACATTGAATAAAAGGTGTTAATTAGTGATTTTGCATTACCATCATTCATGAAATTTCCTCTGATTAAACACTGGCCTTTTTTTATTTTTTCTTTGATAACGTTTAATTTATGTCTCCTCTGCATGGTTGCTTGATCTTGTTTTTGAAATGAGTGAAAAATGGCCAATGATACTCATTTGCCTTTTAAGCACCCTCTTTTCTGAGAGATTTGGAGCAAAAGTTCTCTTCATATATCAACTCCTAATCCAGAGGAACTTTTATAATAGTTCTATTTTTTTAAGTGCACTCCAATGAGTTACATGACCAGTTGCTTACTTTGTTTTTTTTCTTTTAAAGATCATAAAACCTTAATTTTACAATTGAGGAAACTGAAACTGAGGAAAATTAAATATCAAGAATGGAATTTAAGCCCAGTCCCAGACTGCAGAGCTGGTGTTCTTTTACTCAATTACTTTGAGTTGTCATAGAATCAGAATTGGAAGGGATCTTAGTGGTCTTCTAGTTAATCCCTGGCTTGAACATGAGTGCTCACTACAATATCCTTTTTAAATAGTCATATAGACTCTGTTATATAAATACTGTAACTTTATTATTTTGTGAAAGTTCTGATTTTTAACAAGATATCATACAATTTGACTCAGAATTTACTTCACTGAAATTTTCACCCATTTGAACATTATTTTTTCTTTTGGAGACATGCAAAATAAGTCTTATTTTCCACGATACCCAGTGCTTAGATGAAAAAGTAGGGGAGATCAAAGACCTACAGGTTTCTTGCTGGAAATTAAGCCCAGTTAATAGAGGAAAATGTTTGTCTCTTTCACATAGATCTTGTTGAGTTCAAATTCATTTTCTTATCAAAATGAAAAGAAGTTTGGAGAAGGGTAGGAAACAGAAAAAAATAAAATCAGGCTATGCCATACCCAGACAACACTTGGTGGTTTGTTGAAAGGGCATTGCTGACATGATTTTAAAGGAATGTTGCTTAGGAATAAGAAATTAAATGAAAGTTCTAAAGACTTTTAACACTAAATCAGATAATTATTTGAGAAAAGACTGTGATTAATTTTCAGCCACAGAAGGTTAAAAGCAAATTTGATCCCTTCAGGTACTACTTAGCTGATGGACAAGTTTGTGCTCAAAGAGGATTTGAGCTCTCAAAGTGAATAATCTTTTTTTTGGAAATAAAAACCCTAACAAAGCTGAGGTTCTATGATGCGACAAATTACCTTCTCTTTATGAGGAGAAAATTACCTAAAAGTTTTTCCTTACTCTGGCCCTGGGTTTAATAAGAGCATGATTCCCTAAAAATCCTGAAGCTTAAGTCTCCAAAATATGAGCTCAAAGATATATGGTGGAGGCCACTCTTCTTTTTTTTGAAGCAATACTTCTGCTGAAATCTCTAGCTAAATGCTGAAGCTAGAAGCAAGAATAAACTTCTTAACTATGTATCCAGCAGAGCACTGACTACCATAAATCACGTCATATGAGACCAGAATGGAAAGAGATCATTGGGAGCAGCATAATAACATCACCTGGAGACATCAGTTGCCCTGCAGTATAGGATATCTTCATTGTCCCTCAATACATGTGCTCTGATCACATGTGTTTTACTCCAGTTCTCAGTTTATGCCCAATACCAATATTGTATGTATTTGTAGGATGACATGCCCTTACTTATGGGGGAAATACCCCCATAATTTTCTTTATACTTATTTCTTTATACTTTATACTTATTTCTTAAAATGTCTTTAATTTAAAGTACAGACTTCTGGCTAGCTAGTAGAGTTAATATTTCAGCATATATTCATCAGCTATGATCATTTTCAATGTCATCTTCCAACACCCCTTCCTTCTTCTCTTATCTTTTTTTCCTAATGTTTCTTCTCTCTCTTCTACTCATCTCCTCCCTTTTCTTTCCTCTTTCTTATCCTATTTCTTTATAGAGTTAGATAAATTTTATACCCAATTGCATTATTAAATTATTTCCTCTTTAAGCCAAAACTGATGAAATCAAGCTTCAGACAATGCTCATCCTCCTCCCTTTTTTCCCTCCATTGTAATAGGTCTTTGTGCCTCTTCATCTGATCTAATTTATTCCATTATGACTGCACTTTTCTCTTCTTCCATTATAGAAATTTTTGTCTTTTTCTTTGATATCATCACATCAGAGTACATTCACAACCACACTCTCAGTGCATGTGATGCAATAACAGATACAATTCTCAAGAGTTACAGATATTATTTTCTCATCTAGGGATGTAAACAATTTAATCTTTGAATGATATATATATATATATATATATATATATATATATTTCCTACATATTTAACTTTCTATGCTTCTCTTGAGTCCTCTGTTTGAAGATTAAATTTTCTGTTTACTTGTGTGTTTTTTTTTTTTTTTTTTAATAGAAATGATTGGAAGTCTCTTACTTCATTGAAGGTCCATTTCCTTTTCTGAAAGATGGTGCTCAGTCTTGGTGTTTATTTAATTCTTGGTTGTAACCCCAGGCTCTTGGCTTTTCTATTCTTTATTGTAGAACTGCTGGACCCTGCTTAATCTTCCTTACTATTTGATTTATTTTTGTCTGGCAGCTTGCAGTATTTTTTTCTTGAAATTGTAGTTCTGAAGTTTTGCAACAATGTTCCTTGGATTTTCTTTGTGGAATCTCTTTCCAGAGGTGACCAATGGATTCTTTCAATGACTATTTCCCCTTCTGTTTCTAGAATATTGGGACAGATTTCCTTTAATGAGCTCTAGAAGAATGCTATCCAGACTCTTTTTTTTAGTCAGCACCTTCAAGTAGACCAATAATTTATAAATTGTGTCTTCTTTATTTTTCAGGTTGGCTGTTTTTCCAATGAAGTTTTTTTTTTTATTTTCTTTCATTTTTACATTCATTTTAGTTTGTCTGACTGATTCTTCATGTTACATAGAGTAATTAGCTTCCATTTTCCTTTTTCTAGATTTTAATGTGTGATTTTTTTTTTCCCAGCAAGCTCTTGTATCTCTTTTCCCTTTGGTTAATTTTACTTTTTAAGGTGTTCTTTTCATCAGTGGATTATTTTTCATTTGAACAACTGTATTTTTTAAAGAATTGCCTTCCTTTTCCATGCTATTGACTCTCTCTTGCATCCTTCTTATTTCTTCTCTCATTTTTCTTCTACCTCTCTAATTTGCCTTTTAAAGTCTTTCATGCACACTTCCAAGCCTGTCTGGGCTTGAGACCAATTCATATCACTCTTTGAGATTTCCTCTGAGCACATTTTGTCCTCATCTGAGTTGGTGTTTTGGTCTTCCTTGTTACCATAGTAACTTTCTATGGTCAAGGTACTTTTCTGTTTCTTGCTTTTGATCTTTCCTTTTCTTTTGGTGTTTCCTCATTTTTGTAATTTGATGGTCAATTTCTGTTTTGGGGGAAAAGGGGAAGCTGTCCTAAGCTTCTTGTGCATCTCTAAGCCTTAGCTTTGAGCACAAGGGCCCCTTGTGCTTGCAGAGGATAGCTTTCTCTGCTCTTTTAAGTCTGGTCTCCCTGAACTGGGAATGGAAACTGCCCCACTAGTCTGCACCTCTACTGAGTCAGGATTGAGGGTCTCAGTTGCTGATTTGCTGTGATTAAGACCTTCTCACTGGTTTTTCAGACTCCATCTGAGCTGGGCTGAACACCATTTCATTCCAGAGAAACTGAGGAACTTTTTTCTTGAAGTTTTTTTCCAATCTATCTTGAACTATAAAGTGGTTTTACTCCATCAGTCTCTGTTCAGAGGCTTGATTTCATGTAGTTTTTGAGGATAACAGGGAGAAGTCTAGCAGCTTCCTTTCTTAACTCTATCATCTTGGCTCCAACCCTGGAAGTTCTCTACTTTTTCTTTATATTCTTAAAATGAATGAACAAAATATAAGTTGTATATATTCTAGATAGACTATTCCAAAGTAAATTAAGTAAAAAGTGAAAAGGAATTTAATCCCTCTAGTCTAAGAATGGAACCAGTATATTGTAGTTAATTGTTACTATTAGTTAATTGATACTATTTTACACTTAAGAAAATTTACCAATCTAAATGAAATATTCATAATTCACTTTTATGACATCTGTTTCAAAGATCCATTACAATGAAAGATCAACTTATTGTCACATGCTTCTTCCTGATCCCTTATTCTTTTGTGACTTGTGGTAGGAGTAATGTAATACAGAGTCCATCAGTGAGAATTAAGAAACTGCTTTAACCTTGTCATTAGTCTTTATTCAGAGAAATCTTGTCTTTTGACAGTTATGTGTCCTGAGGTCAATAGGCTGCCTCATCTGTTTTATTTTTAATTGAATCTATTTTTACTCAGTAGGAAAGAAAATCCCCCAAAATAGGTAATTCTTAAATTCATCACATCGTGGAATTAGATGTGATTCCAGAAGGCAAAGAATGACTAAAACAATTCAGTAAAGTAAGATTCCTTTATCCTTTTTTGCAAACTCAATATGCATGAAAAAGATTAGAATTCTATTCTCACAATGTAATTAAGATTTAGATAGTTACAGTACAAGTGGCTCATTCTATGTTCTAACTTTCTGAAGCAATCTCAGATCCAGATCTATTTTACAGAAGTTCTCTCTCAAGGTGAAAATGTCATCTATCTACATTCACTCAATGTTTAGCTACTTTGCAAAGAGAGATAGATAAGGGTTACCATGATGCTGATGTTCCTGGCCAAAAGTTCCCCTCCAAAAAGATTGAATAACGGAACATATCAAGATCAACTAACTTAGAACATCTGAAAATAAATTTATTTTATGAAAAACCAAAAACAAAAGTTAAAAAAGCAGAATAAGTGATGTTATCTTATAGTGAAGCTAATCACAGACATAGCGTTCAAGTCTCACTAACACTTTGAACTTTAAATTGACCACATTAGTAAGTTTGCTCATGTTGATTGTGCTATCACAAATAGAATTATTTTGAATCAAAAATTTTTGATTAAATAAATGTCTGACACAAGCCTTAGGCAAAATGAAAACATAGAATTATTCCATATATATGTAATGCAATTAGAATGTATCACTTGAATGGTATTAGAATACAAAGCTGAATAATAAGTAGAAATTAAAATTTAAAAACTATATATCTCTATTTATGACCCTTATTCTCTCTAAAATCTTTCAAAATTAGGATATGTTTCTTATTAAGTCACAGAAGCTCAGAATTAGAATGGATCTTAGAGTTCATGTAGTCCAAATCTTACCTGAACAATTAGCCCCTCTAAATTATACTCAAAAAAATCAATCTTTGTTTAATGAACTTTAGCATAAGAAAATGTGTTGCCTGAAGCATAACATTTCATTTTTGAATAGCTTTCATTTTTAGAAAGCTTCTCTTTATATCAAAATAAAATCTTCTTCTATACAACTTCTATTCCAATTTGACATGCATTTATCAAACATCTACTATGCGCAAGGCACTGAGATAGGTGTTAACTATGAAAAAAAGTCTTTACAATTCTACTACATTGGCACATATTCAAATGTGAATTAATTAAGCAATTGATTTCTTCATGAACTAAAACTATCAATCAGCATTTGCACAAGTGTCAACTATTCACTAAATTTTGGAAAGCAAGTTAGGCAATATGCATTTTTAAGCACTATTGCTTCATCTTCCTTGAAATTCTCATGCTTTAGAACCCACCAACTCATTTATTTCAGGGATCCTCTTGACATACTCCATGATGCTTCATCTTTTGGTCCACCAGAACTCCAGAGACAATTCCCTCGTGGATTAAATCCTCTTGGATTTAGACTCTCTGAAATCAAGCTATTTCAACTGGTGACTTGTTGAACATAAACTGATGTAGCTTACAATATATAAATATTGGACCAGAACAGAACAGACTTTATTTCACATTTTATCTAGTCTTCCTCCCTGGCCAAATTCTCTCCATCCACCATACCACCATGTGTGTATTTTCCTCTTTCCACTTCTCATTTTGGGAACCATAGTCAAATCAATGATACCATGACTTCTAGAAAGAGTCTATCAGTTGTTGTCATTATTGACTTTATTATGTCTTTGTTGATGACATCTTTTTGATGACTTTATTCACCCCAAGTGTGACATTCCAAATTAAAACCCATTTACTTGGCAACCATTTCCATGTGTTGTCTCCATGTTATAATGTAACTTCCTTGAAGGTATGAAATTTTGAATTTCCATTTATATTTCTAGCACTTAGTACCTTTGAGATATATCTCAAGTGTTTTTAAAAATGCTTTCATTCATTCACTTACTAAATAAAACAAATTTAATTGCATCCTATATATTAAAAACATTCATTTATTTGAATATGTAGCCTTCCAAATCAACCCTTTCTCTAATATTTTCCAGGCTAAATATCGCCAGTTCTTTTATTTGCATGGTTATATTCTGATTAATCTACTCTGGGAAGATGTGATACAAAACTGAACAGGATGTTTTACATATGGCTTTACCAGTAATCAGTGTGAATATCACTTCCATTTTTCATCCTTTTTCCTCTTGTTCCTTAAATTCTTAGAAAATTGTCTAGCGACACTGAGAAGTCAAGTAACTTTGGTCATGACTGTCAATATGTGTTAGAATAAAATGAGCCTAAAGCTTCCATCATTTTATCCTTAGCATTTATGAACCACTTTAACTTAATCTGAGATTTAGCAATGCCTGCCATGATTTTTTGGAGCATATCTTTGGTATTCATTTTTACACAGCTCCCCTTTTATTGCTCATTAAGATTTTTGCTTCTTTTTATCTTAATTCCTTCAATTTTGAGAGCTTCTACTCTCTGCTGAACTAAGTCCTCTTTTAGAATTTTAGGTTATGAGATTCTCCTTCTCCTCCTTCTAAATCCACTGACATCTGCTCTTCCTAGAACTCAGATGAATTTCAGTTTTGCTCCATATTTCTCTACTTTTCTGCATAAACTCTAAGATGTAGTCACTTCCCACAAAATTAATGTCACTTCTACTTCAGAGATTAGTTCTATAGTGGTGTGAATAGAGTACTAGCTTCAAATTTCACATCTTTCACTTTTTATCCTTGTGATCACAGGTAATAAGTTTCTTGAACTATAAAATTAAGGTATTTGATTTCAATCCCTTCAGTTGTATCTAACTCTTTATAACTTCATCTGAGTTATTTGTTGTTGTTTTTGGCAAAGATACTGGTGTAGCTTGTCATTTCCTTCCTCAGCTTATTTTTTTAAATGGATGAAGAGATGAGGCAAAGAGGGTTAGATGACTTTCTCCTGATCACACAGCTAATGGTGTCTGAGGCCAGATTTGAACTCAAGAAGATAAGTCTTCCTGACTTCAGGACTGTCACACCATCCAATGTGCCACTTAGCTGCCCTGCCCTGGACTAGATGACCTCTAAAGTTTTATATTGTCTTGCATCTCTATGCCTATGATCCTTTAATACTTTTTTGGGTGAAACTCAGGTTCAGAATAACAAATGTCCTTATTTGCTCTTTCATTATTTAAAGGATGCAATTTCTACTAAGGCTAGCCAAGAACTGACCAATTTACTCTGCTCTTGACAAAAGGATAATTAAAGATATCCATTCAGATAACTGAAGTTATACGTCACTACTATTCCATATCATTGTATCTTATGATTTCTTTTTAAACTTCTCTTTCCTTTTGAGAGATTCCAAAATGAGTAAGGAAGAATTGTTTTGCTTTGTTTTTGTTGTTGTTGAAGTAGAATGGTTTATAATTAAAAAAAAAAAAAAAGCAGAATCAACTAACTACCAAAAATCACAGAACATTTACATTTAAGGAATGTGGATTTAAATTGATTGGTACAGATTATGCAGATGAAGAAAATACAATTTATTGAGAGGTTACCCTAATTTGAAGGGACCTCTGAAACTTGTACTCAAAACATATTCTTGTGGTTAGAATTTTGTATGAGAACCTTGCAATCTTTCAGAAACAAACATGATAGATTTTTACAATATAGTTTCTGATCTTACTATTCCACTGAAACTGCTTTGTTGAAAGTTACTAATGATCTCTTGCTTGACCAATCCAGTGGCCTTTTCTCTGTCTTCATTCTTCTTGACCTCTCATTTAACACTGTATTGAATACTGTTAGTCATTTTCTTCTCCTCGATATTCTCTTCATTCTAGATTTTTGATATACCCTCTCCAAGTTCTTATTCAGCAACTTCTTTTTTCTCTCCTTTAATAGATCCTCTTTCAGATCTCACTCTGTAGCTGTCTCTCTTGATTTGGTCTTAGATCCATTTCTGTTCTTCCTTTGTATTACTTCATTTGGTGATCTCATAAGCTCTCATCACTATAATGATGATTCTTAAACTTACTTATTCAGTTCCAAACTCAGCTGACTTCCAGTCTCACATTTCCAGCTGCCTTTCAGACATTTCAAACTGGATGTCTAGTAGACATCTTAAACTCAATATACCCAAAACAGAACTTATGTTTTTCTCTATCTCCACTACCATTAATCCACACTCCAACTTTCCCTATTACTAAAGAAACTATTTTCCTCCCAGTCCCTCTGGCTCACAATCTAGAAGTCATCCTAAAGTCCTTACTGTCTCTCAACACATCCTCACCCACCATATTCATTATGTGGTCAAATTCTGTTAATTTTACATTTCAACATCTCTCAAACATGTCCTCTTCTGTCCTCTGACATTGACACTGAAAACCTTCATCACAAAGCATTGATTGATTTATCGTAATACTTTTGTTGTGTGTCTGCTAGCCTCAAGTCTCTCCCTACTGCAATCCATTTTCCACTCAACTACTAAAGTGCTTTTCCTAAAATGCAAGTACAATTTTGTCACCTTTCACCCCTGCTTGATAAATTCTAGTGGCTGCTATTTCCTCCAGAGTTAAATACATAACATTCACTAAATCCTTCATAATCTATCCCCCTCTTACTTTTCCAGTCTTTTCAAACTATTTCTCAACACATACTCTTGGTTCTTGGTTGTTCTATTAAGTGGACACTTCATTTCTCAGCTCTGGTAATTTTCTCTGGCTGTCTCTCATACCTGGAATCGTTTCCTTCCCCTGTCTTCATTGCTGATCTCCCTAACTTTTTTAAAGTCCCAAATAAAATATCAACTTTTACTGGAAGGTTTTCCCAATCTCTTATAATTCAAGTGTCTTTCCTTTGTTAATTTCTTATTTATCCAATATACAGATTTTTGGTATATAGTTATTTGCCTGTTATTTCACCCTAATGGATTGTAAACTCCTTGAGGATGGAAGGTGTCTTTTGCCCCTTTTTTGTTTCCCCAATACTTAGCACAGTATTTAGCATATAGTAGTTGCCTAATCTTTATTTGTTAATTAAGTGATAAAATCCTATACTACACATGCAGGCTTCAAAATAACCTTGAGAATTTGACAAATAAATTGTATTTGAACTAGAGAATTATCACAGATTATAGTATTACCCATGATCATCCATACATTTATCCATAAAAAATGAAAATTTAATATTGAAATTTAGAATATATATAATCTCTAAGCTATATATAATGAAAATATTTCAAATGACAGAAACCTAGCAGAAGAAATAAAGATCACATGAGAACAGGATAAGATGCATATCATCCCCATCATTTTATCCTAAAAATTTCAGGATACTTATTCATATAATTTATACACTCTATATCACATCCTAATATTTCATTCATAGTTGCATGTTTCTCTATATGTAACAGATGTATATGCATAAAATAATGAGTTTAGAATTTATACATACATATCTTTACTTATATACAGCTTAAATAATCTTGGATAAGTTGCATAAAATTTTACATTTCATTTTTACCATTTGTAAAATGAAAGAGTTGTAACAGATGATCCATAGGGTCCCTTCACATTCTAAATTCTTATCTATGACCTAATTGATCCATTTTGCAAGTCATGAATTTCCAATAAGTAGTAAGTACTTTGAAGGCATTTTTTTCTGTAATCTTTTCCTTCAAATTTATCTTTGCAAAATATCTAGTATTATGATGATTAAATGGTAAATGCCAAATAAAAGTTGATTATATGATATATTGAGGGAACATTTATAGTAAACAATACTTTCACGGGATTACATGAGACTTGGAGTCACAAAAAGCTCCTTCAAATGCCACCACTGACACTTATTAATGGGGCAATGATTAGAAAGTCAAAACCTTTATGTGCTTCTCTTTCCCTCTCTATAAAATAGCATAATTTTATCCATGGATGTCAACTTCACTTACTGCAAAATTTAAATGAGATAATATATGTAAAGTGCTTTGTGATATAGATGAATTATATGTGATATATGGATAACTGGAATGAATATGGTCATGATGATGATGATGAATTTTTATCTCTTCCTTTTTGATTGGATACAGCTAGAAATAGTCATAATACTAGTCAGTATGCTTCCAATAATAGTATCATAATTTTGAGCTGGAATGGAAGTTTAACCCTTTCATTTTATAGTTGAGGAAAATGGGACACAAAGAGGTTGTGTCTTGCACCAAATCATAGAGTTACTAATTATCTGAGGCAGAATTTTAACTCAAGTTTTCCCAACTTCTTTATAGTCACATAGGCAGATATAGTTCCAAATTAATCAATGAAGCACTACAGAATTCATTAATATGCACTGAGGCCTAATTTTGGTGACAAAATGAATTTGATGTAAGGAAGTTCCAATAATGAGGTAGAGCTTTTTGGCCCTGACAGATTCTTAATGTAGATGAATTTTATTGCCATACTAGGTGGGAAGTGAGATACACTTAAAGAATTGCACTCATCAGTTCTTTAGGTCTCATTTCTGTTATCTAGTTAAATCTTTTTGGTTTTGTTTTCATTGCTTTCCTATTTGACAAATCTTATCAGAAGTTCTTTAGGAACAATGTTCATCTATCCCAACACAAAAATATAGTACCATTCACCTCTGAAAATAAATGTAAAAGTACTATGGGGAAATTAAAATAAATTACTAATGCCATCAGTGACTATCCTGATTATCTGGGAGTAAACCTAAGATTTAGAATATTGGCTTGGTAAATTCCCTCCATTAAACAGATAGATAAATAATAATTTCTTCATGAGAATACATCGTTATTTCTTATGATATCAAGGGGAAATACTAAAAATAGGAACCTACTCTTTATTAAGAAGAAATTAAAATTATCAAATAAGACCTTGGAGAAAGTATAACATAAGTTTCTTGAGAAATAATAGGGTTACTTTTATCTGAGTCAGGTAGATTTTAAAAATCAATACTTCTAATTACCATACTATGGTACAATACATATGAATTCATCCATTCTCCTAACTCTAAAAATAAGTCCTGGAAAATGGATTCTTATGAACTAGATTATATAAAGATAGTGGTTATTCTATGTGGTCTCATATAAATCCCATAAAGAAAAAAATTGTGAAGTTTTTTGTACATAAAATTAGATCTGACATTTTATAAAAATAATTCTTTTTACATTTCTTTTAATAAGGAATGAAATGCCAGGCATTTATTGTACACAAGATAGTTTCAAGATTTCCATGTTCTTCTTATAATAATCAAATTTTCACAGAATTAAAACTTTTAATTTGATGTGTGAGAAGATTCTGAATCTCTTTGAAGCAAGTGAAAAGGTCATCCTCTGAAGTCATTTCCCCCCAAAGGAAATCAAAATTCCCTGAGAAAATTCTTTAAATGAACTTGTGATATTGAACAGCCACATTGCCTCCTGAAAATTCTCTGTAGTAAAAGCATTTTCTCAAAATGAAAACAGTCTCCCCTTCATCACATAAAAAAAATAATCAACTTCAATAGGATGGATAGAAATCTGGGTGGGCAGATGGTAAATGGAACTTAACCTGATAAAAGAATAATAGAGGAAGAAAATAAAAATTACTTCTATCTAAACTCTTCAGGAACTATTTTTATGCAGTTAGTTGTTACCAGATTTTTTAAAAATGCATTTGGGCATATGGCAAATAGTCCAAAAGCTGAATTTTTACAACTTGGCTATAAAATCTGGAAAAAGTTGCACTAAGCAATTTTAGTCAATAATATAAAGCCTATTAAAGTAATGGTCATTTTGCCAAGATAATAAATTTATTTATTTTCTGACTTGCCATCCATTCATCAGGTCCAAATATAATGCATTTATAAGTGCTGACTTGTCAAATAGTAGTGACTTCTTTTTCATAGAAACTTAGACATCATGGAAATTTCTTCCCTTCAGAAATTAAGATGTGATTTTTATCATCTATCATACAATCATAATTTTCTTTTCATTTTTAGTTGCCATTATATTCTCTTCTCATCAATAACAAATGTCTCTCTATAAATCAATCACCACTAATTCTTGCTTTAGTTAATTGGCAGGACTACATATGGACATATGCCCTGCCACATCTCTCACTCTATAGCAGCCACCAGTCCAAGAAAAAAAACAAAAAAACACTGCTGATCCTACTCCCTATCCTAGAGAAGATACCGTATTCACACAGGAATGAATCCTGGGGACAAACTTACTTGACTGAGATTAACTCAGGTATGCTTTTTATGCCCTCTATCCTCTTCTGAGGCTTTCACTGACCAGAGCCTGAACATCTCCTCTGCTTCTCTATCCCCTCAAAATACTAGTAACCACTCAAGCAATTCATCTGTATCAGTCTCATCCATGTCATGTTCCTCCCCTACTCTTTCCTGTTTTTGAAACAATGACATTTTTAGTGAGCTTTAATTGTTCTTCCATTACCCTTCTACCCTGCCCTTCCCACTAAAATAATGTGCCCTCTCCTTGAAAATCACCTTGTATTTAGTTTGTATTATTTATATATGCATATGTAATTTTCCTCTGAAACCCTGTGCAATAGAATTTAAGTCCTTGAAAGGATTTCAGATTTTCTGTGTTTTCCCATTATATAGCACATAACTTGGCACAAAATATTTTTAATAAATACTCATTGGATGAAATTATTTTCAATTATAATTGTTTTGAAAAGTCAAATAAGTGTAAGTCTGTAATAAATATGGCACATTGTAATTATGGTCATAAGTTTATAATATTTTCAATATGGTTCCTCTGTAAAATTGTGGTTTGGGAAAAATTCAATGTGGTCTTCCCACAGACAGATACCTCCTAAAAGGGGCAGAATAAAAATAAATTTGTAGAGATAGCTATAGAGAGTATCTATGGCAAGCAGAGTAGAAGTCATAACAAAAATTAAAGAATAACTTTTAAACTATTAGACATTGAATTGGATGATAAGTGAGGTATTATGTACATTGCTAAAAAGGTATTATAAGAAATAAAGGCATTGACAAGATGGAAATAATGTTATATGGAGAATTTTGTACATTCTTTCAGATGAATGGATGCAAAGAAATTTAAGTGAAAAAATTTCAATCCAAGAGATATGTAACAAGTACATTGTGAAGAAAAGCTGCATATCAAGAAATAGGAAAATGAATCTTTACCAAGAGATTCAAGTAATATGAAAAGCATGGCTTAATAGGAAAATAAAATGAATTTTATTTCAGTAGGCCTCAATTAGTAGTAAAAACAATGGAGAAGGGGCAGCTAAGTGGTACAGTAGATAGAGCACCAGCCCTGAAGTTAGGAGGACCAGAGTTCAAATCTGGTCTCAGACACTTAACATTCAGAGTTGTATGACCCTGGGCAAGCCACTTAACCCCAATCTCCTTAGCAAAAAAAAATGGAGAAAAATCAATTTACTTTTAGTTTATGCAGTGTTAAAATCACAGGGAAATCTTTCACATTTTACTACCAACAAGAAACCTAAGGAATCTATGGAATGTAAGTCATTTTTCAGGAGTCATTTTCTGATGAGGATTGACTTACTTTGCCTTTTCTGCATGTACCAATACAATGTGAAACATTTTTCAGGTTCCTTTCCAAATACTCTTACCAGTTTTTTATTTTTTTTCCTGGCTCTCATTGACTGTCTCAAATGCCATATTTTCAACTCCATGTTATTTAATGGAGTTGAAGCAAGGTACAACCAATATGAAAGGGTGTGTCTATAATCAACCAGGTCAAAGAATGATTAAATTGCAACAGAGTTACTTGAAAATGTTTATTCTTAATATCTTAGGTGCTAAACCCAAAAATGAACATGTCAAAGGATTTACTAAATAAAAAATAATCTCTTAATTTGAGTTCTGCAAAAAAGCACAAAATAAATGCTATCTATTTAAACATAGTGTTGAGACTAAAAGTTCCAGTTTGTGAACAGTTGTTTAACATCTTTTTTTTCCTAGTAAATTTATTTTTTTAATACACATTACTTTATGAATCATATTGGGAGAGAAAAATCAGAGCAAAAGAGAAAAACCATGGGAGAGGAAAAAAAAAACAGAAAAAAGAAGTAAACATAGCATGTGTTGATTTACATTCAGTCTCCTTAGTTTTTTCGTTTTTTGTTTTTTGTTTTTTTTTTCTTGATGCAGATGGCATTTTCTGTCCAAAGACTATTGGGACTGCTTTGAGTCACTGAGAAGAGCCAAGTCTTTCATAGTCACATTCTTGCTATTATTCTGTACAATGTATTCCTGGTTCTGCTTGTTTTGCTCAGCCTCAGTTCATGTAAATCTTTCCAGGCTTTTCTATAATCAGTTTGTCCATCATTTTTGTAGAAAAATAATGTTCCATTATCTTCATAAACTACAATGTATTCAACCATTCCCTGGATGCATAGGCTTCTAATCAATGGGAATCTAATCATTTTCCAATTCTTTGCTACTACAAAAAGAGCTGTTACAAATATTTTTTGTGCATGTGGCTCTTTTCCCCTCCTTTAAGATTTTCTTGGTGGCTCTTTTCAAAATGAGATGATTCAGGCCAGTTCCAATAGTCTTGTGATGAAGAAAAACATCTACACCCAGAGAGAAGACTATAGGAACAAAGTATGGATCACAACATAGTATTTTCACTTTTTTGTTGTTGTTTTCTTGCATTTTGTTTTCTTTGTCATTTTTTCCTTTTTGATCTGATTTTTCTTGTGCAACATAATTGTGGAAATGTGTATAGAAGAAATGTGCATGTTTAACATATATTGCAATATATGCAACATATATTGGATTACTTGCTGTCTAGGGGAAAAGGTGGAGGAGAGGGAAAAGTTTGGAACACAAGCTTTTGCAAGAGTGAATGTTGAAAATTATCCATGAATTTGTTTTAAAAATAAAAAACTTTAATAAATTTTTAAAAAAAGATTTTTTTCAGGATACAGACCCAGTAATGGTACTGCTAGACCAAAAGGTATACACAGTTTTATAGCTCTTTGGGCATAGTTCCAAATTGTTCCCCAAAATGGTTGAATCATTTCAAAATTTCACTAACACTGCATTAATGTCTTGGTTTTCTCACATCCCCTCCAACATTTATCATTAGCTTTTCCTGTCATCTTAGCCAATCTGAGAGGTGTGAGGTGGTTACCTCTGAGTTGTTTTAATTTGTATTTCTCTAACAAAGTGATTTACAACAATTTTTTTCATATAAATATAGATGTCTTTAATTTCATCATCTGAAAATTGTCTGTTCATATCCTTTGACCATTTATCAATTGGGGAATGACACATTTTTTAGAAATTTGACACAGTTCTTTGTATATATTAGAAATGAGACCTTAGTCAGAAAAACTGGTTGATTTTCCCCAACTTTGTACTTCCCTTTTATTCTTGTTTCTATTGTTTTTATTTGCATGAAAACTTTAAAATTTGAATATAATCCAAGTTGTTCATTTTGCCTGTTATAATATTCTTTAGTTCTTTTATGGTCATAAATTTCTCCCTTCTTCAAAGATCTGATAGGTAAATTATCCCATGTTCTACTAATTTGTTTATGCTATTATCATCCTTTATGCCCAAATAATATATCAATTTTGGACTTATTTTGGTCTAGGCCAAGTTTCTTACATATTATTTTCCAATTTTCACAGATATTTTTATTAAATTGTGAGCTTTTATTCCAGAAGCTGGAGTTTGGAGGTTTATCAAATACTAAATTAGTATGAGTCTTGATTATTGTGTTGTGCACAATCTATTCCACTGATCTATCAGTCTATTTCTTAGCCAGTACCAAATGGTTTTGATGACAGCCATTTTATAATATAATTTTATATTTGATCCTAAGCCATCATCTTTTATATTTTTTTCATTAACTCTCTTGATATTCTTGGCCTTTTGTTCTTCCAGATGAATTTTCTTATTATTTTTTTCTAGTTCTATAAAATAAATTTTTGGCAGTTTGATTAATATGGCACCTAATGTTCACTATATTTGATTATCTCCTAATCCACAAAGTAGAAATCAGAATTTTCCCAGCCACTGCCTACTGTATCAAGTTAGTATTATTATAAAGTTTTCACTCATCCTTTAATGTTTCTCCCCACTTTCTCCATCCTGAGATAGAGAAGTTGCTAAGAAAGTAGTTAATCCTAGTATATACTTATGTAGGATTAACATACCACTTAATGAACTAAAATGAGTGTGAGAGAAGCATGGAGAATATGAATTGAGTCCAGCTAGATAGATCATACTAAAGGCCATGCAATAATGAAAATAAATAAGAGCAAAGTACAAGTACTTATGAATATTAGTGAAAAGAGATTTAAGATAGCATATGTCCAAAGTGTGCTTCATAGCTATTTGGTTGTTGCTCCCAGAATGGTAGCAGAAATAGGAAACAATGTATATTGATCTATGGGTGTCTCTGTGACCTCAAGCTGACATAGTACTTTGACAATGATTCACAGTGATGCAATCTGAGTATTATGGAGGACAATGATGATGATAATCCCTGGAGAATGAGTTAAAGTAAATTAAGAGCCTTAACACCTGAGATAGAAAATTTCCCATTATATCCAAAGGATAAGGGGACTTTTTGCTCAGAAGTCAATGGATCTTGAAATGTGTCTGAACCCATAACAAAATACTAGAGGTGGGAACTCGTGATCTGGATTTTTGTAGATCCACTGATACCCTTTTTGTTCTCCAGGCTTGACAAACCCTATAGTGAAATAAATTGATTTTCATTGTTACTCATATAAATAGGCCTAGAATTTATAAAATATTTTTCATATTTATTTTGATAAAGAAGGGGAATAACATATATTTATTGTATGCAAAATAATTTTAGGGTTTCCTAATTTCCTTTATAATACTGCATTTTTCATGAAGTAAAAAAAAAAAAACTCAATTTGATGTGTGAGATGTTTTCTAATCATTTTGAAGGAATTGAGAGAAGACATTACTTCAAGTAGTTTCCCTTTAAGGAAACAAATCCACTGATAGATTTCAGAGAAGAGACAGACAGAGAGACAGAGAAACAGGGAGAGAGAGAGAGAGAGAGAGAGAGAGAGAAACAGAGAGAGACAGAGACAGAGAAACAGAGACAGAAAGAAAGACAGAGACAGACACAGACACAGACACAGAGATACAGAGACACAGAGAGAGAAAGAGTATTTGGGTGTAAAAATAGGTAACATTTATATAATGCTTATTATGTGCAAGGCACTATGCTAAGAGCTTAACATGTTATCTCATAACAACTCTGAAAGCTAGGTACTTTTATTATCCCCATTTTACAGATGAGGAAACTGAGGCAAACAGAGACTATAGCTATGTATAGAACTCTTAGGCATCCCAATATATACAAGTTCATTAATATTTTGCCAGTAATTTGGGTTTTCCAGACACCAGACTCCACACTTTATCCATTGTGCCAACTAGCAATATATAGGTGTTGGAGTGGGTACAGTTTAGGTTCCTAATACAGTGAATGCTGTTGAATAATGCACTTTTATATAAACTATTTGTTCTTTTCAAAAGAAGAAGAAATGTATAAAGAAACTAAAATGACCATAACCCATCTAGAAAAAGAACAAAAACCCCAAATCAAATAGTATTCAGTAAATGCTTACTACAAAAAAAAAAACAAAAAAAAAAAAAAAAAAAAAACCTGTTGGTCTTTTAAAAAGGTGACATAGTGTAATATTTAGAGAGTTGTCCTTAGAGTTTTTCAGAAAGACCTGGGTGCAGGTCCTATCTCAACACTCTCTATAGCCATGTGACCTTGGACAAGTGAATTCATTTCTTAATGTTCCTCAGAAATGTGTTAAGGCACTAGGGGGTTCCTCATTGGAAGTTTGTTGCACCAGTGAAATAACATGAATGGCCGTTGACAGAGACACAAAAAGAAAGAGATAATAACAGTTCACATTTATACAGTTCTCTAGAATTTAAAATGGACTTTCCTCATAATAATCCCATGAAATTATATTGCTTATTTGATTTTTGGTTTTTCGTTTCACAGACAATTGGCCTTGAAATAAGGAGAACTTGGATTCCTCTTGTACTTATAGACAAAGCCCTCAGTCTCCTAGTGTTCCAGGAAATGATTTAAAATTACAAATTCCAAAGAATGTGACATTCTTCATAAGCAAAGTTTCCTTTAATGATGAAATCACACATCCATGAAGTTCTCATTCCCACCTAGGAAATGAAACCTAGAGCTGTTGAATGACTTGACCCATAGATATGCAAATAGCAAATCACTGATACTGAAGCTGGTTAATAATAATTATTGTATCATTATAACAATAATGATATTGAAAATAATAAACAACTGTACTAACTGATTTACAAATACTATCTCATTTGATTTTCACAATAACTTTATAATATAAAACTCATTAATGTTCCCTTTTTACAGATGAGGAAACTGGGACCAATAGAAGATTAAATGGCTTACTCAAGGTCACATAGCTTTTAAGTATTTGAAGCCTGATTTAAATTTAGATATTCCTGACTCTAGACCCAGAACTCTGTCCACTGAGCCCCATAGATGCCTACATGCCCAGATGGAAATCCTTTTACTTGTCTTCTGACTTCCTTTTACTCTACCACAATGGAGTTTAAAAATATAGGGATCAAGGTCTTTCATAGAACCATAATTATATCAATGATTCTATTCAAGTAATGAAACAGAGCAATAAAAAGATATCATATCATTCAATGAAAAAAGATGATTGCTTTATTTTTATATCAGAGAAACAGGGTCAAGTAAATTTTAGAGATCAGAAAGTGGAGAAGAAAAATAATTAGTAGGTCTGCTTTAATAGAAGGTATTCTTACTTTTTTAGGCAACTCTTTTTTACCTTTCAAGGAGAAAATGTAAATCAAACTCCTTCAGGCTTCCTGCTTTCTTACACTTTCCCATCAAGTCCACTACCTTCTTAAATCCTGTTATAGAGATTTAGTTTCTTTGTCAAATCATTAAACTCAAAACTCAAAACAATTATCCTTAGGAAAACTGGCCAGTAGTTATTTTTATTTATGATTTAGTGGGGTAGAAAGAAAGAGAAAACGAAGCTTGTTATGAAAGCTAGAAAGAGAATGTGTTAAAAAAAATGAACAGAGAATGTGTTCAAAAACCTCTAATGGGGAATTGGTTTATGATATTTTTTTGCTTTTTTTTTTAATTTGTAAATTCGATTTATACTGTTACACAATCCATTTAGTTGTGTGTTCCTGAAATACTACAAAAAAATATGTGGCAGTTATAAGCCTCAAAGAACTCTTAGGCATCCTAATATATACAAGTTCATTAATATTTTGCCAGCAAGAAAGGAAAAGACCTTTCCACTAATATTAAACAAAACATTTATCTGTTTGTGTAATTAATCTAAAATAAAGCTACCATCTTCAGTTGCCTCTCTTCAATATTTTCTATGAAATAAGAATCTGAATCACCAATGAATAGCATAATCTCAACTGCTTTGCATTATGACACACAGATCCTTCAATGTGTATCATTTCCTCCATAAATCATGCCACTTTGGTGATAGAAAACAAATTCTCTCAAAGGTAATAGAAAAATTCAACTCTGAGCTCTCTTCTAAAAGACATAAACAATACAAAATGCATTTAATCTTCTAAAGCAATCACAATTTTTATCTATAGAATATAAAAGCAAAATTGGAAAAAGGAAGGCAGTTTCTGTAACTTACTGAGAATATTTGGATGAATTCACCACAATCTTTCTTTCTTTTTCTAGCAATTACACTGTGAGAAGCAGTTAGTGCTGAGAAAGCATCTCTGAAAGCCTTACATGTTGAAGTACATCAGGAAGAATAATTTCTAATGCTTCCTTTTTAGATTTTCAGCTGCTTTGGGCCAATACTTGTTTTTTTTTTTTAAATCACATCCTTTCTACTCATCCACTAGAATATTGATCTTTCTATGTACAGAAAGTGGATAATTATATGCATCTCAAGTGTTAACACTTTAGTACACAGCCCTCACTTTGTTATTCCAGGGCTTTGGGACTGTATGCACACGGTATAATTTAGAAGAATGGAGTTTGATATTTGACTTTTTTTGGGAAAAGAAATAAGAAGGAAGCAAAAAGTTTAAAAACAACAACTTTGTTTTCATCCTCTAAACAAAATTGTTCATTCATGAATAATTCATGAAAGCCAACAATTTTTTAAAGACTTATTCTTTTAAATACTTAAATTATTAAAAATAATACCTAAAAGTAAAACTCATTTAATTTTAGGAAATACACATTTCTATTATCAAGGTAATATTCAAAGTATCAATGCTTGTCAGGTAAAGAAGGAGAAAGCATTTAACAGAACCTATGTCCAACATGCAATATGACAGATTTGTAACATTGTTCAACTAACTTCAAGAATCAATGTGACAAAAAGGTTGTAGCAGAAGAATATAGTTTCCTACACATATATAGAAGAGTAGGAAGTAACCAAATGAGTCCTTCAAAATTTTTCTTTCCTTTCCAACTACCCTTGAAGAATCTTGGCTCAGAATTTCCACTACTATAAAAATCAAGTCATTTTCTTTTGCATATAAAATTGCTTGATAAACTTAGTATAGTGGTAGAGAGGCCAGCATTAGAAAGATTTGAATTAGATTTATACCTCAAATATGATGGGAAACAAGTTACTTTATCCCTCTCAGGTTCAGTTTCTTTTTCTGTAAATGGGGATAAAACTAAGATGTGTATCCCAGACTGGTTATGAGGATTAAACAAGGTAATGCATATAAACTGATTTTAAAAATGAAGGCTGCATAAAAGTAAACTATTATAGTTTGCTTCCTAAGAGAAACTCATTGTTATGAGTGACAAAATAATGCAAGATTTTAGTTTTTTATTACTTTTCAGTTATCTAGAATATGATTATCTATTTCATGAAATACCTCAATTGCTGAAGCTGGAATTATAGTAGGATACAATTGCTTAAAAAGAAGAGAGCAGAAGAAAAATCAATAAATCAACCAGTCAGAAATCTTAAACTCCTTGAGGAATCCTGGATGAAATGCTGAAAATTTGGAGAACACTACTCAATGCAATGACTAACTGTGGTCTAGAGGATCACTGGCAAAGAATGTTTATTACTTTCCTCCTTATAGAGATATAATGGATTGAATGTGCAAAATCAATTATTTTAACCTGACCTGTTCAATAATTTGTTTTATTTGAATATGAGTATCTATAGCAAGTTTATTTATTTTTTAAATGGGGGTAGAAAAAGAGAGAAAATAGATTTGTAATTATTGAAATAACATTAACTTAATTAAAAACAAAAGTATTACTAAATTATATGTATATATGTATGCATAAATACATATGTTTGTTTGTATGTGTGTGTGTGTGTGTGTGTGTAAGAATTAGTAGAATTGAGGCCTAATCTCTTTCCAGTCACTCATTTGTTGTTTGAACTTGAATAAGTTATTTACTTCTCTGGGTTTCAGTCAACTCTTCACAAAGTGACATTTGTATAATATTTTAAGGTTAACATGGTGCTTTAACCCACATATTTTATAGGTGAGAAAATGAACCTTTCAGAGGTGAAGACACTTATTAAAAATCAAAAATAGCAATTTCTAGAGCTAGTATCTCAGCACAGTGTCAGATATAGTTCTCTGAATTTGGAAAATGAAGTTTTATTTGAAATGACCTCTAGATTTTCTTTCCCAGAGGGCTGTAGAAACTCTAATCTATAATTCTAAATGTGATTGCTATAACTATAATTACTTTTCAAAGCAGAATTAAATTAATTATCTGTTGTTCCTGGCATAAAATTAAATAAGACTATAATAAAATAATTATAGTAACAATAATAATACATCTGTGGAAATATTTAAGCTTTCAAAATGCTTTTTAATACATTACCTTATTTAATATCAAAGTTAAAAGATATATTAAATTCCGTCTAATCAGCCTAAAGCATGTATTCCCTCAATAACATCCTCAGTAAATAATTATCTAATTTTTTTTTGTGAGTGTGGCAATTGGAGTTAAGTGACTTGCCCCTTGCCTAGGGTCAAACGGCTAGGAACTGTTAAGAAACTGAGGTCAGATTTGAATTTAGGTCCTCCTGACTTCAGGACTGCTGCTCTATCCACTGTGCCACCTAGCTGCCCCCATTATCTAAAATCTTAAAACAAAACAAAACAAACAAACAAACAAAAAACTGCTTCCAAAGGTAGCCTGTTCCATTGCAGATGGCTCCAAATGTTTAGAATTTCTTTCTAACATCTGGCCAAAATCTACTTCTCTGTTGCTTTCAACCATCAATCCAAAAGGGAATATTCTAGAGCCAAGTCAAACAAATTTATTCAGGAGGGCCCGGGTTCACTGCCATCTCCAGACCTTTGTCCCACGATAGTTGAACATTGGTGATACAAAGCTCTATAACATCCTCACTGTTCCTCCAGGTGCTGGTGAGAATGAGCTGAAGAAGGCTTATAGAAAGTTGGCCAAGGAATACCACCCTGATAAGAATCCAAATGCTGGGGACAAATTCAAAGAAGTCAGTTTTGAATATGAAGTTTTATCAAACCCTGAGAAATGGGAATTATATAATCAGTATGGAGATCAAGGAATCAAGAAGGTAGTGGTGGAGGCACTGGCATGGATGACATTTTTTCTCACATTTTTGGTGGAGAATTATTCACTTTTATGGGTAATTAAAATAGAAGTCGAAATGGTAGAAAAAGAGGTGAGGACATGATGCATCATTTCAAGGTGTCCTTAGAAGATCTTTATAATGGCAAAACCACCAAACTGCAGCTTAGCAAAAATGTTCTTTGTAGTGCATGCAGTGGCCAAGGTGTCAAGATAGGAGCTGTTCAGAAATGTAGTGCATGCTGAGGTCTAGGTGTGTGAATAATGATAACACAGCTGGCTCCTGGGATGGTACATCAGATGCAATCCATGTGCTCTGATTGTAATGGAGAAGGAGAAGTAATTAATGAGAAAGATCATTGTGAATAATGTGAAGGAAAGAAGGTAACAAAAGAAATGAAAATCTTGAAGTCCATGTAGATAAAGGAATGAAGCATGGACAGAGAATTACATTTACTGGAGAAGTAGACCAACCCCCAGGAGTGGAATCAGGAGACATTGTTCTTTTGCTACAAGAGAAGGAGCATGAGGTGTTTCAGAGACATGGAAATGATTTACATATGACATACAAGATAGGACTTGTTGAAGCACTATGTGGATTTCAGTTCACGTTTAAGCACCCAGATGACTGTCAGATTGTGGCGAAATATCCACCTGGCGAAGTAACTGAACTAGGCTGTGTTGATGTAGTTTAAGGGGAAGGACTGCCACAGTATCGTAATCCCTTTGAAAAAGGTGATCTTTACATAAAATCTGATGTATAATTTCCTGAAAACAACTGGATTAGCCCAGAGAAACTTTAGGAACTTGAAGGTCTTCTTCCAGATAGACCTGACATTCCTAGTGTGATTGGTGACACAGAAGAAGTAGATCTTCAAGAATTCGATAGTACTTGAGGATCTGCTGGTGGTCAGATGAGGGAGGCTTATAATGACAGCTCTGATGAGAAAAGTAGCCATCATTGACCTGGAGTACAGTGTGTGCACCAGTAAATATTGCTTTAAAAAAAAAGAAAAGAAGTTGCCCAAGAGGAAATAACTTTCCAGGTTTGCCCGATTTCTTTTCAGTAATCTAGCTAGATTGTCTAAGCAATCCAGATGAATTGATGGACATCTATTGCTTTTTGCATAACTTTAAATTGATTATGGTGTCAACAGAGAGTGTATAATTTAAACTAACCACAAAGCTTAACATCTTCATTTTGACAATTCTCTAGCAGAATAAAGCACTTGAAAGGAAAAGATTCTCTTTCACATGGGTTCTAAGTTTCAGTACTGGTATCTGTGCTTGATTTTTACAGTTTGTGTAGATTTTGTTTCCTTTTTTAACTTCCACTCCTACATTGTAAAGTTTGTGTACAATTTGTTCTGAGGCTTTGCATTTGTCTGTACTTGCATCAGCTACTACAAATAGAATAAAGATTTTTTTTATCCCTGTATCTATCATTTAGATGCATGGTCAATGGGCTTTGCACACAATGGGTTTGAAGCTGAGTGGGAACAATGGAAAAACTACATTGAAAGTGATTGTGAAATTTTGGGAGGTTTTCATTTTGTTTTGATTTGGTTTTATTTTTTTTTAATTTTTTTTTTTTTTGTGAAACTTTCTGAACTGAGTAATAAAAATAGCTGGTGGAAATTAATCCCATGTGTCACATTTTTAGAGGGATGCACACATATTGAGAGGGAAAAAAAATCTTGTTCTGCTTCTTAAACAGCCTTTAAAAAACCCATTGGTGTAAAGTTTTTGTGCTCTAAGCACCTGCCCATTTTGTAGTTACAAATGACAAAAGTTGGATTTTAGTGGAAACAGGCTTTATTAATAAAAATGAGACTTTGTAGTGTGTATCAGCCAACAAAGATATCTAAGTTATATTACTACTATGTCTTGGTCCTCCCAGCAGTGCTGGCAAGGCTAATGCTTTGCTATCCTCCCTTTTTATAGGGCTTCAACTAAGGTTACAGCTAATCGGTAGTAGAACCATGTCTATGTAGAACCTACTATAGTGCTGTATTCATAAGTGTTAGCTAAGTTAATAATGATCTGTCTTCCACTTTCAGATGAGTATCTGAAGTTGGAGGAACAATGATTGTTACTAGTATTTTTAAAAAGTAAGAAGGTTAAGCTGGTATAAGAGAAATCAGATAAAACTATAACATGAAGGTGTAAAAAGTGTTTTGAAGTTACTATGTTTCTATTATTTCTACTCTTTGATCTTTCCTTTACTCCCACGTAGATGTTCATTGAACACACTGATTTGAGGGGGAAAGGTAGATGTTAAATTATCTATTATATCATTTAATAGCTTCTGTAAACGGGATACATAGGAAAGGAGGTAAAAAAAAAAAAGTCAAACTATTGAATTATATGTTAGGCCATCCATTAGTCTGGCTAACCAAGACTTTGGGTTCATTAATTCCAAGGTCTAGCAAAATTTAAAGAAGTGAAAATTTCAGGGAAATATTTGTGACAATAATCAGGGCCTATGAGACTTAAGTTATTATTACCCAACAACCTCCACTGTACCAAAAACTAAAACCAGCCTTTGCTATAAATCAACAAAATAATTTTTGTATCCAAGGTTACTTCCCCAGAAGCACTGAACAAAAGAAATACAGTGACTTAATATTAAAATTTGTGGCCTTTCCAATAAACGTTTATAAAACAGTGAAAAAAACAACAAATTTATTCAATCTTCCAATTGTTAAGCATTATGTATATAAAGACAGTAATCATTGCTCACTTCCCACATCTCACCAAAACTCTCATCATCAAGGGGAAGCTAAGTAATGCATTAGATAGATCACTGGCCCTCAAATATTTGATGATTAGTAGTTGTGTGACCCTGAGCAAGTCACTTACCCTTGATTACATCACAAATAAAAAAAAAAGAAAAAGGAAAAGAAAAAGAAAAATGATTATTTTAAGTTCCTTCGAGCAATTTCAGTGTGGTATAGTTTACAATACCATGTAATCCTGACCTCCTGCCTCTAAAAGACATTATATTCATCCTTCCTAAAATAATACCAAAAAAATCTATCTTTTTATTCTAAACATTATACTTTTAATTGTCCTATAGTCCTGATCTAAAATTAGGAGTTGTTTTGATCAAGAATTATAATGGATTCATCATTTATTGAATCTGAAGTGGTAGTCTCACTTATGCCAAGATTCTAAAATAGCATCTCAACTGGACTATTGGCAGACAAGACAGCCTTATGGAAATCACATGCTCCTGACTGTCTTTTAATGGTGCAAGATTGACAAATCAGCAAAGAATATTAACACATAAAGGAGTACCAAAAAAAAAAAAAAAAAAAAAAACTGAGTCCTTAAGAAAAAAAAAAAAAAAAAACACAGCTTACATGTTAATGGTGGAAAGAATAGATCAAGACATCCCAAATAAGTTAGCATACCAACACCAGCCAAATTGATGAAATTCCAGAAGGCACAAAGAATAAAGACAAGATTCCAATGTGTTAAGGTAAATGGAAAGCTATTCTGAACTCATGAAGGAATTTTCCTTGATCAATTTAGAAAATAGCTATTGGATGGCCAAAGATACTCATGCCCCTATTGCCTTTAAAAAGCAAGGTATACAACATCTAACACTCTATACCAAGAGAAAGTCAAAATGGGTTATGATTTAGACATAAAGAATGATAGTATAAGCAAATCAGGAGAGCAAAGAAAAGTTTACCAATAAGATCTATAGAGAAAAGATAAATTTCTGGCCAAAGAAGAACTAGAGAACATTACAAAATGCAAAATGAATAATCTTAGTTACATTAAATTAGAAAGTTTTTGCACAAATAAAATCAATGTAGCCAAGATTAGAAGGGAAGCAGAAAAGTGGGAAAAATTTTTATGGCCTGTATTTCTCATTTCTAAATATAGAGAATTGACTCATGTTTATAAGAATACAAATCAATCCCCAGTTAATAAATGGTTAAAGGATATGAATAGACAATTTCAGATGAAAGAATTAAAGCCTTCTATAGTCATATGAAAAATGTTCTAAATCATTATTGATTAGAGAAATGCAAATTAAGACAGCACTGACCTACCACTTCATACCTGTCAGATTGACTAAGATGATAGTCAAAGGTAATGATAAATCTTGGAGGGCAATTGAGAAAACTGAGACACTAATGCACTGTTGGTGGACTTGTGAAATGATCCAACATTCTTGAAAGCAATTTGGAATTGTGACAAAGGGCTATCAAACTGTATATATTCTTTGATACTAATGGATCTATTATCCATTAGTCTATATCCTAAAGAGATCATAAAAGAGGGAAAAGGATCCTCATGTTCAAAATTGTTTGTAGCAGCCCTTTGTATAATAGCAAGGAACTGGAAATTGAATGGATGCTCCTCTGTGGGGAATTGGTTAAATAAGTTATGGTTTATGAATGTAATGGAATACTATTGTTCTATAAGAAAAGCTGAACAGGTTGATTTCAGAAAAGACTGGAAAGACTTTTATGAACTGATGCTGAGTGAAATGAGCAGAACCAAGAGAACATTGTACACAGCAAGAAGAAGAATATGTAATGATCAACTATGATGGACTTGGTTCTTTTCAATGATGGAGTGATTCAACATTTCCAATAGACTTGGAATGGAAAATGCTATCCATATCCAAAGAGAAAAAAATGAAAACTGAAGGCAGATAAAATAGGATTTTCACATTTTTGTTGTGGTTATTGTTGTTTGCTTTTGTTTTCTTTTTTAAGTTTTTTTCCCCTTTGGATTTTATTTTTCTTGCAAAACATAATAATATAAAAATATGTTTAAAATAATTGTACACATTTTACTCATATCAGGTTGCTTGCTTATTGAGGAAGGGGAAGCAAGGGATGGAGGGAAAATTTTGGAAAACTGTGATGACCGTGTATTTTAAAATCAGCCAGAGTCAGGAATTCAGGTTAAGGGAAAATCTTCAATCTTTATTCTCAGTAGAGGTGAAGAAGGATTGGAGGTGAAGGAGGATCGGAGGTGAAAGGGGGGATCACAATAGCAATGTGTACAGCTGAGTCAAGAAGCTAGCCAGCAGTCTCTCCCTGCTTCTCTTCCTGCCCCTCTGCCTCCATCCACCAAAATCGTCATTTCCTATACAACACATCAGGACTTGCACAAAGAGTGGGCAGGGGCCATTCTTTCTCCAAGCATGTATATTAATAGAGTATGGTCCAATTCCTATTTAGCCTCACATGCTTGGGACCTCAGTGCATCAACTCGAGCTTCAGCCCATTACAAAACACAAAGTATTACAAAAATGAATGTTCTGTACATATATTTGGGAAAATAAAATACCATTGGAAAAATTCTACTTCTGACCCTTAAAAAATTAAAAAGAAACAAGGTTTATTCTGTAAGGAAACCTAGTAGTCAATGTAGAAGGATTCTGAAAAGAATGACCTCTGGAAACAAATAAAAGAATCACAGATGAAGGAATAATATAGTGCTTGAAAGGGGATTATTCTTTTCCTTACCCTTTTTGCCACTACAAGAATAGAGACAGTAGAGAGAATTTTTATTTTATTTTCTAACCCCAGCCACAGCATATTGCAGTGAACTTACTAGTCCAGGAGGAGACATCTTTACACAGAAGGGAACAGTTTCCTGTCATTCAATATAAGAGACAAGAAGATTTTAGAATAAAAAGAGAATTAGTTCTGAGACTCTGGATTTGAGCTGTGGAGGGATGTATCAGGGAACCATGCTAATTTTCATCATCCTTTGAGAATATGACATAAAGTTATATAAATAAAAAGGTAGCTTGTTGAATCAGTAAATAAAGCATCTGGCCCTGAGTTAGGAAGACCTACATTTGTTTTAATACATTGGAGAAGGAATTGGAAAGCCATTCCAATATCTTTGCCAAGAAAACTGCACAAAGAATACGGACCATGGGTCATAAAGAGTCAGACATGACTGAATGATTTAACAGCTATATATATCATCTATATCTATATCTATCTATCTATCTATCTATATACACTTTGTAACAATAATTCCCCCCAAAAAGAAATGGTGATTTGGAAATGCATCTATATTAGTTGTACACATTTACTGAATGTAGCTTACTCTTGGTGAATTCAGTGTATGCAACCAACATTCCCAGTGACTCTGAATATATTTGTGGGAGAATACACTGATTTACAATTAATGATAACAATAACATTTATATAGTACTTACAGTGTGCCAGAAACTGTGCTGGGAATTTTATAATGATATCTCATTCTATCATCACAACAACCTATTTCCATTTTACATATGAGGAAACAAACAAGCATAGGTTTAAGTGAAACTTCAAGTTCACACTGTTAATAAGTGTGACCATATTTGAACTCAGATTTTCCTGACTCCAAGCCCAGTATTTTGTCTACTGTATCATGTAACTGTCTCTATGTTTGATGTTTTATAACTACTGCTATTGCTATATCACTTTAGTAAATGTGTTTGCTTTGGGGTAATTTTTTTCTACTAGTTGACAATTCAAGGTCAATATACCAGTTAGTCCTCATGCACTATAATTTTCAGAGTTCAGGTTCATGGAACATCTTGATCTTGAAGTAATTGCCACTGGATATAAAACATTCTAGGATAAAGTGGTTTTGTTTTGTTTTGTTTTGTTTTGTTATTTTGAAGGAGAAGAGGTTCCTAGAAAGAGTACTTACTCACTGATGAATTAATTTATAATGCCTGATTTGGAATCTCTCCTCCATTTGTTGGAATCAACCAAACAAGGATGGAAATTAATCCATTTCTTAGTATAACTGCAGCTTTCTGACTACTTTATTTTAACTCCAGTATTTTTTTTTTAATTTAGTAAGGCATGTCACATTAATTTTGTTTCCTTTTTGTATTCAAGTGTACAGTGCTGATGTACAATTGAGCAAGTAGTCAATGAAAACCCTCAGGCCTTTTAAATATTAAACCTCTGTTGATTCATGTTTCCCTGATTTTATTCTACAGTTGATTTTTATTTTTTTTACCAATAAAGACTTTATACTTTTTTATCATCTTTTTAAAAATAAAATTCTTGCAGTGATTCTATGTAGGTATGAATTATATAAGACCACAAATTTGAAGAAATCAAAATCATGGGTGACCTAAAGGAAAAAGAACAAAATATCTAGCAAATCTTGCTGTTGGACATAAGCAGGCAAGAATCTTTTAGATGACTATTTGCATCTAAGAAATCATGAAATATTGAATCTATAGAATGTATGATTAGAAAAGAAAGTCGGCTAGGTATTTTAATAATCATGGCTATATTTATATGGCACATTATGGTCTGCAAAGTGCTTTGCATTTATTTTTACATTTGATCTCAGTTGTAAGGGGAAGATAATAGGTAGTCACAGTGATGCCAAAAAATACCCAAACACATGAAAAAAAAATAACATGGGGGAGGCATCAATGAAACATTTAAAAATACAAGAACTTGAGAAGAGAAGCAGGGAAACTTTGTTACTATCATGTTGATTTTGTTCAATTTCTTCAAATAATATGTTAAGCAAAAAGTTTGAATTTGCTTATGTGTTTCAATACATTATTTATTGAAATGATTGAACTTGTTGATGTTTGTTAAACTTATAATAAAGAAAAAAAATCAAAACATTGTTAGTACAAATGTCATTACAACCGTAGAAATATACAATCATCTATTTGCTATCTTGTTCACTAGAAAAAAATATGATGGAATTTATCAAATATTTCACTGACATATAAGAATTAAGAAGATAATAGTTTATATAGTGCCTACTGTGTACAAAGTCCTCTGCTAAGTGCTTTTTTGCAATTATTTCATTTGATTCTTACAACTTTGTGATGTAAGTGCTATTATTCCATTTTACAGCCTAGGAAACCGAATCAAACAGGTGAAATGACTTTCCAAGAGTCACATAGCTAGTAAATGTTTGAGATCAAATTTAAACTCTGGTATTCTTGACTCAGTTTCTAGCAATCTATTCACTATACCAGTGACTGATTCTAAATAAAGCAGTCTGTATGTTACCTCCTCTGCCATTTGCCAATCAGCTGACTACAACAAAAAGAATTAAAATCTGCCTGGAAGAATTTTTTTGGTATTTAATTACCAACACATACTTCTTTAAATAGTAGTGTACTGTTTATTTAATAGACTATTTTAAATTTTGGGGGGTAATCAGCATCAAATTCTGAAAACTATGACTTTAAAAAGTTATCTGCTTTTTGAAATATAAGTTTGTTACCTATTTCCAATCCTGTGACATCTTTCCTACTTTCTATAATCACTTCCTTAGAGATCATAAGCAGTAGTCTAGTAATCATGTCCATAAATTCTTTCAGAATCCTGAGATATTACTTATCTAGTTTAGGTGACATAAACTCATTTAGAGCAAGTGGATACTTGCAAAATGCTTCCTCAATTATCTAGGATTTCAGTTCTCTGTTAACCATTTTCTTCTCCTCTTTCCAATCTGAAGCTCATTCTTTTTGATAGTGAAAATAGAAACAAAATAAGAAATACATAGTTCCACTTTCTTTCTGTCATCTTTTATCTTCATCCCATTCATTCTGAGCTGTGGCTCTATCTTTTTAATTAGTTACCAATTTATTTTTGCTGCCTTCAACATAGTTTTAAAGAAAAAAAAAAAACAATCTTCTTCTTTTCATTATTACTTTTCTCAAACTTCTTCTTAAAGTCCAGATCTCTTTCTCCTTCCTGATGTTCTTATAAGGCCTTTCCATTCTTTCCTACTGATTTTCAGTTACCTGTTTTTGCTTCCATCTTTTGTACTTGTCCTTTAAAAATTAAATAGCATTAATAGGCTCCTTGTGGAATGATATCAATTCCTTTTAAACAACTCCTTATTTCCTTTCTTAGTGAAATTCTTTAGTATCATGTCCTTAAACTTATACTCTTTAGAACCTCCGAATCTTTTTACTCTTACTTTTCAGAGTTTCATACCAGCTTTTTCTAGAACTCTTAAATTTCCTTTCCCTAAGTTAAGGGTATAAGCCAGACTATGATAAGGCATATAGTCTAACATATGCTAAGGCAGACACACTTGAAAATAATATATAATAATATAATAAGTTATGTAAGTAGCTACAAGTTATTGTACTTTTCATTTACATAACCAAATACACAAAACTTTATTGAACACTCAGCTTTTGCTATTGCTATGGGCTAACCCAATTTTCTCTCAAACCCAAATATTTTTTCCTTTTTTTTCCCTTCAAGCCCACCATGATGCTTAGTTTATACCCTTATAAAATTACAAAGAACCAAGAAACTAAAGCACTCAGCCTCAGGCAAGTAAATACCAAAGAATTTAAGATACTGAATGAAGGAAACTGAATTAGAGAAAAGTAGATTTAGATAATTAGTACATATGTAACCTATATTAAATTGCTTATCATCTTGGAAGATGGGAGAGGGAAGAAAGGAGGGAGAAAAATAGGAACTCAAAATCTATTTGTATGCACACACACTATATATATATATATATATATATATTTATATATATGTTCATTTACAATAGATCTTATTTCTTTTTTAAATAATAGCTTTTTAATTTTCAAAACATATTAATAGGTAATTTTCAACATTCATGATTGCAAAACCTTGAGTTTCAAATTTTTCTCCTACCCTTCCTCTACCTTCTGCCCTAGACAGAAAATAATCCAATATAGTTTAAAGATGTACAATTCTTTTATATATATATTTCTACATTTATCTATCATGCCACATAAGAAAAATCACATCAAAAAAGGGGAAAAATGAGAAAGAAAACAAAAATCAAGCAAACAACAAAAAAAGTGAAAATACCATGTTTTGATCCACATTCTCTCTCCAAGTCTTCTTTCTGGGTGTAGATGGATCTCTCCATCACAAGTCTATTGGAATAGGGCTGATTCAACTCATAGTTGAAAAGAGCCATGCCCATCAGACTTAATTATCACATAATCTCGCTGTTGCCCTGGACAATGATCTCCTGGTTCTACTAACTTCACTTAACATTAGTTCATGTCTCTACAAGCCTTTCTGAAATCATCTTTCTGATAGTTATTATAGAACAATATATTACATAAAATTCATATAACACAATTTATCAGATGTCCAACTGATGGACATCTACTCAATTTCCAGTTCCTTGCTACTACAAAAAAAAAAAATGCTGCTACAAACATTTTTGCACATGAGGGGCCCTTTCCCTTTTTTATGATCTCTTTGTTATACAGGCCCAGTACAGACACTGCTGGATCAAAGGGTATAAAAAATTTGATAGTCCTTTGAAAGAGTTCCATATTGCTCTTCAGAATGATTGGATCACAATTTCACCAAAAATATATGTGTCCCCATTTCCCTATGTCCTATCTAACCTTCGTCATTAACTTTTCCTGTCATCTTAGTCAATTTGAGAAGTATGTAGTGGTACTTCAAAGTTGTATTAATTTTAATTTCTTATATCTTATTTCTTTCCTCTTAGGCCAAGTAGAAAAAATAAATCTAATCCTCCCTACATAATGTCCCTTTAAATACTTCAATGCAGATTTAAAGTTCCCCATGTGTTTTATTCACCCACTTTCTTTCTTCCATGTGAAAAATTACAAGTTTCTTCAGACGACTTTTATAAGGTGGGTTTCAAGGCCTTTCACCCTCCTTAATACCTTCCTTAAACAGGGGATTGAATTGTTCACCACTCTTCAATTTCTCCTGAATGTAAAAATCCCACCATGTTAGCTTTAGTCCAGTATTTTAACATTCCATGATCTTTTTGCATCTAGACTCAGGTATCTAATGTGTTAGAGAGCTGACTTTCCTCTGTTTTTAAATTAAAAGAAAAGAGAGAACGATGTGGCAACCCAATTTAAATGCCTCACACCAGAAATTATAAATTAATCAATAAACAACACATTCTAATCTGTTATCACAATGATATAATAAAGACAGAAAAAGTGTCATATTTGATGTTAGACTATGAGTTAGATAATAGTTTTGATAGTAACTATTTGATCTTGGACAAATTAGTCTGCCTCTCTGAAAGAATATCTCATACTCCCATTGTACTTCCCATACCATGCTACTTTGCCTAAGTCCCATTAACACTGTCAGACTGGATCCTCTGAGAACAGCTGAATATTCTTCCCCACCAAGTTTCTAGAGATAACTCCAAAAGTGTGAGTTCAGTATGAAATTCCCAGCACAGACCAGACTAGCACAGCCCCCATTCCAGACCTAGCCCCAGAATAAGCAAAATAGGACCTCTGAAATAGCAGCAGCACTTCTGGTTTCTAGATCTCTCAGCTCAGAGACACCAAAGTAAATTTGGGAGGTCATCAGAAAAGTTTTTCAGTAGGATGAGAAGGCTTTGGAACACAAGCAAACCAAAAGCAGGTATGGGCAGTGGTGACTATTGAGATAACTATTGAGGTAAGACTCTGGTGCTTTAATACAATAGATCTTACAACTACAGTGGGGCAGAGACACTCCTACTAGTTCCAAGATAGAAAAGAATGCTTGTATTCAAGTCCCTATGAGAAGCTTGGAAAACAGCCACACAAAACTCTTGAAGCTTGGGACAATTCTTTCTCCACACTGGAATCAGAAGCCTATTTTAACTTACAGTTTAAAGGTAAGAAATAGAACAGAAAACAAAAAAAGTTTCTGATCATAAAGTGTTACTATGGTGACAAGGAAGATCAAAACACACATTCAGAAAATAATAACAAAATCAAAGGATGCCTTTATCCAAAGCCTCCAAGAAAAATAAGAATTGGGCCATGGAAGAATGCAACAAGGGTTTTGAAAAGCAAGTAAGAGAGATGGATGAAAAATTAGGAAAAGAATTGAGAGTGGTATAAAAGGAAATACAAAAAGCTAATGAGGAAAAGAATGCCTTAAAAAGCAAAACTGGCCAAATGGGAAAGGAGATCAAAGGCTCACTGAGGAAAATAATTGCTTAAAAACTAGAATTGACCAAATGGAAGCTAATTACTTTATGAGAAATTAAGATACAATAAGGCAAAACCCCAAAATAAAAAATGCATATATAAAAAGTGTGAAATATCCCACTAGAAAAACAACTGACCTTGAAAATAAATACAGGAGAGATAATTTGAAAATCATTGGTCTACCTGAATGTTATAACCCAAAAAAGAGCCTAGAAATCATCTTTCAAGAAATTCTTAAGTAAAACTATGCTGATATTCTAGAATTAGAGGGCAAAACAGAAATTGAATGACTCCACCATTCACTTTCTGAAAGAGATCTCCAAATGAAAACTCCCAAAAATATAAAAACCAAATTCTGGGACTCCCAGGTAAAGGAGAAAATTTTGCAAGCATTCAGAAAGAAACAGTTCAAGTATTGTAAAGTCATAGTCAGAATAACACAAGATTTATCAGTTTCTACATTAAAGAACCAAAAGGCTTGGAATGTGATAGTCCAGAGAGCAGAGAAGCTAGGATTACAACCAAAAATCACCTAGCCAGCAAAACAGTATAATCCTTCAGGGGAAAGGTGAAAATTCAATGAAATAAAGAATTTTCAAGTATTTGTGATGGGAAAAGAAGAAATAGAAATATTTGATTTTCAAATATGGGACTCAGGAGAAGCATAAGGAGGCAATCAGGAAAGTGACATCATAAGGGACTTGTTGGAATCCTAGTGTCAACTCAACTTGAAACAAAGTGAAAACTCAAGGGTGATGTCAGTGTCCTGGTGTTAACTCAATAGAATTGATACAGTGCTTGTTGGTTCACACCTTAGAGCGAATCCTTACAGGGTGATGGGTTGCTAATACTGATAGTCAATAATGGAGGGACTTCCAGCCAAGATGGTGGCCAAGAGGCACACAGTTGTGTAAGCTCTGCATTCTCTCAGAATCCATCTCATTCCAAGCCTCTGAATTAATGCTTGACTGAAAAAAAAAACCCACAAATAGTTACCAAGAGAAGACATCCTTGAGATTCAACAGGAAAGGTCTGTTTTAGCTCAAGGGCGGGATGGTTTTAGATGGGGCACAGGCTGAGGATAGCGGCAGCGAAAGCTCGGCAGGCAGCTCACAGGCAAGCAGACCGGAGTGGGTTGGGGTGCGACCTCAGCCTTCTCTGCAGAAAGAGCTTTGCTACAGGTTTGGATACTTTGCCCTGGCAGCAAGTCAGTAGCCTAGCAGAGAAGCTGGAAACACCGGGGGTGAAGAATACAACCCCAAACAGCTGGAGTTTCTCAGGACCTGCCCACCCCTCCCCCACAGCTTCTCAGCACACTCTCAGAGTCTTGGAGCTCAGGCGCAGCACAGTCCTGCTAGTGCCTCGTTGTTGCCCCCAAAGTCTGTAGAGGAAACTCAGTAACACCACCCAGCCCCTCCCCCACAAAAAAGCAGATTCCATTTGGTTTTTTTTTTTTTTTTTTTTGGCTAGTTTGTCTTGATTCTTTTCTGACAAAATGAGCAAAAAATTGAAAAGGACCTTAAGATTGACAGCTTTTATAAGACAAGAGAGATCAAACCCCAGGAGACTAAAAGCAGACTGTCTCCAGGTGAATCCCAAGGAAGAGATTCTGTCCTCAGCCCAGATGAATCTCATAGAAGAAATTAAAAAGGCCTTACAAGAGAGTTAGAAGAAAATGGAAAAGAGAGGGAGGCATGGAAGAGAGTCTGAGAAGTCATCCACCCATTTAAAACGGGGATAAAAAACAAACCCTTGAAAATAGGATTAGGAACTGGAAACAGAAAATGGCCTCTAAAAACAAAATTGGTGAAATTGAAAAACCAAGAACAAAAAAAACAATTGGACAATTAGAAAAAGGTATAAAAAAGGAAGAAGAAAATATTTGAAAAATCAGAATCGAGCAAATGGAATTGCATGACCGAGGAGACAACAAGAATCAATCAACAAAACCAAAAAAATCTAACAATGGAGAAAATGTGAAATACCTTCTTGGAAAAACAACAGACCGAAAATAGGGTCTAGGAGAGACAATCTGAGAATTATTGGACCCCCAGAAAATGGATGAAAAAGAGCCTGACACATTTCCCCAGGAAATGATCAAAGAGAACTGCCCAGAAGTCATAGAAACAGAGGGAAAATGACATTGAAAGAATTCATTGATCACCACTGAAAGGATCCTAAAAGCAAAACACCAAGAAATATAGGGCCGCCAGAACCCCTCAAATGAAGGAAAAAAAATACCCAAGCGGCAGAAAAACCCAATTAAAATAAAAAGGAGCCGCAAAGGATCACCCAGGATAAGCAGCATCCACATTAAAAGATCGAAGAGCCTGAATATGAATTCCAAAAGGCTAAGGAACCGATGCAACCAAAAAAAACTTACCAGCCAGAATGAGCATCTTTTCCAGGGAAGAAGATTCTTTCAACAAAAATAATGAATTTTCACCTATTTTGATGAAAAACAAGTTAATAAGAAGTTTGATCTACAAATATAGAACCAAGAGAAACCTAAAAAGATAAAAAAGAAATCTTGGGAACTATATTTCTGCTGTAAAGATGTATAAAGAATACATGTATATTTTGTTCTAAAAATTAGAGGTAGAAAGGACATTGTACCAGAAAAAGGGTAAAGTGGGGGTATTACATCTCATGAAGAGGCAAAGAAAACCTATTATATCTAAGAGAAAGAATGGAGGGGGATGAACATAGTGAGTATTTTACAGCCATCAGAATTGGCTTTAAGAGAAAAAAATTTAGACATATTCAATATATGGTGAAACTTCTCCCATCTCATTGAAAAGTGAGAAGGGAAAAGTGAAAAGGGAAGGAATAAGCTAAGCAGAAGGGAATACAGAAACTATGAGGGAAAGGAGTAAGATAGGGGAGGAACTCTAAGGTAGGGGGGAGGGATATTAAAAAGGGAGGGTGGTAAGAAGCAAGTGGTGCTCACAAGTTTAATACTGGAAAGGGGGGTAAGGGGGAAAGAAGGGAGAAAAGCATAAACAGGGGTTAACAAGATGGCAAGTAATACAGAATTGGTAATTTTAACCATAAATGTGAACTGGGTAAACTCCCCCATAAAGAGGAAGCGGTTAGCAGAATGGATTAAAAGCCAGAATCCTACAATATGTTGTTTACAGGAAACACACCTGAAGCAGGGAGAAACATGCAGAGTAAAGGTAAAAGGTTGGAGCAAAATCTACTATGCTTCAGGTGAAGTAAAAAAAGCAGGGGTATCCATCGTGATCTCAGATCAAGCAAAAACAAAAATTGATCTAATTAAAAGAGATAAGGAAGGGCACTAGATCTTGCTAAAGGGTAGCATAGATAATGAAGCAATACCAATATTAAACATATATGCACCAAGTGGTGTAGCATCTAAATTCTTAAAAGAGAAATGAAGAGAGCTGCAAGAAGAAATAGACAGCAAAACTATAATAGTGGGAGATCTCAACCTTGCACTCTCAGAATTAGATAAATCAAATCACAAAATAAATAAGAAAGAAGTCAAAGAGGAAAAGAATAAAGAAAAGTTAGATATAAGGTCCTGGAGAAATGAAATGGAGCAGAAAGGAGCACTTTTTTCGCAGTTCAGGAACCTATAAAAATAGACCAATATTAGGACATAAAAAACCCAAACCAAATGCAATAACAGAAATAGTAAATGAATCTTTTTCAGACCACGATGAACAAAAAATTAACCCAAAAAAAAGGGAAAGTAGACCAAAAAATAATTGAAACTAATTAATCTCATATAAAGAATGATTATAAACAGCAAACATAGACATAATTAATAACTTCATCCAAGAAATGACAATAATGAGACATCATAAAATGTGTGGGATGCAGCCAAAGAGGTAATAAGGGAATTAAGCCCACAGGCCTATTGTATAAAATAGAGAAAGAGAAGGTCCTAATTAGGGTTGCAACTAAAATGCTAGAAAAGGAACAAATTAAAAACCCCGGTAAACACTAAACTTGAAATTTAAAAATAAAAGGAGAGATCAAAAATTGAAAGAAAAAAAAACTATTGAATTAATTAATAAAACTAAAGTTGGTTCATGAAAAACAAAAAATAGACAAACTCTTATAAATCTGATTAAAAAAAGAAAGAGGAAAAACAAAAGTCTTAAAATGAAAAGGGAGAACTTGCCACCAACGAAGAGGAAATTAGAAATAATTGGAATTACTGCCCAACTTTTATGAAAATAATTTGACAACTTAAATGAAATGGAAGAATACCTTTAAAAATAGCTTGCCCAGATTAAAGAGAAAGAAGTAAATATCCTAAACTGTCCCATCTTTTAGAAAAAGAAATAGAAAAGTATTAACCAACCCCAAAAAATAACCCCAGGACCAGATGGATTTCATTGTGAATTTACCAAACATTTAAAGAACAATTAACTCCAATGCTATATAAACTATTTGAAAAATAGGGATTAAAGAGTCCACCAAACCCTTTTACGACACAGACATGGTATGATAATTAAACCAGGTAGGTGAAAAAGAGAAAGAAAAACAGACCAATTCCTAATGAATTTGATGCTAAAATCTTAAATAAAAATTAGAAAAAAGATTATAGAAAACCACCCCAGGATAATACACATGACCAAGAGGATTTAACCAGGAATGGGGTGGTTAATATTAGAAAAACTATTAAAATTGACTAATCAAAACCAAACCTAAAAAACATATGACCATCTCAAAGATGCAGAAAAGCATTTGATAAATCCAAATCCATTCCTAATAAAATTTAAGGGAAAATAAATATTTTTTTTAAAATTAGTGGAGCATGTATTTAAGACCATCAGTGCATATATGCAATGGGGAAAACTAACCTTTCCCAGTAAGATTGGAGGAAGCAAGATTGCCCATATCACTTATTATTCTAAATTTAGAAACATTAGCTTCGAAATAAGAGTCCAGACAGATATTAAAGGAACGAATAGGAATGAGAAAACCAAAAATCACCTTGCAGATGAATGATTATAAAGAACCCAGATTCTATAAAAAGCATTGGAAAAATTCATAACTTTTAAAGGATTATAAAATAAACCCCTAAATTTATATTTTTATATATCACAAAAAAACCAATAGAAGAATAAAAAGAGGAATTCCATTCAAAATAACTTTACATAAAATTTTAAATCTCCATCAAAGGAAAGGAGAACAATGAGCAAAATTACAAAAAACTTTTCCACAAAATAAAGTAAACTTAAATAATTGAAAATATTAAGGCCTTGGATAGGCGAAAAATATAAAAAGATTCAATACCCCAAACTAACTATTTATTTAGGGCATACCAACGATTTCCAAGAAAATATTTTAATGATCTAAAAATAAAAAAATTCACATGGAATAATAAAAGGTCAAGAATTTGGGAATTAATGAAAAAATCAAATGAGGGTCGTTAAATTGATCTAATATATATTATAAAGATACCAAAACCATTTTATTAGCTAAGAAATAGATTAGTTGATCAGTAGAAAGGGTTCCGACAGAATAGCAACTATAGCAATCTAGTTTTTGACAAACCCAAAGATCCAACTTTGGGATAAGAATTATATTTGACAAAACTGTTGGATAACTGAAATTAAAATGGAAAAAATTAGATGGACCCAATTAACAGATACCAAGATAAGATCAAAATGGGTCCAGGATTTTGACATAAAAGAAGAATTATAAATAAATTGGAGGAAATAAGGAAGATCTCTGATTTGGAGGAGGGAAGAAATTGGATCAAAGACAAACTAGAGACCATTATTGATCGAGAAAATTTTGATTACATCAAATTAAAAAAGTTTCACAAGCAAAACTAATGAAACAAGATTAGAAGGGGCAAAAACTGGGAAAACATCTTCACAGTAAAAAGGTTCTGATAGCCCTATTTAAAAATATAGAATGACTTAATTTATAAGAAACCAACCCTCCCAATTACAAAGGAAAGGATATGAACAGACATTTTCAGATGATGAAATTAAAACATTACCACCATATGAAAGATGTTCCAAATCATTAAATCAGAAAATGCAAATTGAAACCTGAGATAACACTACACACCTGTGATTCTAAGATGATAGGAAAATAAGAATTGTTGGAGAGGATGGGAACTGGGACACTGATACATTATTTGGAGTTGTGAATGAATCCAACCACTGAGAGAACTAATTATGCCGACAACCGATCCCTTGATCCAAATTACTACTGGGCCTTATACCCGGGAAATATAAAGAAGGGAAAGAGACCTGTAGGCCAAAATGTTTGTGGAGCCCTGTTTGTATTGGCTAGAAACTGAAAATAAATGGATGCCCATAATTGAGAATGGAAATTGTAGTATAGAAATTTGGAATTTATTGTTTTGTAAGAAATGACCAAGGATGAATACAGAAAGGTTTGGAGATTTATGGACCTGATGCTATGAAAGAGGAGAACCAAAGATCATTTATACGCAACAAAAATTGATGAAGATGTAATTTGATGGAAGTGGATTTCTTTGACCAAAGACCAATTTATTTCAGTTGATCATAGATGGAAGAAGGCTAACCCAAAGAAAAAATAAATGAATGTAAACTGTTTTATTTTGTTTTCTTCCTTTTTTTACTCGAATCCAATTCTGGCAACAAGAAAATGTTTTTGGTACATATATTGTATCTAGGATATACTACGACGTATTCAAAAATATAGGGACTGCTTACCATTTAGGGGGGGTAAGGGAGGGGAAAAATTGAACAGAAGGAGTGCATGGATAATGTAAAAATTACCCTGGCTGGGTTCTTAATAAAAAGTTATTTAATAAATATTTTTTTTAAAAGGAAATTTATAAGTTTAGAATAAGGAAAAAAAAAGAGCAAGAGAGGAGGACCAAATAAACAGGTGAAAAGGATGGAATCAAATAAGAATGGAATATAATTTTGAGGTTATACAGCAGGCGAAATTAAATATTTCCAATCCTGACCATCTCCTTCAATTAACCCTTCATGAGTAAGGAGATGGAGGAGGGGAGAGGCAGGACACAAATAGAACCATATTGTAGCCTATGACAAGATTACAAAAAGAATTGATTGTAAAAATGAAGGACAGGATTATTTGATTTAATACATGATACTGTGATTGAAGAGTTTGACTTTAGGTAAAAAAAAGAAGAACACCCTTTTGATCTGGAAAAAATTAAGGATTTGGGTTGACCTTGTATAAGGCTACAGCATTTTATGTTAAGAGATAGATAGTTTGGCTTATGAAATTTAACCCCCAGTGATTGGAATAATAGCAAGGACAAATTAGAACCTGACAAAAACTTGTTATGGCCAGAGCCAAGGAAATTTGTAGGATTCATGCCGATGGGTTAGGCAAATAGGAGTTAATGTACAAATCACTTTTGACGAACTAGCAGGTGAAGTCAGGAGAGAATTCAGAACAGATTTATTACCCCACAACAGCTTATGAAAAAATTGCTGCTGCTGCAACAAAAGCTTGGGGTTCCCTCCCTGGACAAAAAGATAGAGGGGAAGCCTTCACAAAAATAGAGCAAGGTTCCAATGAATCCTTTACAGATTTTGTGGGACATTTGCAAACAGCTGTCACAAGAACCATTGGAGAAAATACAGCTATAGGAATAATGATCAGAGAGATGGCTAAGGGAAATGCTAATGAGGCTTGCAAAAGAATTAAATGGGGAATACACAAAGATGCCCCTTTAGAGGAGATCATAAGACCTGTGTCACAGTGGACATAAGTGCTTATTATACCCAGACTATGATGAACATGGGAAGACAGGGTCCCTCTTGGGAAGGGACTTCTGGAGAAAATTGTCGATGTTTTCAGTGTGGAAAACTAGGACATCTGAGAGTCCATTGTAGATATGGAGATAGAGTGAGAAGACAGGCTGAGAGAAAACCTAAAACCCCATGTCCAAAATGTATCCGAGGCTTCCACTGAGCCTCAAAATATAGATTGACCCAGGGAAATGAGAGGCAGGGCCCAGCTTCAAGATATCATACAAAAGACAGGTGAGGCATGATGGCAGCTGAGTTTTCACCCAGAGAGTCTTTAGAAGGTCAGGACTCTGGTGTGATCTATCAGTCAAAAGCAATCACATGACAAATAAGGATTACATCATCAATCAGCCAAAAAGCAATCAGATAGCAGAAAAGAATTACAATTGGGGAGAATACAGGCTTTTTAAACCAACAGGGCAGTGTCCAGTGCAAACAGCTCCAATGTAATTGTCAGATGATGAGAAAAAATCTAGAAAGTGGTAAAGAGAAGGGAATTAAGTATGTTAACTGCCTGGGAGAGAGGGTTTACTTGTATTCCTACACAGAGAGAAGGTAACAAATGGAGAAGGAAAGAGCTAGGTGGCAATGAGTACCTGGAGAGAGACAGAAAAGGAGAAAAACCTCAAAACAAAGAAGATCTAAGAAACATCTGACACTGAAAGAGCATGGCTGATAATGAGACTGTTGCAAGACTTGAAAACCAGCAGAAATCATTTCATTCTTTAACACAAGATGAGACTATCGCAGGACTTCAAAGCTTGCAGGAATTATTGGATTCCTGGCACATGAACTAATGGACAATAGATACTTTTTGGACTATTTCTAGGACTTATGGACATGTATAATACCTCATGTTGATTCATGTTATTTGTTATATCATTATTAGCCTGTGTTATATTGCTATGAGCTTATGTAATTTATGTAATTATGTGTAATATCTCCCATAGTGATGGATTTATGTATACCTGTTTTAAGGGTGAGCCCCTTTAGGAACCCGCTAATCTGATTGGATTTCCCCTTTCCTTTGGTGTTTTCATCTCCCTTCCTGAGAAGTCAGGGAGGGTGTGACCACCTATGGTCTAAATCAAAAGAAAGCAGGAGATGTTAAGATTCTTATAAGGTACTAAGACAACGGAATTGATAGAGACAATAATTATTTGATTTAGTATGGTTCAATGTGATTGATCTGATCCAACAAGGAGATGTTATGGGCCAGAACTTGAAACAAGGTACTATGGCATTGAGGAGACCATGATTTAATCCTACAACAAATAATGGTTTCCTAGTAATATAATGATTGGTGTGTATTCAGTATACAGCATATAAGCAAGAAGCTCTCAAGGCCAGACACATAAGCCCACTCTCAGAGGAGGAGACAGACTCATTCCATCTTCCATCTTTGTGCTGTCTGGAGGCTGAAGCTGGCAGAGGCAAAGGATTAGCGGCAAGAGCTCTTGGAACCAAGGAGAGAGATAGGCCTCTAAGAAAGCTAAACAGGCCCAAGGCAGGAGAAAATAAAGGATTTGTACTTTAACTCCTGGCTGCATTCAGGGTGATTACTTTGGACTAAAATGAAGGCTGTCTCTAGAAGCCTCTCAAGAAACCTGGTCCCAGAGAACATTATATTTTAGAGAACATTACAAAAACAAAAGGAAGGGGGAGCCACAGATAACTCTAGAGAATTTCTAAATTTAGCTCTCTATATGATTATTTTTTTTTTTTTTATTGAAGATGAACTGGCTCCAGAAGACAGGTTTCATAACCTGCAGTGTCCAGTGTGACCAGCTCCACTTTCTTTAGATAATTGCTCAGTAATGTGGAAAGATTCAGAAGGTAGTGAATGGAGGGGACCAGATAGTTTAACTGTTTGGGGGAGAGAGTTTGCTTGTATCTCTACAGATGGAGAAGGAACCAAATGGGTGCCAACGAGCCATATCTACCTTGTACATTGAGAAAGACAAAAAAAGAGAAGACCTTTAAAATGAAGTAGAAGATCCAGGAAACATCTGATGGTTGCATCTCTGACTACATATGCTGCTGAAAAAGCATGGCTATTAACCGTATGTGTGTGGCAATTGACTCATGAATATCAAAAATTGTTAATGAGACTGAGCAGGACTTCAAAACCTTCATGAATCATTGGATTCCCTGATATGTGAAGTGATGGACAATAGATTGGTTTTGTACTACCTCTTGGCGGCTGAGGGAGGTGTATGTGTGGTTGTGAATTGATAGATATTTTCTACACCTTCCTTCTTGGACTCATGGAAATCTTTTATAATACCATGTTGATTCATATTATTTGTTGCATTACAACTTGCTTGTATGATACCTCCCATGATGATGGACTCATATATACTTGTTTCAAATAAAACAAAAAAAGTGGGAAATGTAGAGGGTTGCAGATAGTGGGAGAATTCTGGGTAGGATATAAGACCATTCAGTCCAGAGGGAACCTGCTGCCAATGTCTGGTTTGGCTCCCCATCTCCCTTTGGTGGTTTTTTCCCCCTTCTTGAAAAGTCAAGGAGGGCATGAGTACCTGTGTTCTACTTGAAGCAAGGGACATTTACAGTAAAAAGATGCATTTGCATATCAATAGGAGGGTGCTTATAGTTAACACTTGCACAGTGTGCTGTGGTGATGTAATGCTACTATCAGATTCTGAAATAGTGTAAAATTAGCCTGTGAAGGAAATAAAAAAATGCAGGCAGGCAAAAATAGAGGGATTGGGAATTCTATGTAGTAGTTCATAGTCATCTCCCAGAGTTCTTTCACTAGGTGTAACTGGTTCAATTCATTACTGCTCTATTGGAACTAATTTGGTTCATCCCATTGTTGAAGAGGGCCACGTCCATCAGAATTGAACATCATATAGTATTGTTGTAGTATAAAAGGATCTCCTGGTCCTGCTCATTTCACTTTCACTCAGTATCACTTCATGTAAGTCTCTCCAGGCCTTTCTGAACTCATCTTGTTGATCATTTCTTACAGAATAATAATATTCCATAATATTCATATACCACAGTTTATTCAGTCATTTTCCAGTTGAAGGGCATCCACTCAGTTTCCAGTTTCTAGCCACTACAAAGAGGGCTGCCACAAACATTTGTGCACATACAGGTCCCTTTCCCTTCTTTATGATCTCTTTGGGATATAATCCCAGTAGTAACACTGCTGTATCAAAGGATATGCACAGTTTGATAAGTTTTTGAGCATAATTCCAAATTGCTCTCCAGAATGGCTGGATGTATTCACAATTCCACCAACAATGTATCCCCTCCATATCCCCTCCAACATTTCGCATTATCTTTCCCTGTCATTCTAGCCAATCTGACAGGTGTAGTAATATCTCAAAGTTGTCTTAATTTGCAGTTCTCTGATTAATAATGACTTGGAGCATCTTTTCATATGGCTAGAAATAGTTTCAATTTCTTTGTCTGAGTACTGTTTGTTCATATCCTTTGACCATTTATCAATTGGAGAATGGCTTGATTTCTTATGAAATAGAGTCAATTCTCTATATATTTTGGAAATGAGGCTTTTATCATAATCTTTGACTGGAAAAATCTTTTACCAATTTATTGCTTCCCTTCTAATCTTTTCTGCATTAGTTTTGTTTGTACAAAAACTTTTCAATTTGATATAATCAAAATTTTATATTGTGTGATCAATAATGATCTCTAGTTCTTCTTTGATCATGAATTCCTTCCTTTTCTACAAGTCTGAGAGGTAAACTATCCTATGTTCTTCTAATTTATTTATAATCTCATTCTTTATTCCTAGATCATGAACACATTTTGACCTTATCTTGGTGTATGGTGTTAAGTGTGAGTCAATGACTAGTTTCCACCATATTAATTTCCAATTTTCTCTGCAATTTTTGTCAATGTGTTCTTATCCCAAAACTGGGGTCTTTGGGTTTGTCAAACACTACATTATTAAAGTTGACTGTTTTGTTCTTTGAACCTAACCTATTCCACTGATCAACTAGTCTATTTCTTAGCCAACGAAATGGTTTTGGTAACCACTGCTTTATAATATAATTTTAGTTCTGGTACAGCTAGGCCACCTTCATTTGATTTGTTTTTTTCATTAATTCCTTTGAAATTCTTGACCTTTTGTTTTTCCACATGAACTTTGTTGATATTTTTTCTAGGTCATTAAAATAGTTTTGTGAGAGTCTGATTGGTATAGCACTAAATAAATAGATTAATTTAGGCATTATTGTCATCTTTATTATATTTGCTCTCCTTATCCAAGAGCATTTAATATTTTTCAGTTGGTTAGATTTGATTTAATTTGTGTGGAAAGTGTTTTGTAGTTTTGCTCATATAGTTTCTGATTTTCCCTTGGCAAATAGATTCCTAAATATTTTATACTATCGGTAGTTACTTTAAATGGAGTTTCTCTTTGTAACTCTGACTATTGGATTTTGTTAGTGATATATAAGAATGCTGATAGCTTATGAGGGTTTATTTTGTATCCTGCAACATTGCCAAAGGTGTGGATTATTTCTAATAGCTTTTTAGTAGAATTTCTGAAATTCTCTAAGTATACCATCATATCATCAGCAGAGTGATAATTGGTTTCCTCATAACCTACTCTAATTCCTTTAATCTCTTTCTCAAATCTTATTGCCAAAGCTAGAAGTTCTAATACAATATTGAAAATTAATGGTGATAGTGGGCAACCTTGTTTCACTCCTGATCTTATTGGGAATGGTTGCAGTTTATTCCCATTATATATAATCCTTACTGATGGTTTTAAATAGATGCTACTGATTATTTTAAGGAAAAGTCCATTTACTCCTATACTCTCAAGTGTTGTTAATAGGAATGGATGTTGGATTCCATCAAATATTTTTCTATATCTATTGAGATGATCATGTGGTTTTTGTTAATTTGGCTATTAATATAGTCAATTATAATAATAGTTTTCCTCATATTGAACCAGACCTGCGATTCCTGATATAAATCCTACTTGATCATGGTGTATTAAGCTGGGGATAATTTTCTGTAGTTTTTTTGATAATATTTAAGATTTTAGCATCAATATTCATTAGAGAGATTGGTCTATACTTTTCTTTCTCTATTCTCAATCTACCTGGTTTAGATATCAGTACCATGTCTGTGTCATAATTGGTAGGACTCCTTCATTCCCTATTTTTTCCAATAGTTTATATTGCATTGGGGCTAAATGTTTTTTAAATGTTTGGGAGAATTCACATATAATTCCATCTGGTCCTGGGGATTTTTTTCTTAGGGAGTGGATTAATAGCTTGTTCTACTTCTTTTTCTGACATGGGACTATTTAAGCAATTTACTTCCTCCTGTGTTAATCTGGGAAGCCTATATTTTTGAAGGTAGTCATCCATTTCACTTAAGTTATCAAATTTATTGGCATAAAGTAGGGCAAAGTAACTCATTATTATTGCTATAATTTACTCTTCATTGGTAGAGAGTTCTCCCTTTTCAATTTTAAGAATAACAATTTGATTTTCCCCTTTTCCTTTTTCTAATCAGATTTACCAAAGGTTTATCTATTTTGTTGGTTTTTTCATAAAACCAACTCTTAGTTTTATTTATCAATTCAACACTTTTTTCCTACTTTCAATATTATTAATTTCTCCTTTTAATTTTAGAATTTCAAGTTTAGTATTTGACTGGGGGGGTTTAATTTGGTCTTTTTCTAGCTTTTTAAGTTGCAAGCCCAATTCATTGATCTTCTCTTTCTCTATTTTATTCAAGTAAGCCTCTAAAGATATAAAATTTCGTTTTTACTGCTTTGGCTGCATCCTGAAAAATTTGGTATGTCTCATCATTGTCATTATCTTGAGTGAAATTATTAATTGTGTCTATAATTTGCTGTTTCACCCAATCATTCTTTAAAATATGATTGTTTAGTTTCCAATTATTTTTGGTCTATTTACCCCTAACGTTTTGTTGAATGTAGTTTTTATTGCATTGTAATCTGAAAAGAAAGCATTTACTATTTCTGCCTTCCTGAATTTAATTTTGAGGTCTTTATGTCCTAATATATTGTCATTTTTGTATAGGTTCCATGAACTGCTGAGAAGAAAGTATACTCCTTTCTGTCACCATTCTGTTTTCTCCAAACCTAATTTTTTTAATATTCTATTTAACTCTTTAATTTCTTTCTTATTTGTTTTGTGGTTTGATTTATCTAATTCTGAGAGTGCAAGTTGAGATCTCCCACTATTGTAGTTTTTCTGTCTATTTCTTCTTGCAATTCTCAACTCTCATTTAGGAAGTTAGATGCTCTACCACCTTGTGCATATATGTTTAGTATTGATATTGCTTCATTGTTTATGCTACCCTTTAGCAAGATATAATTTCCTTCCTTATCTCTTTTACTTAGATCAATTTTTCCTTTTGCTTGATCTGAGATAAGGATGGCTCTCCCTGCTTTTTTGACTTCACCTGAAGCATAATAGATTCTGCTCCAGCCTTTTACCTTTACTCTGTATGTATCTCCCTGTTTTAAATATGTTTCCTGTAAATAACATATTGTAGGGTTCTGACTTTTGATCCAGTCTGCTATCCACCTTTGCTTTATGGGAGAGTTCATCCCATTCACATTTATGGTTAAAAAGACTAATTCTGTATTTCCTGCCATCTTATTATCCTCAGATTATGCTTTTCTTTTTCTTGCCATCCCTTTTCCCCCTCTCCCAATATTAAACTTATGGGCTTTACTTGTGTCACACAGCTCTCTTTCTTTAGGATCACTCCCACCTCCCTTTGAATCCTTTCCCCCTTCATGTATCCTTCCCTTATTACTCTTTTCCTTTTCCCTTTTCCGCTCCCACTTTTTAATGAAAGAGAATATTCTCTGTAAAACAAATATATCAATTATTTTCTCTTTGAGCCAATTCTGATGAGAATACGATTCACACAATGTTCCTCCTACTCCCTAAATTCCCTCAGATATGATAGGTTTCCTTTGCCTCTTCATGGAATGTAGTTTCCTTTTTTAAATCTCCCATTTTCCCTTTTTCTGATACTATCCCTTCTCCATTTCTATTTCCTTTTTTTCATGTTATATCAGTAAAATAAAACTATACATGTGTTCTTTATGTATATCCACAACAGAAATATAGTTCTCAAGAGTTCCTTTTACCTGTTTCTGCTTCTCTTGGGTCCTATGGTGAGAGATCAAATTTTTTGTTTAGATCTGTTTTTTTCCTTAGAAACAAATTGATTTCATCTGTTTTATTAAATGTCCATCTTCTTCCATGGAAGAAAATGTTCAGCTTAGCTGGGTAGTTTATTCTTGATTGCATTCCCAGCTCTTTTGCCTTTTGGAATATCAGATACCAGTCCCTTTCATCCTTCAATGTGGCGGTAGCCAGATCTTGAGTGATCCTTATTGTGGCACCTCGGTATTTGGATTATTTTTTTTTCCTGGCTGCTCTGCTTGTAATTTTTCATTAGTCTGATAGTTCTTAAATTTGGCCACAATATTCCTTGGAGTTTTTATTTTAGGGTCTTTTTCACAAGGTGTTTGATGAATTCTTTCAATGCCTATTTTACCTTCTGATTCTATTACATCTGGGCAGTTTTCTTTGATGATTTCCTGTAAAATAGTATCTAGGCTCTTTTCTTATCATAATTTTAGGGAAATCCAATGATCTTCAGATTATCTCTCCTTGATCTATTTTCCAGGTCTATTGCTTTTCCAAGTAGATATTTAACCTTTTTTTTTCTAATTTTTTTCATTTTTTTGGTTTTGTTTGACTGATTCTTGATGTGTCAATGAATCATTCATTTGTATTTGTTCGGTTCTGATTTTTAATGAGTTATTTTCTTCTTTTGTTAATTTCCAATTGATTTTTTAAATGAGTTGTTTTGCTCTATGGGATTTTTTTCCATTTCAGTAATTTTGTTTTTTAGTGAGTTATTTCCTTTTTCCAATTCACACATCTGACTTTCCTGGAATTTCTTTACCTTTTTCAATTCACAAATTTTATTTCCCTGTACTTCCTGGAAGTTCTTTACCTTTTCCAATTCACATTTCAGTAAGTTGTTACTTTCTTGCATAGCTTTCTCTTTCCCATTTTTTCTTCTAGCTCTCTTTTAAGATTTTTAATAGTCTCTTCTAGGAGAGATTTGTGTAATGGGAACCAGGTTACATCCTCCTTTGTGGTTTTATCAGGAAATTGTCTGCTATTAGTCTCCTTGGGGGTGAAAACCTGCTCTGTTTCTGTATAGGAACTATCAATTGTCCTTTTAATATTTTTACTCATCTTTTTTAAAGCCTGTAGGGTCTGCCTTCAGGGAAAGGTTACCAACTTCCTCTGAAGAACAGGGATAGGTGTATGGACAGTAGCTGTCCTGCAAACAGGATGCAAAGAGTGAGGTACAGGAGTCCTCTGGGAAAAGTTCCCCACTTGAAGTGACTCAAACCTGGGCAACACAAGGTGTGAGCTGTGGGAGCGTCCAGTGAAGAACCCTGCTGTGCAGATTAGTGACTGCCCTGGGGCTAGAAGCTTAGTAGTGAAAGTGTCATTTCCCCAAGCCAAAGCCCACTATGGGACAGTGGGTATTAGCAGCTGACCAGTGAATAGCAGCATGGACCGGTAGTGTCTCTGCCCAGTTAGCGTGAAGTTCTATTGCCCCAGGCCAAGCCACCCAGATTAGAGGCTGTCCCAGGCTTCTCCTCCCACCACCCCCCCTCCCAATGTGCAGATTTGTGACTGTCCCATGCAAAAGCCCCATGTTGCAGAATGTGGCTACACAGAAGTTCTGTAGTCTGTGCTGGTTCATTTACTTCAGGTTTTCAGTGAATATAGCCAGATCCTGTTAGGTTCTGGCATTTTTTATTGTACCCTCTACCTTTGGCCTTAATTTCTCTGCTGTTTTGCTGCTTTGCAAGCAGAGCAGAGCAGTCAGCCTATGGCAGAGTTGTCTGTAAATTTTCTAACCACAGAGGCTACCCCCACCCAGTCTGCTCAATATGCTAGCCTCTAATTCTCTATCCTTGTTTGTGCTGATCTGTTCCCACCTCTCAGGAAAAATATTTTCTGGCCATCTTCCAGATTATCTTTGGCTGGTAAGTTGCTGTACTTCTAATCTTTGTGAATTTTACCAGTCAAGTGCTATTTTTGAGGCTGAACTTAATAATTGGTTGTAAGGGTATGAGAAGAGTTTAGAAAGCCACATGTGCCTTCTCTACCATCTTGGCTCCGCCCCCCCAGCGCTGTTTTCAAAAATGACAATTAATAAAAATCTTTAAGACACTAAGAATAGCTGTAAGTTTACCTCAACAATGATTATCTCTACTTATTAAGAAAAAATGGTTCATTATTTTACTTAACACAATAAAAAAAAAATTTCATAAATTGTCTGGATGGGACATGAACATATGCCAGATAATGGTTAGCTATAGTTTGTAGGTTAACCTAATAATTATCCAATATGAAAAATATGGCTATGGAAATGATGCTGAATATGAATACCTCATATAAGGGAAGGGTATATAAATTCTCCTTGATAAGATGGAAATATGGTCCTTTTGCCAATACTGTTTTTTTTTTTAAACATTTAATATCACATACAGTGGTACAGTAGCCCTCTAGAGGAAGAATAGTTTTAAATTAGAAAATTCACTTTCCATAAATATTTTCATTGTCCAATCAGGACTGGATTAGTTTTAAGTCAATATTTTGGGTGTGTCTGTGTGTGTGTATATATGTATATATGAATATGAATATGTTTATATATATATATATAATAAACATATATAATCATATATTTTATATGTATACAATATATTTTAACTTTTGATTCTGTGTGTCAGAGTGAATTTGAAGGCCTTTTAAAAAGTAAAAAAAAAAAAGAAAAAAAAAGAAAAAGTAGAAAATGTCTAAGAGACTGTAAAAGGTCTTTTAATATTATCAGGGTACCTTCCTTAAAGACAATAAAAAACAAAGAAACAAAAGAAACAAAATATATGGCAAAATGTTTTAAGTGGAAGTGACTAGTACACTTTTTGTTCTGTAGTAGCCATAGAGGTTTTCGAGTGAGTTTCCAGATGAATAGTGCAGATCAGTGGATCAAGCAAAGCAGTTGATTAGCAAGATTTATGTTGCTGAGGCTTCATTGCAGAACCTTCAAATAGAAACCAGATTACAAGGTGTTTCTTTGAGGGTACATTAGAGGGCAAGATGTTGTTTGCATATTTCTATAGTAATTTGTAATAAAATAATACATTTTAAACAATTTTGAATTATTTTCTGTAGCTATATGTCTCATTAGAACCATGTTCCATACATTTGTATGAATTAATAGAAACTGAAATAAGCTACACCAGAAAAATTATTCATGCTATAGCAACAACATCTTAAAAGCAAATAGTTTCAGAAGCTTTAAAAACTCTGATAAACCTTTATTCCAGAGGATCAGTGATGAATAATACTAGTACCACATGAGAAGACAACAAATTAATGGACTAACCATGAGGTATGCAAAATATTTTTGGTCTTGGAAAATGTGGAAACTTGTTTCACTTAATTATAAATATTTTTTATTTGAGCTTTAATTTTATTTTGTTTTGGGGGAAGAATAAGGGGGAAAAGAATAAATTCTTTGTAATTTAAAAAAATACTTTGTTAAAAAGTCTTTCCCTAAGAAAAAATAAATACATATTTAAATGTTACCTTGTCCTAATTTTTCTACCAGGAATCCATTGTTATATATGAAAGTTAATGGTTTCATGTCAGCAAAAATATCAACAGAATTGACCAGTGCAGAATTCTATAAGGTCCTTTAAAATGTAATTTTCTAAGTCTTCTGCATTTATATCAGATGTCTTTTCTCTGTTAAAAAAGTGACCTTGAAGCACAATGTTCAGGGGACTGACTAAAGCTGTTTTTTCCAGAGTAATAATCTCTGATGACAAATCTGAAATTTGTTGAAAACTTTCTTTTAGAAGAAAAATTATGTAATTAACTCATTTTCACTTTATGTAATAATTTACTAACAGATAAATCCCTGGAGAAGCACTTCCTTTATCAGAAAAAAAAATTATTTTTCAAAGATTCTAAAAAAAAGAGTATGATGGATTTTAAAGCATCAAAGAGAAAATAAAGGGCTATTGGTTTTCAACTTCACTATTTGTTTTATTCTTGACTTTCTCTTTGTCTGTATTGTTATTTTCAAAAGAATGACCCTGATTTGGACAGCAAAGATTTTTTTTTTATATTCAATATGAACTAAGGTTTTTGTTGTAAAGTAACTATATAAAGTAAATATTGTTCTTATCAAAATTGAATAGGGCATAGTCAATTTTTTTTTAACTTTAACATATTTTTGGACTCAAAATAAGTGGAGATACTCTTTAGGCAGAAAGAAAGTGATTAAATAATATGTCAATTGACATATTTTTAGAATTAAGGATAAGGATTAAATTTGTGGTTTCATTAGTTTGTTATAGAATATCCAGATAAGTACACACCATCTAAACATACAGTTCCATTAGTTTCTTTGAAACTTTTAGTCTTAAAAAGTTGCCTATAACACAGAAAGGTTAAATAACTTGTCCAGGATTAAGCAGCCAGTAAAACAAAGCCGTTATTTGAACACTAATAACTCACTCTAGTAAAAAGGAAGAAGGCAAAAGTTCAGAGTTAATAACTTAAAGTATTGCTAAATTAGTAGTGTAGAATAATGTTACTGTTATCATAACTTGTGAAATTAACCTTCAGTAAAATAACATGGCATTATTGTAGCTGTATTCAAGAACATTGTTCATTCTTTAAACTTAAATTACTCTTAATTGAAAAAAAAAGATGCATCTGCCAATTTATAAGCCATTAATTGTGTTTTCAAGGACCATTACTGAGGACATTTTGCTTCATCTCCTACTAAAGGTGATATATAATAGAAAAGAATGTTTTCATCCAAAATAATTATGTAATTTCCTTCATATTATTAAAATATCAGATAATGTCATTGTGTCTAATTTTCCTTTTTTTGTATGGATATTTTCATTTGACTTTTGGATAGCAGCAGGAAAAGACTGGACAGACAGTAGATGTGATAGATTTCAAGTTGTGATTTATAATATATGCTGGACATGTCTAAGAGACTGATAAATCCAGTGAGACTTCTTTGGAGGTAATTTCCAAATATGGGAATACCTCAGAGATTTTGTGGGTTCAATTCCAGACTACTATAATAAAGAGAATATTCCAAGAAATTGAGTCACACAAAATTTTTGACTTTCTGATGGGCATAAAAGTTATGTTTATTGTCATATTTTAGTTTATTGAATGGACAATATTATGTCAAAAACATATATATATATATATATATATATATATATATATACAGTTAAATATTTTAGTTCAAAAATACTTATCATCATCTAAGTCTTTAGCAGGTCATAAGCTTTTTGTTGGTGGAGAGTCTTACCTTTTTGTTGATGCTGCAATCATTGAAGATTCTGGTCATTGGCAATTTCTTAAAATAAAACAGCAATGAAGTTTGCCTTATCAGTAGACTTTTCGTTTCACAACATCCTTAGAGATCATTATAAGGTAATGAATTTACATACTGTTGATGTTGTAGCCTAGGAACAAGGGAGGCACAAAGAGAGGTAGAAAGAGACAAAAAAAAATCCAGCTGATGAGTGGAGCACTTAGATTGAATAAAATTATTGATTAAGTTTATCTTCTTATATGGACTTGGTTAACCAATAAAATTATAATAATAACATCAAAGATCAGTGATCATAGATCACCAAGACAGAAAAAAAATAATATTGCTTGAAATATTGTGAGAATTACCAAAATGTGACACAATGACATGCTATGAGCACATGCACTAACATGAAAAATGGCACCAACTAGACTTGCTTGAAAATACGTCATGGTCATCATAAAAGACTCAGAAAAAAATGTAAGTATTGACATCTAAATATAAGGATAGAGAATAGTTTCTCAGACATCAAATAAGCTTGCAAATTAGAGGATTATGTTTATATATAAGCAAAACTTATGCTCTGATTTAGTTTAACCCTACCATTTTACAGATGAGAGTACCATGGCCCTTGTGTGGAGAGTTTAGGTAATTAGTCCAAAGTCACACAAATCTATTAAGTAGCAGGGACAAAATTTAAGTCCAAATCCTTTCCCTCCAAAGGTAGTGCTTTCCTATTGCATCACTGCCAGGAAAATAAAAGAAAGGCAAAAAAAATAAAGATTAACCTAAAAAAAAAAAAAAAAAAGACCTCTGATATACAAAAAAATTAGACACTCACTGTTGTGCCTTGAAGATTCTTCCTGTGTTAGAAATTAGAAAGAGGCAAGTGCTAAACCAAAGGCAGTACCTAAATTCATAGATACCTATATTAATCGATTAAAGGAAAGAGATTAGACTTAACTAACCTAGAAAACAATTAAATTCTAGCTACAAAGAGAAGCATCATTAAATTCTCAATTGTAGAAAAGGGATAATAAAAGCACCCACCTTCCAAAATTGTCATAAGGATGAAATAAGATGTTACTTGTAAATAGTGCTTAGTACAATCTCTAGTACTTAATTGGTGCTATGTAAATACTCATTCTCTTCTCTTCCCTCTAAGAAGAAGGAAGAATTTTGTATTGATAATCTAAATTTTCATCCATGCAAAACCCACAATCCCCAACTTCATCTGAAATAGTCTTGATTCTTCAGTGCAAGCTGAAAACTAAAAGCTGGTGATCTGCCTTTTACACTTGATAAAATTCTAGGACACAATGCAATCAAACTGGTCATGCCAACTTATTTCATTTTTACAAGGTAATAAAAGTGGTATATTAGAGAAATTTAAAGACATCTTACTTTAAATAAAATCAAAGTAGCAAACAAAGTCTTTAATAGAAAACATGAAGATAAACGTAAGATATATATATATATATATATATATATTTATATATATAAAGAAAGAAAAATAGATTATAAAAAAGGAAAATAGGTAGGTAGATAGGTAGATAGATAGACAGCTAGACAAATAGATTAGGTTGCTTCAGAAGTGATTTAATGATCAAAGTTACATAGTAGTCATTAAACTACTTTACATTGATACAAATCAATGTAAAATTGGATTTAGATTCCTAGTAGAGTTACTCAGGAAGGAGTCCTTGATTCTGATCTGCTAAATTTTTATCAGTGACTCAGATAAAGAAAAACAAATGTAGGGACACACTTAAATAGAAAGAAGTTGTGCAAAAATAAATGAAAAGAGAGAATTAAAGGGGGAAAAGTAAAAGATAATAGCAAACAGGGTTAGAAATGATTGTTAGAAACTATAATATGATTTGTTTTTTTTTAAAAGAATATTCACTAATCGGGAGTCAAGATGGTGGAGAAGGCACTTGAGACTTTCTAAGCTCCTCTCATACCCTCACAACCAATTATTAAATTTAGCTTCAAAAATAGCACTTAATTAGTAAAATTCACAAAGATTAGAAGTACAACAACTCACCAGCTGAAGATAACCTGGAAGATCACCAGAACAGGTTTGTCCTGAGTACCAGGAAAAGACCAGCACAAACAGGGATAGAAGTAAAGGATAGATAATATTGAGCAGACTGGGAAGGGGTGGCCTCTGTGGTTAGAAAACTTACAGAGACAACTCTTTCATAGGCTGATTGCTCTGCCTTGGTTGCAAAGCAGTAGACCAGCAGAAAAAATTAAAGCCAAAGGTTGAGGAAACTCTAAAAAAATGTCAGAACCTAACAAGATCTGGCTATACCCACCCAAAATCAAAAGTGACTCAGCACAGACTTCAGCACACCTTTGTAACCGGGCCAAGGTAATCACAAATCTGTACTACAGGGAGGCTCAGTCTGGGGCAATAGAACTTCCGAAGCCCTACCTGTGCTTCCCTGGGCAGAGAAACTTCCAGTCTGTGTGGGGCTATTCTCTGGTCAACTACTAATACCCACAGCTCCACAGTGAGCTTTGGCTTGGGGTAGTGACAGTTTAACTGCTCAGCCTCTATCCCCAGGGCAGTCACTAATCTTCACAGCGAGGTTCTTCACTGGGCACTGCACCTCAGCCCTGTGATACCCAGGCCTGAATCATTTCAGATTGGGAGCTTTTTTCCAAAGCACTCCTGTACCTTGCTGCTCTTTGCAGCCCGTTTGCAGGACTGCTACTGTCCATATATCTATCCCTGCTCTGCAGAGGAAGATGGTAACTTCCTTGCCCTGAAGGCAGATCCTACAGGTCTAAAAAAAATGAGTAAAAAAATAAAAAAAGACTATCAAGAGCTTCTATAGAGAAAGAGAGCAGGTTTTCAACTCCTAGGAGACTAATAGCAGACAGTCTCCAGACAATACCCCAAAGAGGGATGTAACCTGGCCCCCATCACATAAATCTCTCCTAGAAGAGACTATTAAAAATCTTAAAAGAGAGGTAGAAAAAAAAATGGGGAAAGGAAAGAGAAGCTATGCAAGAAACTAAACTGATGCTGAGTGAAACGAGCAGGGCCAAGAGATCATTATATACTTCAATAACAATACTATATGAAGGCCAATTCTGATGGTCTTGGCCATCCTCAGCAATGAGATCAACCAAATCATTTCCAATGGAGCAGTAATGATCTGAACCAGCTACACCCAGTGAAAGAACTCAGGGAGATGACTAAGAACCATTACATTGAATTCCCAATCCCCATATTTTTGCCCACCTGCATTTTGGATTTCCTTCACAGGCTAATTGTACAATATTTCAGAGTCTGATTCTTTTTGTACAGCAAAATAGCAGTTTGGTCATATATACTTATTGTGTATCTAATTTATATTTTGATATATTTAACATCTACTGGTCATCCTCCCATCTGGGGGAGGGGGGAGGGGAAAGAGGGGAAAAAATGGAACAAGAGGTTTGGCAATTGTCAATGCTGTAAAGTTTCCCATACATATAACCTGTAAATAAAAGGCTATTAAATTAAAAAAGAAAAAGTAACAGCTTCCTGAAATGCGAATTGGAAAAGGTAAAGAACTCCCAGGAAGTGCATGGGAACAAAATTTGTGAATTGGAAAAGGTAAAGAACTCCCAACAAAGTAGGATTTGTGAATTGGAAAAAGAAAATAACTCATTAAAAAGTTAGTGAAATGGGAAAAAAATTCCATAGAGCAAAACAACTCATTTAAAAACTCAATTGGACATATTCAAAAAGCAGTAAAAAAAAAAGCTAATGAAGAAAATAACTCAACAAAAATCAGAACTGAACAAATAGAAATGAATGATTCATTGAGACATCAAGAATGAGTCAAGCAAAACAAAAAAAATGAAAAAAAAATTAGAAAAAAAAAGTTAAATATCTACTTGGAAAAGCAATAGACCTGGAAAATAGATCGAGGAGAGATAATCTGAAGATCATTGGATTTCCCAAAAATTATGATAAGAAAAGAGCCTAGATACTATTTTACAGGAAATCATCAAAGAGAACTGCCCAGATGTAATAGAATCAGAAGGTAAAATAGGCATTGAAAGAATTCATCAAACACCTTCTGAAAAAGACCCTAAAATAAAAACTCCAAGGAATATTGTGGCTAAATTTCAGAACTATCAGACTAAAAAAAAATATTACAAGCAGCTAGAAAAAAACAATTCAAATACCAAGGCGCCACAATAAGGATCATTCAAGATTTGGCTGCTGCCACATTAAAGGATCAAAGGACTGGAATCTGATATTGTAAAAGGCAAAAGAATTTGGAATGCAGCCAAGAATAAACTACCCAGCTAAGCTGATCATTTTCTTCAAAGGAAGAAGATGGACATTTAATGAAACAGATGAAATCCATTTGTTTATAAGGAAAAAACCAGATTTAAATAAAAAAATTAGATCTCCAACCACAGGACTCAAGAGAAGCAAAAAGAGGTAAAAGGAACTCTTGAGGACTGTATTTCTGTGGTGGATGTACATAAAGCTACATGTATAATTTGATGTTACTGATATAACATAAAAAGAGGAAGTAGAAATGGAAATGGTATAGTGTCAGAAAAAGGTGAAAAGAGGAGACAAAAAGAAGGAAACAACATCCCACGAAAAGGCCAAGGAAACCTATCATATCTGAGGGAACTTAGAGAGGAGGGGGGACATTGTGTGAATCTTACCCTCATCAGAGTTGGCTCAAAGAGAAAATAATTGACATATTTGTTTTACAGAGAAACTTCTCTTGTCTTATTAAAAAGTGGGAGAGGAAAAGGGAAAAGCAAAAGAGTAATAAGGGAAGGGTAGAAGAAAGGGGAAGGGATTCAAAGGGAGGAAGCAGGGATCCTAAAGAGGAAGAGCTGTGTGACACAACTGAAGCCCATAAGTTTAATACTGGGAAAGGGGGATGGGGGGGCAAAAAAAGGAAAGCATAATCTGAGGATAATAAGGTGGCAGGGAATACAGAATTAGTCATTTTAACCATAAATGTGAATGGGATGACCTCTCTCATAAAGCAAAAGTGGATAGCAGACTGGATAGAAAGTCAGAACCCTACAATATGTTGTTTACATTTTTACATTTTACATTTACATTTAAAGCAGGGAGATACATACAGAGTAAAGGTAAAAGGCTGGAACAGAATCTATCATGCTTCAGGTGAAGTCAAAAAAGCAGGGGTAGCCATCCTTATCTCAGATAAAGCAAAAGGAAAAATTGATCTAATTAAAAGAGATAAGGAAGGAAACTATATCTTACTAAAGGGTAGCATAAACAATGAAGCAATATCAATACTAAACATATATGCAGAAGGTAGTATAGCATCTAACTTCCTAAAGAAGTTAAGAGAGTTACAAGAAGAAATAGAAAGCAAATCCATAATAGTGGGAAATCTCAACCTTGCACTCTCAGAATTAGATAAATCAAACAATAAAACAAATAAGAAAGAAATTAAAGAGGTAAATAGAATATTAGAAAAATTAGATATGATAGATCTTTGGAGAAACCTGAATGGTGACAGAAAGGATTATACTTTCTTCTCAGCAGTTCATGGAACCTATACAAAAATTGACCATATATTAGGACACAAAGACCTCAAAATTAAATTCAGGAAGGCAGAAATAGTAAATGCTTTCTTTTCAGATCACGATGCAATAAAAACTACATTCAACAAAAAGTTAGGGGTAAATAGACCAAAAATAATTGGAAACTAAATAATCGCATCTTAAAGAATGATTGGGTGAAATGGCAAATTATAGACACAATAATTTCACGCAAGATAATGACAATGATGAGACATCATATAAATTTTGCGGGATGCAACCAAAGTGATAATAAAGGGAAATTTTATATCTTTAGAGGCTTATTTGAATAAAATAGAGAAAGAAGATCAGTGAATTGGGCTTGCAACTTAAAAAGCTAGAAAAAGACCAAATTAAAAACCCCCAATCAAATACTAAACTTGAAATTCTAAAATTAAAAGGAGAAATTAATAATATTGAAAGTAGGAAAAAAGTGTTGAATTGATAAATAAAACTAAGAGTTGGTTTTATGAAAAAACCAACAAAATAGATAAACCTTTGGTAAATCTGACTAGAAAAAGGAAAGGGGAAAATCAAATTGTTATTCTTAAAATTGAAAAGGGAGAACTCTCTACCAATGAAGAGTAAATTATAGCAATAATAATGAGTTACTTTGCCCTACTTTATGCCAATAAATTTGATAACCTAAGTGAAATGGATGACTACCTTCAAAAATATAGGCTTCCCAGATTAACACAGGAGGAAGTAAATTGCTTAAATAGTCCCATGTCAGAAAAAGAAATAGAACAAGCTATTAATCCACTCCCTAAGAAAAAATCCCCAGGACCAGATGGATTTATATGTGAATTTTACCAAACATTTAAAGAACAATTAGCCCCAATGCTATATAAACTATTGGGGAAAATAGGGAATGAAGGAGTCCTACCAAATTCCTTTTATGACACAGACATGGTACTGATATCTAAACCAGGTAGGTTGAGAACAGAGAAAGAAAATTATAGAGATGGATGAAATAAGAGGCAGACATGAATTGGAGCTCTTTCAGGAAGACAAAATGCTGTTATTGTTTCACTACTTTCTGAAAAGTACAAGTATTTCACCCCAGAGTTAAAAGAATATCTTATTACTAAGATGAAGAATATGCTAGAGAAATTTAGTCCCTATGTCATTGTGTCTGAAAATTTCAAAAGACATGAAGATGACTATTTGAGTCAATCTAACAGTACTGAAAAATCTGATCTTTTAAAAATTAGTCATTAGTCCTTCAGCTCTTGTATATAATATACAGAGGCAGGTATGAGGGAGTAATTTCCATGGACCTTGGGGATCTCTATCACTTACTTTAGGAAAAAGAAAACAACCCATTACTTAGTCATATATCTGTAAGAATGTAGGAAATTATTTCTACTTGGACACAAGATCAGGATTTGTTTGCCAGCAAATGAAAGTTCCTGTGCCTAAGATTAAGATATGTCTTGATTATACTGATGGAAGTCTTCTGTTTTACAATACTTTTAAAGTCTCCCTCATCAACAGAATACAAACTATGTCACTCAAAGAACTAATCAAGCCTCTGTCCTCTCTTTGTTCTTCTTTGCCAGGAGCAAAAATTGGTCCTATGATGGATTGTCCAGTGGAATATTTGTGGTACTGTCTGACCTGAGCATCTTTATTTTTTGTGAAGGAACTCTAGGCTAAGCCAAAGTCACTGTGTATGATCACTGCAAACTGGAAAAATAATAGAATAACTGGCAGGGACATAGAAATATGCTGAAGATCAGCCCTTACAAGGAATAAAGGATCCAATTTGTTGAAAAGTTTAAGACTGTCTGTAGCAATGCCTGCAAAAGGACATCATTTATATCATTTATAAGACATTTATTTGCAATCACTTTCAATGCATTGTATATTATTTTGTTATTACAATAAATCAAAGTTGATTGAATTTTTTAAAATATTGTGAGACTGCAGTATCCCCATTTTACATAAAATGAAAATGGGGCTGAGGATTTAAAAGGCTTATTGAAAGTCACTCAACCAGTCAGTGTTTTAGTCAAGATTCATATTCAAAACTTCCTGACTCCATGTCCAGCATTTTTTTTTTTCACTATGCCACTTAACTGCCTCACTGGAAGTAGAAAAAACAGTTCATTATTGCACTGAACTATGTTTTCTTTATCTTAAAAATGAGGTAATATACTACATAATCTCTCAGGCCCTTTCAGTTTCAAATTTACAGTTATCTTAGAATCAAATGAAGTTAACTTCAGATGAAATTAAAAAAAAAAAAAGGGGGTAGCAATCCTGATCTCAGATCAAGCAAAAGCAAAAGTAGTTCTAATTAAAAGGAACAAAAAAGGAAACTATATGTTTCTAAAGGGTATCATAGATAATGAAGTAATATCAAATATATACCAAGTGCTATAGCATCTAAATTCCTAAAGGAGAATTTAAGAGACCTGCAGGAAGAATTAGACAGAAAAACTATAATAGTGGGATCTCAACTTGGCTCTCTCTATCAGACCTACATAAATTCAACCACAAAATAAATTAGAAAATTTATTTCTAATTAGAAAGTTAGATCTAATTAGAAAATTAGAAAGAAGTTAAAAAGGTAAACGAAATTTTAGAAAAATTTCTTTGGAGAAAATTGAATGGGGACAACAAGAAGTATCTTTTTTTCCTCTGACATTCATGGAGCATATACAAAAATTGGCCATATATTAGAGCAGAAAGACCTCAAAACCAAATGTAGAATGGCAGAAATAGTAACTGCATTTTTTTCAGATTGTGATGCAATGACAAGAGAATGACAATAATGAGACAATATACCAAAATTTGTGGGATACAGCCAAGGCAGTTCTTAGGAGAAATTTCATATCTCTAGCTGCTTACTTGCATAAAATAGAGAAAGAGAAGATCAATGAATTGGGATTGAAACTAAAAATGCTAGAAAAATAACATTAAAAACTCCCAGTTAAATACCAAATTTGAAATTCTGAAAATAAAAAGAGATTAATAAAATTGAAAGTAAAAAAAAAACACATTGCATTAATAAAACAAAGAGCTGGTTTTGTGAAAAACCAACAAAATAGATAAACTTTGTTAATTTGATTAGAGAAAGGAAAGAAGAAAATCAAATTGTTAGTCTCAAAAATGAAAAGATAGAACTTTTCACCAATGAAGAAGAAATTAGAGCAATAATTGGGACCTATGTTGCCCAACTATATATATCAATAAATTTAATAATTTAATTGAAAAGTAGGAATTTCTACAAAAATGAAGATTGCCAGGAATAATAGAAAAAGAAATAAATTAAATAGTCCTATTTTAGAAAAAGAAATAGAACAAGATGTTAATTAAATCCCTAAGAAAAAATCTCCAGGGCTAGATGGATTTACATTTAAAGAACAATCAATTCCAATACACTTTTCAAAGTATTTGAAAAAATAAGGGAAAAGGCAGTCCTACCAAATTCCATTTATAATACAGATATGTTGCTGATACTTAAACCTGGTAGGGTGAAAACAAAGTAAGAAACCTATAGACTAATTTCCCTAATGAATATTGATGCAAAAATCTTAAGTAAAATATTAACAAAGAGATTACAGAAAGTCATCCCCAGTATAATACATCACAACCAAGTATGATTTATACCAGGAATACAAGGCTGGTTCAATATTAGGAAAACAATTAGCATAATTTTCTATCTCAATAAATAACCTTAACAAAAATCATGATTATCTCAATTAATGCAGAAAAAGTATTTGACAAAATCCAACATCCAATCCTATTTAAAACACTAGAGAGTATAGGAATAAATGGACTTTTCCTTAAAATGATCAGTAGGAACTATTTACAACCATCAGCAAGCATCATATGTAATGGGGACAGGATAGACCCATTCCCCATAAGATCATGAGTGAAACAAGTTTGCACCAATACCATTACTATTTAATATAGTATTTGAAATAGCTTTGGCAATAAGAGAAGAAAAAGAGATTAAAGGAATTAGAGTAAGTAATGAGGAAAGCAAATAATCACACTTTGAAGATGATATGATGGTATACCAGTGGTTTTCAAACTTTTGTTATCAATATCTTTATCCTATTAAAAATGATTGAGGATCTGTCCAAAGAGTTTTTGTTTTTGTGGCTTATAGTTATAGATATTGATCATATTAAAAATAAAAACTAATTATGAATTTGTAGACTCTCTGAAAGGATTTCAGAGATTCCCGGGATGCTCTGGACCAGACTTTGAGAACCATTGCTCTAAAGAATCAACTAAAAATACTAGAAACAACTCACAACTTTAGCAAAGTTGCAGGATACAAAATAAATCCACAGAAATCATCAGCATTTTTCTATATTGCCAACAAAGTTCAGCAGCCAGAGATTCAAAGGGAAATTCCATTTAAAATAACTGTGTATGTAATATAAAATATTTGGGAGTCTACTGCCAAAGCAAAGTCAAGAACTATATGAACACAACTACAAAATGCTTTCCACACAAATCAATTGAGATCTAAACAACTGGAAAAACATTAAGAGCTCTCATGCTTAGGCCAAGTGAATATAACAAAAATTATAATACTACCTAAATTAGTCTACTTATTTAATGCCATGCCACTCAAACTCCCAAGAAGTTATTTTTAAAATCCAGAAAAAAATAACAATGTTCATCTGGAAGAACAAAAGGTCAAAAATTTCAAGAGAGTTAGTGGAGGAAAATGCCACTGAATGTAGCCTAGCTGTGTCAGATGTAAAAGTATATTATAAAGCAGTGTGTATAAAGCAGTATGTAAAAGTGTATTATAAACCACTTGGTACTGGCTAAGAAATAGAGTAGTAGATCAGTGGAATAAGTTAAGATCACAAGACAAAATATTCAATAACTATAGCAATCTAGTGTTTGACAAACCCCAAAATCCCAGCTTTTAGGATAAGAACTCACTATTTGACAAAAACTGCTGGAAAATTGGAAACTAGTATGGAATGAACTAGGCATTGACCCACACTTAACACCACATAAGCAAGATAAGGTCGAAATGAGTTCATGATTTAGATATAAATAGTGATATTGTATGCAAATTAGAAGAATATAGGATAGTTTACCTCTCAGATCTGTGGAGAAAGAAGGAATTTGTGTACAAAGAAGAACTGGAACTCATTATTGAGCAACAAACAGATAATTTTGATTATATTACATTAAAAAGTTTTTGTACCTACAATACTAATGCATATAAGATTAGAAAAGCAATTAAATGGGAAAATATTTTTACATTCACGGGTTCTGATAAAGGCCTCATTTCTAAAATATGTAGAGAATTGACTCAAATTTATAAGAATTCAAGCCGTTCTCCATTGATAAATGGTCAAAAGATATGAATAGACAATTTTCAAATGAAGAAATTAAAACCATTTCTTATCATATGCAAAGGTGGTCTAAATCACTATTGAGCAAAGAAATGCAAATTAAGACAGATCTATGGTAACACTACATACATCTCAAATTGGCTTAAGATGACATGAAAAGATAATGATGAATTTTGGAGGAGATGTGTGAAAACTGGGACACTAATATGTTATTAGTGGAATTGTCAACTGATCTAGCTATTTTGGATAGCAATTTGGAACTATGGGTTATCAAAATGTGCATACCATTTATCCAGCAGTGTTTCTACTGAGATTCTATTCCAAAGAGATTATAAAGGAGGGGAAAGGACCCACATGTGCAAAAATGTTTGTGATAGCCCTTTTTGTAATGGCAAGAAACAGGAAAGTGAATAAATGCCCATCAGGTAGAGAATGGATGAATTAAGTTATGGTATATTAATGTTATAGAATATGATTTTTCTGCAAGAAACTATCAGCAGGATGGTTACAGAAAGGCCTACTGAGACTTATATGAACTGATCCTAAGTGAAATGAGCAGGACCAAGAGATCATTGTATATGGCAAAACAAGATTATATGATGATCAACTCTTATGGATGTGGCTCTCTTCAACAATGAAGTTATTCAGGCCAATTCCAATGATCTTATAATAATGAAAGCCATCCATTCTCAGAGAGAGGACTATGGGAACTGAGTGTGATTCACAGCATAGCATTTTCACTTCTTTTGTTGTTCTTTGCTTGAATTTTATTTTCTTTCTCATTTTTTACTTCTTAATCAGATTTTTCTTGTGCAGCAAAATAATTGTATAAAATTTATGCCAATATTGGATTTCTATATATATATATATATATATATGTACATATATATATATATTTTTTTTTTACCATGTTTAACATATATTGAATTATTTGCTTTCTAGCGGAGGTAAGGGGAGGTGTGAAAAACTGGAATACAAGGTTTTTCAAGGGTTGAAGTTGAAAAATTATCTTTGCATATGTTTGAAAATTTAAAAAGCTTCATTAAAAATTTCAAAACATAACAAAATCATTTTTATTATAGCTTTTTATTAACAAAACATATGCATGGATAATTTTTCAACACTGACCCTTGCAAAGTCTTCTGTTCCAACTTTTCCCCTCTTTCCCTCCACTCCTTCCTCAGATGGCAGGCAGTCCCATACATGTTAAACATGTTAAAATATATATTAAATACAATATATGCATACATATTTATACATTTATCTTACTACACAAGAAAAATCAGATTTAGAAGAAGGTAAAAATAACCTGAGAAGAAAAACAAAAATGCAAGCAAACAATAACAGAAAGAGTGGAAATGCTATGTTGTGGTCCACACTCATTTCCCAGTATTCTTTTGTTGGGTGTAGCTGGTTCTGTTCATTACTAATCAATTGGAATTGATTTGGATCCTCTCATTCTTGAAGAGAGCCAGTTCCATCATAATTGATCCTTATATAGCATTACTGTTAGAGTATAATGATCTCCTAATTCAAGTCATTTCACTTAGCATCAGTTCATGTAAGTCTTGCCAGGCCTCTCTGTAACCATCCCGCCTATAGTTGCTTGCAGAAAATTAATATTCCATAACATTCATATACCATAACTTAATTCAGCCATTCTTTAACTGATGGGCATTCACTCAGTTTCCCATTTTTTGCCACTACAAAAAAGGCTGGCTACAAACATTTTTTCCATACATATCCCTTTCCCTTCTTTAATATCTCTTTGGAATATAAGCCCAGTAGTAATACTGCTGGATCAAAGGGTATGCACAGTTTGATAACTTTTTGAGTATAGCTGCAAATTGCTCTGCAGAATGATTGGATCCATTCACAATTCCACCAACAATGTATCAGTGTCCCAGTTTTCCTGCATCTTCTTTAACATTCATCATTATCTTTTCCTGTCATCTCAGCCAATCTGACAGGTGTGAGTGGTATCTCAGAGCTGTCTTAATTTGCATTTCTCTGATCAATAATGATTTGGAACACCTTTTAATATGAATAGAAATAATTTCAATTTCATAATCTGAAAATTGTCTGTTCATATCCTTTGATTATCAATTGGAGAATGATATTATTTCTTATAATTTAGCATCATTTCTCAATATATTTTGGAAATGAGAACTTTTAACTGTAAAAATGTTTTCCCCTTTTATTGCTTCCCTTTTAATCTTGTTTGCATTAGTTTGCTTGTATAAAAGCTTTTTAATTTGATATAGTCAAAATTTTCTATTTTGTAATCAATAATGATCTCTAGTTCTTTGGTCACAAATTCCTTCCTCTTCCACAGGTCTGAAAGGTAAACCATCCTATGTTCTTCTAATTTACTTATAATCTCATTCTTTATGCCTAGATTATGAACCCATTTTGATTTTATCTTGGTGTATGGTGTTAAGTGTGGATGAATGCCTAGTTTCTGCCATACTAATTTAAATTTTCCCATCAGTTTTTGTCAAATAGTGAATTCTTATCCCCAAATTTGGGGCCTTTGGGTTTGTCAAACACTAGATTGGTATAGATATTGACTATTTTGTCCTGAATCTAAGCTATTCCATTGATCAACTAGTTATTTCTTAGCCAATACCAAATGGTTTTGGTGACTTCTGCTTTATAATATAGTTTTAGATCTGGTACAGCTAGGCCACCTTATCTGATTTTTTTTTAGTTCCCTTGAAATTCTTGACTTTTTGTTCTTCCATATGAATTTAGTTATTTTTTCTAGGTCATTAAAATAGTTTCTTGGGAGTCTGATTGGTATAGCACTAAATAAATAGATCAGTTTAGGTTGTATTGTTATCTTTATTATATTCCCTCAGCCTCTCCAAGAGCACTTAATATTTTTCCAATTGTTTAAAACTGACGTTATTTGTGTGGAAAGTGTTTTGTAATTTTGCTCATATGATTCCTGACTTTCCGTTGTTAGATAGATTCCCAAATGTTTTATAATATGGACAGTTATTTTGAATAGAATTTCTCTTTGTATCTCTTGCTGTTGGATTTTGTTGGTGATGTACAAAAATGCTGAGGATTTATATGGATTTATTTTTTATCCTGCAGCTTTGCTAAAGTTGTGAATTATTTCTAATAGTTTTTTGGTAGGATCTCTGGGTTTCTCTAAGTATACCATCATATTAACAGTAAAGAGTGATAATTTGGTTTCCTCATTACCTATTCTAATTCCTTTAATTTCTTTCTCAACTCTTATTGCCAAAGGTAAAGTTTCTAATATAATATTGAATAGTAATGGTGAAAGTGGACAGCCTTGTTTTACTCCTGATCTTATTGGAAATGGTTCCAGTTTTTCCCCATTACATAAGAAGCTTACTGATGATTTTAAATAGATACTCCTGACTATTTTAATGAAAAGTCCATTTATTTTTATATTCTTAAGTGTTTTTATTAGGAATGGATGTTGGATTTTATCAAATGTTTTTTCTGCATCTATTGAGATGATCATATGTTTTTTGTTTATTTGTTTATTGATATAGTCAATTATATTAATAGTTTTCGTAATATTGGACCAGCCCTACATTCCTGGTATAAAATCCTACTTAGTCATGGTGTATTATCCTGGGGATGATTTTCTGTAATCTTTTTTGCTAATATTTTATTTAAGATTTTTGCATCAATGTTCATTAGGGAGATTGGACTATAATTTCCTTTCTTTTTTCAACCTACCTGGTTTAGGTATCAGGGCCATGTCTGTGTCATAAAAGGAATTTGGTAGGACTCGTTCAATGCATTTTTTTTTCAAATAGTTTATATAACACAAACAAAATAGTAAATATAGGAGTTAATTGTTCTTTAAATGTTTGGTAGAATTCATATGTAAATCCATCTGGTCCTGATTTTTTCTTAGGGAATTGATTAATAGCTTATTCTATTTCTTTTTCTAAAATGGGACTGTTTAACCAATTTACTTTTTCCTCTGTTAATCTGAGCAAGCTATATTTTTGAAGGTATTCTTCCATTTTATTTAAGTTATCAAATTTATTGGCATAAAGTTGGGCAAAGCAACTCCTTATTATTGCTCTAATTTCCTCTTCATTCGTGGTGAGTTCTCCCTTTTCATTTTTAAGACTAACAATTTGATTTTACTCTTTCCTTTTTAAAAAGTCTGCTCCTGATTTAACTGTCCCCACCCATGAGCAGAAACAAACCTTTTCTGGCAAATTTTGAGGATATCTTCTGTTAGTAATATATTCGTGGGTTGTTTTTAGTCAAGCACTAATTCTGAGGCCATATCATGAAAAAAAAAAAAGTATTCTGAGGACAAGAAAGAGTTTAGATAGATGTGTGTGTACTCTCGGCCATATTGGTCCCAAACCTGAATATACTATTGTTATATGGAATGTTAGAAACAACAAAGACATACATCTTGATTTGTATAGTGAAAAGGAATAAAGATGTATTAAAATAAATATTTCATACTGGTTTACATGACAACCTTATTAATCTCTATAAAAAAGACTAAGGACTTCTGAAGAGATAGGGTTTCTAATGTGAGTATGATATCTAGCAATCTGAGAAACCTCAAAGGTAATATTTATGAATTTGTAAGCTGTTTTTCAATACTGGTTTTACTATGACAATCGTGTCAAATAGTATCTAGATAGTCATCTGAAATAAATACTATGTTCCTCATCCTGTCTTACTGTCATTTATACTGACATTTCATGAAGAAAAAAAGAAAATATACAAATATGGAAATTAAATTGGAAAGGAAGGATAGACAGAAAAACAGCAGGGTATAATGACTTTCCATTTTATAGACCATTTTCTATAATATATTTGGTTTCTTGGTAAACAGAAGTAACTGCTCTTCTTGATGTCATAAGTTAATGTAGCATTTGAAGAGCATATTACAGAAGATTTCAGAAGAAATTTCTGATTAGCTTGCCAGAACAGGAGAGTGGTTTGATTTGAATGAAGTAGTGAGCACCATTCAACCCTTCTCAGTTAAATTTCTCCATCTGTGAAATGGTGATAAAAATAATTTTCACTTCTCTTTGAGTTGTATGAAAATTCAGTGTATTTTTTTGTCTTCTTGCCTCTGCTTTGCACCAGTAAATATGTAAGACTGGACTAATAATCATCTCATATGATTAACGTAAATGTATACAAACCAGCCATGGTCTTAAATCTATTTCTCAGTATTTGCCTGTGCTTTTCCCCTTAATTTGGAGACTTTGTTGCTGGAGTAGCAAGAATACTGCCTTCTATAAGATTTTAAAATGTCACAATGTCTTCAAACAGTGCAGTACTATTTCTAAAATAGTTGCTTATATTGTAAAAACATGGCTCCAATTGAATATTCCAAATTGAAACCCAAACAAGACAGTTCTGGAACATTCTCTGCTTTAATACAGACAAATAATCCAACTGGAAACTGCCTATTCTCCCATCAACCTGTTTCCCCTTGGTCATTACAACAATTCCATTCCTCTCTTGTTGTTTTAGTAAAAAAAAATTGTATAGGAATGCCTTCATAATAATTCAGAGAAGATCAAAACATTTTTTGATTATTTATCTTACATGTTCAAAAAGGAAAATATCAGCTCAGTGAAATGCCTTGTCTGGGATATGTTAGTGACATCCCCCCTCATCAAATAGCCATCTAGCAGTGAATGACAAATATTTACTTTGTTAAAAATATATGGCATAAAATATAAACATATAGTAAAAGTGTGTAACATAAAGAGCACTGTGCAGTACAAAAATAAACAGATTAGTACCCACACACAACCAATATGTATAGACTGTGCACTGACACATCAAGCTTTTGAAATTGGGACCAAGCCAAGTACTACTCCAGGAACACCACAAGAGATTGATTAAAGTGAGTCTACTACCATCTGTGGTCAGGTTGTGCCTGGGATAGTTAATATATTTGCAAGGGCAGCAGTAAATGCTGCCAGTGCAGCCAACAAGTTTGCAGGAGGCTGAAGAGAAAGTGGTCAATCAAGCTAAAGCTATGTTACTTTGATAGCAGAGGATTCATGGAAAATAGCTGACTTGGGTATTCTGTAAGAAGAGACCATCTAGGATGGAAAAGTTATACTAGAAAGACATTTCTTATTTGAAAGATTTATGATCATTATTTGAATTCATTGTAATATTTATCCAATTAAACCTGTCATAGAAATTTTGGCTGAAAATCAAGCATTGCATTAGCAAGGCAATATTTAAAAATGTGTTTGGCTAGAAACTGTGGTGTCCATTCTAATCTATTTCATTAGGATAAAATAGAAAGGAAAAGAAAAAATATATGCATAATGTGTATGTGTGCGTATATATATATATACATATATATATACACACATATATATGTATATATATATATATATATACATACATATACACAACCAAATGAGTATATGCATATATGCATTTATATATGTGTATATATGTATATATACATAAAATACACACAGTGTATGTACATGTATAAAATATAACAATAGGTATGGTGCATTATCTGGATTTTATACATTATATATGTGTGCATATATATATATATATCATATGGATATATGTGCATATACATATATGCACATAGTACATAAACACATATATAGTTTTAAATGTAATTACATGGAATCTATGATATGAGAAAAAAATGAATTGAGAAATTATTGATTCCTCCCCACTCCTTCAATTTGTAAATAAGAAAACTGAGAACCAGAGAGGTTAAGTGTTTAAGACCTCATAATAATTAGTAGAGCAGATATTTGAAATTAGGTCTTCTGCTTCCAAACGTGGTGCTCTTCTCAGTATACCAAATTGATAATTAGGGAAAGATTTTTGAACAGAGCAACACAAATAGCCTTTCTTTTTCATTTGGAGATAATTCATCTCTATCACAACTAGAATCTCAAATACATCCTTATTGACAAATCTAAAGCCATTTTGTCCAATGTTGTACTATTCTTTTTATGCTCCATAGATAGTCCTGATTTATAAAAAGTCAACACCAACATTTAAAAAACTTATTACCATATCAAATACTGACAACTTACAAATTGCATCATATGGAAAGCTTTCAAAATATCGAGACTTAGCAGAAAAAATCAACATTATTTAGGAACAAGATGGTGTTATTCCAATCATTCTGTCTTCTATTGGATTTGTATCAAATAAAACTTCAATTTTCTTAACATTAATTTAATTAGTAAAAAAAAAAAAAAGTTATTTTATCCTGGCTTAGTCTTTTTATAATTCCTGACTTCCTTCAAAATTCAACTCAAATTATAACTTTTGTAAGATGTCTTTCTTGAATTTTTTTTCTATTTCATCTTATTATTTCTTCACTGGTAATTACTTTCTTCTGAAATTACCTTCCATTTATCCTGTTTATATTGTATATGTACTTAATTATTTATATGTTCTTTCCCTAATTAGGCTATGTTTCTGCCTTTCTATTCTCATCACTTGACAAAGATCCTAACATAAGTAAGGAGCTAATAAATATTTGTTGATTGTTCAATTACTCTAATTAGAAGTATTGTATTGACATTATACATTACAATAGAATTATAAAAGTTATACAATATTATATACACATCATAAAAGTAACATTAAATGTAAAAAGAATATCATACAATAATTTGTTTTAGAGTATCTATTTGTACTTCATCAAACAAAATGGGAAGACAAAGAAGATAAATTATAATTTTAATAATGAGATCCTTTATTGTTCAATATATCTTCTATTTCAGGGATTCTTAAACTTTTCCAGGTACAATCCATTTTCACCCAAGAAATTTTATATGACCTTGAGTATATTGGTATGTAAAATAGGTATATAAATGAAACATTTTCTAATAATAAATCATAATTTCATGACCTCCCACATTCATTTATGTGACCTTATGTGAGGTTGCAACTGACATTTTATGGATTGGAAAGACCATAATAATACAATAAAATAATGATAACCAAAATAATATACAACAAAGACTCTGATCAGTAAGGCAGCTGTAAAAATTGTGGAGACTTGGCAAGGTCCTTGAAATGCAAACAAGTTACTGACTATTCCGTTGAGAATTAGTAGGATATGCTATTCCTATGAATAGGAAATTAAGTGATATAGTGAATAGAGGATTGGGCTTGGAGTCAGCGAGACCTGAGTTCATATTCAGTCTCAGACTTAAGTCATTTAACTTTTTGTGCTTCAGTTTCATCCACTGTAATATGAGGTTATCCAACCAGAATTGTTACAAGGATCAAATGAGACAAAAATAGTAAAGCAACTAAAGGGCTTGGTGTATAGTAGGTGTATAGTGTTTAGTGAGTGCTTTTTCTTCCCCTCATTCCACATAAAGTTAAGAAGCAGTCAATAAAATAAGGTTGCAAGCTCACTGTGTTCAAAACCATTGTGATAAATTGCTTGACATAGAGGGTAGCATAGAGGTTGATCCTATTTTGTGTTATAGAATCAAAAGGAGGTAAAACAGCTGGTGGACTGTGGAAATCTAGATCATCAGTCTAAATGGAAGTTGAGAAAGCAGTTCAAATGTATTCATTCACTAATGCCACAGACATTTTTTTTAAGTTTATACTGTATATAGAATATAGTGTTGGTGCTAGAATTTATGATATATATATATGTGTGTGTGTGTGTGTGTATGTGTGTGTGTATGTATATAATATATTATATATATACAAAGTTGGATAACACACAGTGCTGGTGTTTATAAAGCTTATACTTTAGTAGGTTATAAGCCACAAACACAGATAATTAAAATATAAAATATGCAATTAATGTAAAATAAAATATTATACTCTACTCATTATATAAGTGCTGAAAATAGTTTCATATGACATATGGAAAATGTAAGTTTATATTAAGTATGTAATTCTGCTATGTGGTGGCCTGTTTGATTTCATCAAGTCACTCTAACCATGGGTGGATATTAATTGAGATGATGCTAAGTGAAACTCAAGGAGAAAATTTTATATAAGTGAATAACTGGATAATGTAGACATTCATTTGAACTTGGACAACATTTATAACAAGACATAATTAAAAATATAGTTAGATAAGTCTCCTCAAAATAAAAATGATTCCCATCAGTAGAATCTAGGTGAAAATAAAGCTTGTATAGAAATAAACAAGGAGTACTTAAATGACATAGTTTATATAGTACATTGGACTTGGAATTAGGAAGACTCATCTTCATGAGTTCCAATCAGTCCTCAAATAACTTAATAGTTGTGTGACCCTGGGCCAGTCATCTAATCATTTCTGCCTCAGTTCTTCACTAGTAAAATAAGCTGCAGAAGGAAATGTCAAACCTATACTGTATTTTTTGACAAGAAAACCCCAAAGTGGGGTCACAAAAAGATGAACACTGCTGAAACACTTCAACAATAAAAGAAGTAAACAGATAACTGACAATGATACTTCATTTTTCTTTGTTTTCATTTTTATTCTTTTAAAGTAGAATTCTTTGGTGGGACCATGGTAATGATTGTGATGTAGTATATAGTATTATTTCCTATCAACATTCAATCCATCGCAGAAAATAATACTAGATGGATAAAAGATGATCATAAAACTGAACTGATAAATGCAAAATTATGTACATAATGTATATAATTGTACCTTTGCTTCTGGGACCGGAATTGTCCTTTGGTACCACAATGATGAATATTTTAAACTCCAAGAAATAAAGAGTAGCTTTATGGTTTGGGTGTATATAAATTTCAATAATTTCTGATTAGAACAAAAATAAAACATTCTGAGTTAGGTGATTTTCCTTTTATTGGAAAGAGCTAAATATATGAGACTTCCATAAAAAGATGCTATTTTGTTTTCAATTCAGATTTGTCTAAATTTAATATGTTCTTAAAAGTTTACTCTTTCACACCTTCAGAGAAACAGAGGATAAACAAGAATAGTATGGCCTTACATAGATATATGTGCAGATATATATGTGTATATATGTGTATGATTATAGATATCTATGTATGCATATGGGTATGGGGTACATGTGTATACACATATATGTATAGGTATGTATATATGAATGTGTCTGTCCTTGATTATAGCCTTTTCAGAAGAAGAGAGAATAAACGGGAATAAATAATAAAGTAAAAAATACACAACAAAGAAGAAAAGAAAACCTACATGAAAGCAAAGATGGACACCTCTGAACATGCTAATCTATTGCTTTATATTTTGAATCCTAGCCTATGTTTAGCTGTGTACATGACAATTTTTTAATGTTTTGTATTTGTTTTAAATTAATAAAGTAATTAAAATTGTCATCTCAGTTATTTAAAGGACATCATCTGGCTCAGATGTTTTATATTACTTCAGAGAATATATTTTTTTTAATTTCTGTAACCAAACCTATATAAATAAGACCTTATTTATTTAATATAGCGTGTACCCCTGTATAAATAAAAAAAATGATTTTTAACATATCTAGACTAATATGGCTGTTAATTTCTATACAATGCCAACATAATACAGTAAAAGTAGAATGCTTTAAAATATGTTTTGATAATTATGTTAAAATGCATAAAATTGTATGGATTTTTGAAAATTTTGACAGTTTTACAAGATTTCCACTCAAACCAATTTGTTAAATTTATAAAATATCTAGTATACATTTGTGTAAAATGACAGTTTCAACAAACTCATGATTCCTATCTCTCAATAACTATATTATAGGAAGATTTTCTGGCAAAATTTTGTACAACTAGTATTACCTTGACCTGATATAATAATCTGAAAACTCTCCCTGATTGTATATCAATTACTCCATATTTTGACTGGTCTTTTCAAGTTTGTTCAGAGCCTACCAATATATTGAGAAAGTTTCTATCAGTTCTATTAGCTTTTATTTCATTTTACTATTGCTTTTTAAAATTACTATTGTCAAACAGGCATAAGATAAAGGAACACATGGTGAATGAAAGGAATAGAAACTATGGCATGTAAAGAAAATGGATAGGTAGAGAGAGATCAATAGAAGAGAAATCATAATAATAGCTGACAAAAGTTAACACTTTCAATATGCCAGGAACTGTGCTAAACATTTTACAATTATTGAGCCAGTGGGAGTGAAAGTATGAAACACAGGTAGATGGGACAGCAAAGATATATTGATATGAAAGGAGAGGAGAAAAGAGACAGAAGTAATCAAAGCCTCCATCCAAATTCTATCATCCCACCATAGAGGGTGAAAGATAAAATGACCGAGGAAACAAAGGTTCAAGTTTTTAAACATACCAATTTAAATAATTTCTTAACAAATTAGGACCAAACAATGGACCCTGAATACAGTGGGAGACAAACTTTTTATAACTTAAAACCAATTAATCATGGATTAATATTATAAATAATAAGTAATAAAAAGAATAAACAATAATAAAAAGAAAATAATAAATAATAAAAGAAAACACTTAATCAAAATACAAAATTAGATAATCCAATTTCTAATGGGAAGAAAGATTAAGGACTTCCTAAATTTAGATAAGGAGCATAAATAGGTGCAGTTCCCTAAAATCAGAAAAAAGAGGTGGCTCATTCCCCCAAGTGCAATATGGAAACAATAAGTAATTAATCAATATTGGACCAGTTTTCAGAGAAGACACATGTGTTACTTGAGATCTATACTTGTGACCAAACCCCTTGCATCATTATTTGAATTCTACAGTTCCCATAATTGAATAAAGTTTTTTGTTTTTTTTTTTAAAGTGGACAAAAACAGGAATAGAAAGGGAACTAAGCTAGATTCACGATTGAGTCAAAAGATGAAGGCAGTGTGGTTCATTCAATTCTGTCGTTTGGTGTTCTAATACCAAACAATTATCTCAATCCCCCCTTTTGATTCATGGAATTTTATCTTTGCCAAATCTATAATATTTTCCACAAATACATATTCAGAATTATGTAAGTTAGATTACATGTCAAACTATTTAGAGGACTCACAATGGACCAATTCTGAGGAAGAATTACATGTCACCAAGATAACTAAGAGAATTTAAACATGAACACCATGAAAAAAAAATAGGCAAAGTAATGCAATAATAATCATCAATATTGATTAACATCAAGTCCCATATCCTAGTGACCTACTATCAATGTTGATTTAATCATCACATTTTGTCCTGAGTCCCAGATGTCTCATGTATTCATCTGATCTTTTGATATCTACTTTTGAACTTTCTGGAATAGGCTTACTTCTCAGAATATCTCTGAAGAAGGCTCTGCTTTTCTAGTTTCAAATTATTTGTAGACATTTCTAGGTAATTGTTAAACTCTGTAGTAACAAAACAATATAACTTATTACAACCTCTAATATTTGATTCCACAATCCTAAATCTTAAGAGAATTTAAATTTATGTACTTTTTACTATTTTAATTTTACCTAAACTTTATACTTTATATAAAAATCTAGAAAAATAATGAAGGTCTAACTTGTAAAGCAAATTCTTCTGTTTTAAAAATTATCAGACATTTTAAAATATGTAAATAATTTTGCTTGGTTTTAATTATCAATGCAATTTTATATGTAAAATCCTTAATTCCATTTTGAGAACTTAATAAAACACACTCAAAGCCAAAATTTAGTAAAACTACTGGTTATAATATTTGGGCAATTGCCATGCACTGCTTAATAAATCACTATGTTCAGAAGCTTAAATCTTTATTTTCTCATTCATTTCATCTTTTAGCCATATACTATTAGCCTGTGAAGCCCTGGCCTGTAGACCAGCATGCTGATTTTTTTGGCATTTCCTGGGGAAATAGGTTAGGCCAACTAATCTATTTCCAAAAAATATGGTTTATTCAAATTTTATGCTCCATTTCAAAATTTGAATAATATATTCACTTTCATTAAAAAGGGAAACATCTGAGTTTCTTTTCTTCCCCCAAGGCAATAAGAGTTAAGTGACTTGCCTAGTATCACATAGCTTGTGTCTGTCTGAGGGCAGATTTGAACTCATGTTCTCCTAACTCCAGAGCCAGTATCCTGTACACTGTGCCACTTATATGCCCCTGACTTACTTCTTATTTCCTCAGGTTCAGTTGAACTTTCATGGTTTATGTAAATTTCCAACTTTTCATGTATTAGTTCCTTCTCTTTACCTATATCTGAATCCTTTCTACTTATTCTTTCCTTGCCCTCTTCCAAAATTTGGTGAAATATCTTACTGTTGAGGCCAAAATAAACGATTAAAATCCATTCTTGACATTAATATTCATCAACCCTATTATTCCTTTAAGTCATTATCTTTCCATCTCTTTATTTCCAAACTAATAAAAAAGTTGCTTTTATTTCTCACTTTTTTCTTACTATGATAGACTTCTTAATCCATGATCTTTTCCTGAGAATGCCATCTACAAGCCTGATATTAATCTCTTCTTGAAGGGTTCTTTTCCAGCCTTTACTTTTCTTAAACAAAGTTGACCATCCTCCCTTCCAATTTATCCAACTTACCAGGGTTTTCATAATATTGCACTTTCCAAAATTTTCCCTACCTCTCTTTCAGATTATTTTGTAATTGTATATGAGGTCAATAATAATCTTTATGTAAAAAATGCTCAAGTTTATATATTGAGATCCAGTTTCCTTCTAGAGCTCTAGTCTATTTTCTTGGCCCTTCTATATGTATTATATGATCATAGGCTATAAGTGAAGAAATGAAATGAACTTTGGGGGCTAATGTCACATAGGTAACTCAAAATCATCAACCCCAAAATGGAACTATTATTTTCTCCTGAAACCTGCTCTTCCTCCTAACTTTCCATTTACCTTTAAGAATATCAGTCTTTCTCCCAGCTTTTGGGATAAGAACTTACTGTTTGATAAAAATTGCTGGGAAAATTGGAAACTAATATGGCAGAAACTAGGCATTGATCCATATTTAACGCCGTACACCAAGATAAGGTCAAAATGGATTCATGACCTAGGCATAAAGAATGAAATTATTAATAAATTAGAGGAACATAGGATAGTTTACCTCTCAGACCTGTGGAAGGGGAAGGTCTTTATGACCAAAGCAGAACTAGAGATCATTACTGATCACAAAATAGAAAATTTCGATTATACCAAACTGAAAAGTTTTTGCACAAACAAAACTAATGCAGACAAGATTAGAAGGGAAGCAATAAACTGGGAAAATATTTTTACAGTCAAAGGTTCTGATAAAGGTCTCATTTCCAAAATATATAGAGAATTAACTCTAATTTATAAAAAATCAAGCCATTCTCCAATTGAAAAATGGTCAAAGGATATGAACAGACAATTCTCAGATGAAGAAATTGAAACTATTTCTAGTCATATGAAAAGATGCTCCACGTCATTATTAATCAGAGAAATGCAAATTAAGACAACTCTAAGATACCACTACACACCTGTCAGATTGGCTAAGATGACAGGAAAAAATAATGATGATTGTTGGAGGGGATGTGGGAAAACTGGGACATTGATGCATTGTTGGTGGAGTTGTGAACGAGATCCAGCCATTTTGGAGAGTAGTTTGGAACTATGCTCAAAAAGTTATCAAACTGTGCATACCTTTGATCCAGCAGTGTTACTACTGGGATTATATCGCAAAGAGATTATAAAGAAGGAAAGGGACCTGTATGTGCACGAATGTTTGTGGCAGCCCTTTTGTAGTGGCTAGAAACTGGAAACTGAATGGATGTCCATCAGTTGGAGAATGGCTGAATAAATTGTGGTATATGAAAATTATGGAATATTACTGTTCTGTAAGAAATGACCAACAGGATGATTTCAGAAAGGCCTGGAGAGACTTACACGAACTGATGCTGAGTGAAATGAGCAGAACCAGGAGATCATTATATACTTCAACAACAATACTAGATGATGACCAGTTCTGATGGATCAGGCCATCCTCAGCAACGAGATCAACCAAATCATTTCTAATGGAGCAGTAATGAACTGAACTAGCTATGCCCAGAAAAGAACTCTGGGTGATGACTAAAACCATTGCATTGAATTCCCAATCCCTATATTTATGCACACATGCATTTTTGATTTCCTTCACAAGCTAATTGTACAGTAATTCAGAATCTGATTCTTTTTGTACAGCAAAATAATGTTTTGGTCATGTATACTTATTGTGTATCTAAGTTATATTTTAATATATTTAACATCTACTGGTCATCCTGCCATCTAGGAGGGGTGGGGGTAAGAGGTGAAAAATTGGAACAAGAGGTTTGGCCATTGTTAATCCTGTAAAGTTACCCATGTATATATCCTGTAAATAAAAGGCTATTAAATTAAAAAAAAAAAAAAAAAAAAAAGAATATCAGTCTTTCTCTGATTACCCAGATTTACAACTTTGTACTTTTCCTTGGCTCTTGACACTCATCCTTCATATCTAATTAGCTCTTTTATACATTCTGCCTGTGAGATATCTCTTCTATCTTGTACCTCTTCTTCAAATAATCAACAAGCAGAATAGACTCTCATCACCTCTTGTTTAAATTTTTTAGCCATAATTGGTCTTCTTGTCTCCAATTTTTTCTTCTCCAATTCATCTTTCACAGAGCTCTTAAGGTATATTTTATAATATATAAATCAGACAATGTTCATTCTCCTTACCCAAGTGGTTTTTTAGTGATTTCTTATTTTTTCTCATTACTTTATTGATTTTTAGGATTAAAAATTAAACTCCTTTGACATTTAACATCTTCCACAATCCAAATCCAACCAATATTTCAGGATTGGTGATACACCAGTCTTCTTCATGTAGCTGTTATTTCCCCTGCTAGCATGTAACTCCCTTAATGGAAAATAATATTTAATTTTTGCTTTTGTATCACCTCAGGAGGATGCTAAGTGGCACAGTGGCTAGAGCATTGGACCTAGAGTCAGAAAGATTTAAATTCCTTTTCAATCTCAGATACTTAATACCTGTATGACCCTGGACAGTTATTTGAATTCTTTGCCTCAGTTTCCTCAACTGTAAAATGGGGATAATAATGCCACTTACCTTATGGATTGTTATGAGGATCAAATGAGATAATATTTCTAAAGCACTTAGTACAGTGTCTGGTATCAGAGTAAATAATATAAAATTGTTTTATGTAAAGTTCTTCTTTCTTTTTAAAATCTGGGTCTAATATTATGCCCAGCATATAATACATACTTTTTTAATGTTTAAAGCTTGGTGCTTGGGTGCCTGACTGATGCTATCAATGGCTACTTTCTCTTCCTTTTACAGAAAATTCTATTTCTCTGAAATTGAATAATAGACCTAGACCATTCAATCCTCCCCTTCACTTCTGCTTCTTAGACTTCTACTATCTTTTAAAGCTAATTTTAAATATTTCTTCATGCAAGAGTTTGATTTCCTTAATTGTAAGTACTTGCATATCTAGCCTCTATTTACTTATTTCTAATTTTATTTGTAACTATATGTATCTCCCATCCCAACTAGAAGAATGAAAGCTCCTAGGGACAAATTACTGTCCTGTTTGGGTCTTTTTGTACCAATACTGAGACTAGTACTTGGTAAAATATGGTAGTTATCCCTTCAGCATTGCCATGTTTAGGAGCACCCTGCAATCTGGCAGTTCCAAATAAAAACTTTTTGGCCCTCTTCTTGCATTAGAAAAGTCTGTTTTTTCTTTTCTTTTCTTTTATGGCATATTTATAGAATCTTATTGCAAATTTTTGGTTAAAAATTTGGTCATAGACTTCATGTAATTTGCTGGATTTCACATGATGTCTATACCTTCCACAAAACTACCCCACAATTCCCATTTAATTTATTATGCCACCCACCCCCCGACACACACACACACACAATGGAACGTTCCTGGAGAAAAAATTGATATGTAAGGGATGAATATGTACTTCTTTATAATGCTTTTGTAATTTAATTGAACCAAATGTGTCCTGTATTTAAGGCACTCTGATATATAAAGAGGCATAAGACCTTTTCCCAAAATGTCTTATAATGCAAATATCAAAAAAATAGTATAGATAATACCATTGCTATTTTAATCTAAATAATCATTAGTCCTTTTGCTATTCGCCATCTTGTTATGTAAAGAAAACATGAGCTTCTACTAACCTTCATAAATATTAATAAAGAATTATAAAGGAGAAGTAAAATATAATAAATTAGCTTTAAGCCTTTATACTATTTTTATTGGTCTCACTAATCCAAGCCTAGACTTTATTAAACTATCTCTTCAATGATTTTAGGAATTCCTCAGTAAATGGGCCTAATGGACAGCTATTTTATTCATTATATAGGAAAAATGCATATATTTTCTATTGTTGGTGTAAAAGTGTTTCCCTATCTCTCTCTTAACCCCATAGATCAGATATCTCAATTTGTCAACAACTATTATTTACCTGCATAATAATTCTTTACTACTTAAAATTCTAGCTTATCTTGAATTCTGCATACAGAATATGTTCCAAGATCTCTAATTTAGTTTCTATTGCATAAGGTGCCCTTTAAGTTTTTCTTATTCTATGACAAAGTCTGAAGTGGTTTTAATTCATTCTGTAAAGTCAAAGTGTTACATCCTTAACATATTGTCCTATTTAACTTTGACCATAGCATTACCTTATTCAACTCTTTACACAGGCAGGCAGGCAGGCAGGCAGACAGACAGACAGACAGACACACACACACACATGCACACACACATACACATTTCTACTCAAGGATTTGTAATCTTTATGGGTGGTGCTTATAAATGCAAAAATAAATTATCATAATTCAATTCTTTAATTTTTACATGTCAACAAGTTTCTATTTAACTTTTATGTTACAAGCCTCTATTTCAAAACCAAAATCATTAACACTGAATATTCTTATTTTATATTCCCTTTTTCTGATTAAATAGATCACTAAAGCCTATTAATAATTATTTTTAAAAAGCTACATTAACTCTTTGAGAACACTAATCATTATATGTTATGTTACCTTTTTAACACACTGAATGAGAACTTTGTTATATTAAATAATTGAAGTAACTGAGGGATATTTATTTTAGGCTCTTTGAGTAGTTAATTTAAATTTAAGTAATTAATGATCTCACTGGTTCTTTGTCTTTCTTTGATTTTAACCATGGAATAGAAATCCATACATATGAAGATCTTTTAAAAAAATCTGACCAATTTTCTCAATTAGGTAAATTTCATTTAAACTGACCCAACGGAAATTGTGCTTTTGTTTTTTATGACATATTTTTTTTATTTTAATTTACGTCATCAATATTTTCTTCATCACTTTCTTAAATCTAAACAATCAATGAAATGATAATAAATTGATCTGTGATATGTAGAGTTTTCTGCTTTCCAAATCTCTCAGGAATTGTTGTATCCAAAGGGAAACTTATTGTAATCCATAGTTCTTATTTTTTTCTGTTTTTGTTTAGTTAAAGCCCTTTATTTTCAAAATATATACATGGATAATTTTCAACATTTACCCCTAAAAACCCCTGTGTTCTAATTTTTACCTCCCTTCCCCCATCCCCACAGCCAGTCAGCAAGTGATCCAGTATATGTTGAACATATCAATTCCCCTATACATATTTCCACAAATATAATGTCACTCCAGAAAAATGAGATGGGGGGGGAGGGGAGAATGAGAAAGAAAATGCAAACAAAAACCAACAAAAACAGTGAAAATACTATGTTGTTGTACACATTCAGTTCCCACTGTACTCTCTCCCGGTGTAGATGACTTTCTTCATCACAAGACCTTGGAACTGGTCTGAATTGTCTTATTGTTGGAAATAGGTATGTCTATCAAAATTGATCATCATATAATCTTGCTGTTGCTGTATATAAAGATCTCTTGATTCTGCTCATTTCACTTAGTATTAGTTCATGTAAGTCTCTGGAGAGACTGGAGGCCTGGAGGCCTCTCTGAAATCATCCTGCTAATCATTTCTTGTAGAACAATAATATTCCATAACATTTATATACTATAACTTATTCAGCCATTCTTCAACTGATGGGCATGTACTCAGTTTCCAGTTTTCTGCAACTACAAAAAGGGCTACCACAAACATTTTTGCACATATGTGTCTTTCCTTCCTTTATGATTTCTTTAGGATACAATCCCAGTAGAACCACTGCTGGATCAAAGGGTCTGCAGTTTGACAGCCCTTTGGAAATAATTTCACATTGCTTTCCAGAATGTTGAGTCAGTTTACAACACCATCAACAATGTATTAGTGTCCCAGTTACTCCTCATCCTCTAAAACATTCTTCATTATCTTTTCCTATCATTCTAGCCAATATGTCAGGTGTATAGTGATACTGCAGAGTTGTCTTAATTTGCATTTCTCTGATCAATGGTGATTTAGAGCCACTTTTCATATGAACAGAAATGGTTTCAATTTCTTCATATGAAAATTATCTGTTTATATTCTTTTACTATTTATCAATTGCAGAGTGGCTTGAATTATTATAAATTTGAGTCAATTATATATTTTAGAAATGAGGCCTTTACCATAGTCATTGACTTCTTTTTGTCCTGTGAATAAAACCCATTTCACTGATAAACTATGCTATTTCTTAGCCAGTACCAAATGGTTTTGATGACCACTGCTTTGTAATATACTTTTAGATCTGGCACAGCTAAGCCACCTTCATTTGCATTTTTTTCCTTTAATTTCCTTGAATTTCTTGACCTTTTGTTCTTCCAGATTAATTTTATTATTATTTTTCTAGATCTGTAAAAAATTTCTTGGTAGTTTGATTGTTATGTCAGTAAGTAGATTAATTTAGGCAAACTGTCATTTTTTAAAAAATATTAGTTTGGCCTACACATGAGCACTTGATATTTTTCCAATTGATTAGATCTGTTTTTATTTGTATGGAAATTGTTTTGTAGTTTTGTTCCTATAGTTCCTAACTTTGTGTTTGCAGATAGACTTCCAAATGTTTTATATAATCATCAGCTATTTTAAATGGAATTTCTCTTAGTATCTCTTGCTGTTGGATTTTGTTGGTAATATATAAAAATGCTGATTCTCTATATGGGTTTATTTTGTATCCTGCAACATTGCTAAAGTTGTGAATTGGTTTTAGTAGTTTTTAGGTGATTTTCTAAATTCTCTAACAATACCATATTATCTGCAAAGACTGATAATTTTGTTTCCTCATTACCTAATCTAATTTTGTTAATCAATTTTTCTTTTCTTATTGCCAAAGCTAACATTTCTAATTCAATATTGAATAGTAATGGTGATAGTGGACAACATTTTTTCAGACCTGATCTTATTGGGAATGGTTCTAGTTTGTCCCCATTACACATGATGCTTCCTGATGATTTTAAATAAATGCTATTGATCATTTTTAGAAAAACTCCATTTATTCCTATAAGCTCTTATGTTTTTAATAGGAATAGGTGTTGGATTTTATCAAATGTTTTTCTGCATCTATTGAAATATTAATATGATTTTTGTTATTTTGGTTATTGATATAGTAAATTATGTTAATAGTTTTCTTAATATTGAACCAACCTTTCTTTCCTGGTATAAATCCTACTTGGTCATGGTTTATTAACCTGGCGATGACTTTCTGTAATCTCTCTGCTAATATTTTCTTTAAAAAATTTTTACATTAATATTCATTAGGAAATTGGTCTATAATTTTCTTTCTCTTTTATCTGTGTCATAAAAAGAATTTGGTAGGACTCCTTCATTCCCTATTTTTTCAAATAGTTTATAAAGCATTGGGGCTAATTGTTCTTTGAATGTTTGGTAGAATTCACAGGTGAATCCATCTGATCTTGGAGATTTTCTCTTAGGGAGTTGAGTAATAGCTTGTTCTATTTCTTTTTCTAAAATGGGACTATTTAAGTAATTTATTTCTTTTTCAATTAACCTGGGCAATCTATATTTTTGTAGGTATTCCTCCATTTCATTTAGATGATAATATTTAGTGACATATAGTTGAGCAAAATAACTCCTAATTATTGCTCCTATTTCCTCTTCATTGGTGGAAAGTTCTCTCTTTTCATTTTTGAGACTAACAATTTGATTGACAAAGATAATAATCATTCAAAACAATCAAATTAGCACTTCCTTCAATTCCCAGACTTTCCCTAGGGCAAACATTCTTTTCTGTATGAAGAATATTTCCTGGATTACTTCACCCAATGTGTAATATTTTCCATGATAAACTAGAAGGTAACATGAATGACAGCATGACCCCAGCTTTCAGCAGGGCTTCACAGAAAACCCTTTCTTGATCTTCAGATACTTAATAGTAACTTAGAATATCAAAGACCAAAAAAGGATGTTGCTACTTCATTAGTTGTATAGATGGTCCTGAAGGTGTTACATATATGCAGATTAAATTCCTCTCATATCTTCCAACAAACCTTTATATATTTTCATAAAAATAACCATTTGGATTCCTTAACAGCCAAATTTAATTGCCTTTTCTAAACATTTCAGAAGAAAATAGCAATATGAGCAATACATATATTCCCTCCTAGGAGATGGTGCTTGAACTGATAATCTCCAGGGAAAGGGAGCCCTCAATATCCTAAAGCACCTCTTCTATTTTTGGCCAGCTTTTTTTATTGTTTTTTTAATTATTTTTAATTAATTTTTTTTATTATAACTTTTTATTGACAGAACCCATGCCAGGGTAATTGTTTTTACAACATTATCCCTTGCACTCACTTCTGTTCCAATTTTTCCCTCCCAGCCTCCACCCCCTCCCCTAGCAAGCAGTCCTATATATGTTGAATATGTCGTAGTATATCCTAGATACAATATATGTGTGCAGAACCAAACAGTTTTCTTGTTGCACAGGGAGAATTGGATTCAGAAGGTAAAAATAACCCAGGAAGAAAAACAAAAATGCAAACAGTTTACATTCATTTTCCAGTGTTTTCTTCTTTGGGCATAGCTGTTTCTGTCCATCATTGATCAACTGAAACTGAATTAGGTCTCTTTGTCAAAGAAATCCACTTTTATTAGAGTACATCTTCATACACTATCGCTGTTGACGTATATAATGATCTCTTGGTTCTGCTCATTTCACTTAGCATCAGTTCATGTAAGTCTCTCCAAACCTCTCTGTATTCATCCTGCTGGTCATTTCTTACAGAACAATAATATTCCATAGCATTCATATACCATAATTTACCCAACCATTCTTTTTGGCCAGCTTTAATTGTTAAATAGCCAACTGGCCATCATAAATAATGCAGTTTTCCTTGATGCTTCCTTACAAATAATGTATAGCTTGTTTTTTTTTTCCATCATGATTTTCAGGAAGTCCAATAATCATTAGATTGTCTCTCCTGGATCTATTTTCCAGGTCAATTGTTTTTCAAAGGAGATCTTTTATATTTTCTTGTATTTTTTTCCATTTTTGGTTTTGTTTGATTCCTTCTGTTTCATTTAGTCATTTATTTTCATTTGTTCAATTCTGGTTTTTAGTGAATTATTTTATTCAGTTACCTTTTTTAGCTCCTTTTATATTTGGCCAATTGAAATTTTAAATGTGTTGTTTTGTTCTATGGACTTTATTTCCATTTCACAAATTCTGTTTTTAAAGAAGCTGTTTTTCTTTTCCCATTTTGTAAGATCTATTTTGTAAGGAATTATAAGCTTTTCCCATTTCATTAAATCTATTGGATAAGGAGTTTTCTTCAGATAATTTCTGTTTTCTTTTCCACACCCTCTTGCGAAGTTCTCAATTTGTTTTTTTGTTTTTTTTTCATTTTTCTTCTAACTCTCTTTTAAGATACTTTTTGATTTCTCCCAAGAGAGCCTTGTGAGATGGGGACCAATTCATATCACTCTTTAGGGACTCATCTGAAGATGTTTCATTTTTATTGTCCTCAGGGTTTGAAATTTGTTCTTCTCTTTCTCAATGAAAACTATCTATGGTCAGAGTTTTTTTTGGGTTTTTTTTGCTCATTTTTTAAAAAAATGTTGAAGTCTAGTAAAGCAAAGGGGAGATTGTTCAACCTTCCTCTAAAGAGGACAGTGACTGTGCTGGGCCATTGTTGAGTAACTTACAGTGCTGGATGGGTGTGGCCAGGTCCCATAATATTCTGGAGTTTAGGGATTCACTATTTGCTTTTGTTATTTGTGTTAGATGTCTTACAGTTAATCTGCTGATCTACTGACTTGCATCGAGTACAGAGTAGCCAATACTGCTGTAGATTCCTCCTGGTAGATTTCCTAGCTCACAGGATGCCACATCACTCTGGGTCTCTGTACTATCTGCATTCTGTTGCCTGCACTTGGCCCATCTCCCTCCATGCCCAATTGATACACGTTTTCTGAAGATCTTCCAAATTATCTTCTGCTGGAAATTTGTTACACCCCAAATATTTGTGGGTTCTATCACTCCAAAACCCATTCAGAGGATTGGTTTTCTGTTACTTTGAGGGATATAGGGAGAACTCAGAAAAATACATACTTTCTCTTCACCATTGGCTCTGTCCTGAGATTTTTTTCTTAGAACATCATTGATGGCTTGTTCAATTTCTTTTTGCTAAAATGAGACTATTTCAGTCATTTATTTTCTTTTCTGTTAATCTGTCCTGTGCAGAACCTTAAGTATAACTTTGTGGCATGTTAAATGAGTGTACTTGCTTGACAATTTTAATATTGCTTGGCATTGTTATTCTTTAGAATTGACTTAAATTGATCTTTTCCAAACATGTGGGCCCATTGAGTGTAGCAATTAAGATAATGGTCTTTTAGGATTTTAAATACTTCAAGTCCACTGGTATTATTGATAGGAAGTCTTCAAAAGGCCTATTTGATTTCATTCTCCAAGATGTCTGACTATAGATAACTAACTACACCATGATGGCTATTGACAATTTCTCTGTAACTTGTCCATATTGAGAAATCCTGCATCATGACATTGCTCATAGTTTCATTGAGCTACACAAGCTCATCTGCTGTGACAAGTCAGTAATTAAAGTGGGGTCTAGCAACTTATAAATCATTTATAATAATGTTATATGAAGCAAAATTGATTGCCTTATAATATATAGATCATATTCTCTGTCCTCCCATCTTTTTTGAAAACTGGGATATTTATTCTTCACTTTGAGGGAAAGTTATTATATTCTCTTTGATCTTGCATAAAATCTTTGGTAATTTTCTCTATGATTCTCTTTGTATCACTTTTTGTACCTATGTTATTTACCAGAAGTGCTCAGTAACCATCAGTTATAAGGTCTTGGAAGGTACTCTGTTATATCTCCTAGAAAAACAGTTGACTTCTTCATTGTTATCATCAAATTGACAAACATCTATGTTGCCTCCCAACAACATGAAGTCATAAACCATTGATATTTTTCTCTTCTTCCTGTAGATCTTAATGAATGCCTCCCACATAGTAAAACCTGGGCTTCAACATTATTCTTTAGACAATAACCATCTGCTTTCTTCATAGAGTTAGGAAAAACCTTAGAAATCATTCATTTTCTCCAGCTTTTTTCAATTACTAAATTATAGATCCAGATGTCCCCCATCAAAAACAATAATGAAACAAAAATATCCCCTCTACCACTTATGTAGCCCATATCCTATTGTCTTTGAAAGGCATAATGTAGTTTTCATGGTTGTCCTCTGGCCCATTAATTTTACTATTCCCTTTTCTGAGATCATGTCTGGCACTTAGCTTATTTAAAAAATATATGATAATCAAAATCCCTAAATTCAGTTCCTACCTCACACACTTACTATGTGATCCTTGACAAAATAACAATCTCTCCGCTTCAATTTCTGCATCTGTGAAGTAAGGGTGACAAAACCTTTGATCTCATATTTTTTTTGAAGGCCAAACAATATAACATGTAAAGAACTTTCAAAATGTTTAAGTAGAAAAAAAAATTCTAGGTATTATAACTATGTATGAACTATCTTATATTAAATGGGATTTCAAATATAGAAAAATTTTCTAAATTTAGCTTGAGTTCATTTCATTTATATCATGATTATATAAGTGAAGAGAAAAGTAAAAGAAAAGGAAGGGAGGGAAGGAAGTAGAATTGGGTAGAGGCTGGCCCAATATCTACATGGGCAAAACATTAGCAGTAGAACTAGGTGGCAGTAGCAAAAGTAGAAGCAGTTTTGGAAAATCTCAAAGCAGAGATGGCAAGATTGATAAACTAATGAAAAAGATATTACTTGTAGTAGTAATAGATCATAGTAATTTACTATTTGATAAACCTAATTTGATGAATAAAGACCTTGGAATCACAAATTAAAAATTAAATGGAAACTGAAAAACAGTCATTCCCTATTTGATAAATGGCAAAGAATTTGAATAGGCAGATTTCCAAAGAAAATTAGTTATCAATAATCATATTACAATTATCTAAATTACTACTGATTTGATATCCTCTCCTGCTCACTAGAGGATTTCAGTACCAGCATGAATCCTGATCATGGGTGAAGAGTGAAGGGGTAGAACTCACAAAGATAGTCAAACAGTAGCTCTTTTCCTTTCTCACCCTTATACACTCTAATACATTTACATAACTATAGCACACTACTCATGTCCTAACTATTAGGATATTGTGCATGTGGGACCACATAAACAGCTTGCTATTGTGTGCAAATATTTCCTTGCCACCTTAGTGTAACTCTGCTTTAATTACACACAAGTTGTCATGCCCCCTGACTTCTTAGGAAGGCCAAGATGCCCTTATGGTTGATGGGAAGCCAAACCAGACACTGTCAGCAGAAATCCACTGAACTGAAGGGTCTTATACCTTGCCCAGGGTTCCCCACTATCTGTGACGCTCTACAATTTGAGAAATGCAATTTAAGACAACTCTGAGATACTACCTCACACATATAAGATTGATTAACATAACAAAAGAAGAAAAAATCATAAATGTTGGAAATGATGTGAAAAATTGCAATACTAATGCATTGTTGTTAGAATTGTGAACTAGTTCAACTATTCTGGAATACATTTTGGGACTATGCCCAAAGAGTTATAATGCTATGCATTCCTTTTCACTGAGCAATAGCACTAGTAGAGCACTAGCAGAAAGTAGAGCATGGAGGCTAGTTGGCCAATAATGATAAATGGTTGTTCTACGGGTTGGCCACCAATTCAGGTAAGTGTGAGCAGGTTGGCGGTAAGGATTCAGAATAGTGTTTCGGATATTGATCAGAACATTATTCTTCTTTGGTTGGCTGTGTGGAGGAGGGGGATGATTAGGAGGATTAGGATTGAGGCTAATAGGGCCAGTACTCCACCTACTTTATTGGGGATTGAGTGGAGGATGGCATATGCAAATAGAAAATATCATTCTGGCTTGATATGAGGAGGGGTATTTAGGGGGTTGGCTGGTGAGAAGTTGTCTGGATCTCCTAAAAAGTCTGGTGAGAATAGGGTTAAAAGAAGAAGTACAAAAAGATCAAACAAGATGAGGAGGGGCAAGGACCCATTTGTACAAAAGTATTTAGAGCAAGTGTTTTTGCAGTTGCAAAGAATAGGAAATTGAGTGGATGCCCATCAACTGGGAGATTGCTGAACAAATTTTGATATGTAATTGTTTTGGAATATCATTATGCTATTTAAAAATGATGAGCAGAATGGTTTCAAAAAAACCTGGGAAGATGTATGTGCATACATCTGATACAAACTGAAGTAAACAGAACTAAAATTGTTCACAGTTAACAAGGACATTGTAAGTATCATCACCTGTGGAAAGACTTAGTTTCTCTGATCAAAATAATGATTCAAGGCAATCCCAAAGAAAGCAAAATGAAAAATGCTATTCACTCCTAGAGACTGAACTGATGGACTAGCATATTTTTATTCTTTTAAAAAAAAACTTTCTTTTTCTTTTTTTCCTTGCATATAAATATTTTTCTTTATAATATAGTTAATTTGAAAATATGATTTTCATGACTTCAACTATAATTGTATATATTACATCATGTATATTTGATATCATATTCTTAACCATATGTTATATAATTATGTATAATTAATATGTCATTTGCTTTCTTAGGGGTAGGAAGAAGAAAGAGAATTTAAAACCCAATTAAGAAAAATGATATTGAAAGTTTTTACATGATATTGGGAATATTTAATAAAATAATATATTAATTTTTAAAATATTGTTATATACTGTATGTGGATTTTATTTTATTGATTCCTTTGGGATATAGGCCTATGTATTATATAGTAGAATCATTAGTTCAAATAATATTCAAGCCCAATTGTTTGAATTAACTACAGATGTTGCATGTCTTCTTCAAATTTTTAATTTATTTTAATATGCTATGTGTCTTTGGGGTTTTTTGATGGGATTATTCACATTAAAATTTCTTTGCTTTATTTTTCTGAAGGAATTTGGTGAATGTTTTATTTTCTTTTTGCTCCAGTGGTTCTTTAACTTATCTGGCAAATTCCTGACTTTTTTGAGATGATTAGGAAAATCTTGGCTCATACAGTTTCTCAGGTTTCCTTTTTCCCCCAGAAAATTACAATGTGATTTTTTTTTAATATGAGAATTTCAAATTTGTAGTTGTGCACTAATTTTGAGAATTTTAGGCTATATTTTCAAAGGACTCATGTATTTATTTTCTTGCAAGGAAGGATGAAAGAATGATTTTCATTAAGAATAGGTATCATTTTCTACTTCATCTCTCAAACACATAATGACTAGTACAAAGTGGGCACTTGAAAGATTCTTGTTGATTATTTGAATGATTGAATCAAGATTATATAAGCATATACCAAGCTTTCCTTTATATTAATTTGTTTTTGCATATATATTTTAGTTATCTACAAAATAAGAATTAAATAATGAAGATCCCTTCATTAAGACATAGATACAGCAGTACAATTGAGTCTTATTTACCAAAATAAAAATTAATTAAATGCAATTTTCTTTCATTCTAATTTTAGAAGAAAGAGAAAAAAGTAAAAAAAAAAAAGCTATTGATCATGCAGTCTCCTAATAGATCCTGAGTTTCACTAAATTCATAAGTACATTATGGGGTAGAGAGTCTCTTCTGGTGTGTGATTAAAAATACCAGTAAGTAATTAACTATCCCAAACAGAACATGGGGAAAAAAACAACAACAAGGCTTCATTCTAGAGATCCAAGTGAATAGTAGAATTAAAAGTCATGTTGAAAATCATAAATAAATTAGTCTACATATTAGACTATATATCTAGCTAATAACCTAGGTAATTAGGCACCTAGAGCCCCCCTGAATACAAAAAAAAAAAATCTGAATTTAAATTCAGCTTCATATTTTTTTTGGAATTGTCATGAGAATAAAATGAGATACTATTTTTAAAATACTAAGCACAGTGCTTACCCATAGTTGTTTTTATCATTCAATTGTTTATCATCTTTCAGTCATATCCAATTTTTTGTGACTCCATTTGGAGTTTTCTTAGCAAAGATACTGGAGTAGCTTGCCATTTCCTTTTTAATCACATAATGTTTAATAAATATTTAATTTATTTCCTCCCTATTTCTATAGGTGATAATATGTAAATTAAAAATAGGTACATTATACGTGTGTGTGTGTGTGTGTGTGTGTGTGTGTGTGTGTAGTTACTTGAGAATGAATACAAAGGTATGGTATAAGGATTAGGTTCAGTAGCATTGAAACTACAGATGATCTAATACTGGCAAGGAAAACTAGCTAAAGCCTTTAAAAGGAAACATTATATTGGTAAAACAGAAGATCCAAGAAATAACAATCCCAGTAATTGGAGTCAATGGTATAGTGGCAATAACAACAATATTTCCTAACTTGATTCTGTTTTCTCTGCCACAGAAAAAGCTTCTCTGGACTAGAAAGTTAAGGGGGAAAGCAACTAAAAGTAGTTAATGGGGAATTGACACTCAAGATAAGTGAGTTGTTAGTAATCACCATCGAGTTGCCCTTGATTTCAAGTCACTGGACTGAAATGAATTACATTCTCAAGTACTGAAAGAACTGACAGTCAAAGGGAATGGAATCTCTGGTTCACAATCTCATAGAAATTCAGAATTCTTTCTCTCGGTTCTTATTGAGCCCACATAGCTCATTGTACCCTGCCTCTCTCAGATGATCACATATGGATTATTGTGATTGTTTGGGGGTCACATTTTATGTATTTTTATGTATTTATATTTATTTATAACATATTTTTAAATTAGAGAACATCTAGAAGACAATAGCCAATATTGTGAATAATCTTGAATAATGTAGTTGGCATATAGTTGGAGTTTAAAGCTTGTTGATTTGTTGATTATAGTACATATTAAGTGAGTTTAAGTTAAAGAAACTGAAGTTATTTAGTTTGAAGAAGAAATGATTTAGGGCATTCATTTTATTGGTGCTCAACTAGTTGAAGTGCTGTCAAATGGAAGAAGGGTTAGTCCAAATTGAACTCAAAGGACAGAATTATTTTCAGCAGGTGGAAGCTTCAAAGAGGCTGTTGATGGATTTCCTATTACTAGAAATCTTTAAGGAAGGGACTGCTTAAATCTATTATAAAGGGATTCTCATTCAGATTAAAATAGTTTGGTATAGATAGGAACAGATAGTCTCTGAAGTCCCTTCCAGCTCTGAAATTATCTAGTTTTATAAAAAAGTAAACCAAATCTTAGAATTTAAAAAAAAATTTTTTTAAAACCAGGTCTATCAGGAAACTCTATCATAAACTCTAATAGGAATGTGTGTTTCTCTAAATGAAATGGATATTCTATCTACAGAAGGAAACTTGGTTACTTCAATAACTTAAAGAAGTTTTAACATAAAGTCAGACAGATGTAATTGATTTACTCAATCTATTCCAACTCTCAGTCTGACTAAATTGTTATTCTGGTATCATCTAATTTATTCTGTTGCTATAAGACCTTTTAATGATACTATTATGTCCCTGGTGCTATGCTAAGTGTTGGGGATACGGAGAAGGCAAAAAGTAGTTTTTTTTTCCCCTTCAAGCAGCTCACAATCTAATGGAGAAATATAACAAAATGAAAGTAGCTTCTGAAAAAGAGGAGGAAGGCTACCTGCCCAGAGTGTGGGGAACATGATTTCTTATCTGCAGTCAAGCAAGAAATGGTAAAATGAATACCCTTCTTAAATGAAGGATATGCAAAGAGCTTTCTGGTATTTACCTTCCACCCTTCAATAAGAGGGAAGTAGATAAAATTAAAGGAGAAAAACACTTAGGAGATATGAGTTTCAGAATTTTAAGTAAGTGCTACTATTTCTTGTTGTTGTTCAGTCATTTCAGGCAGGTGCAACTTTTATGATCTCATCTGGGGTTTTCTTAGCAAAGATTCTGGAGTGGTTTGTCATTCCCTTTATCAGTTCATTTTATAGATGAAGAAACTGAAGTACAGATCAGTTAAATGATTTGCCCAATGTCACAAAGCTAAAAAATCTGAGGCCAGTTTTAGATTCAGTTCTTTCTGACTCCAAGACCAGTTCCCTGTGCAGTTCTACATAGGCAGAAACATAATCTCTACAGGTCCACTACTTATGGCAAATTCTGAAAACCATTAAGGTGTTCTTCTTCAAAAGAAAAAGTCAGTTTTTAATTAAATGGCTTTCAAAATGCTAATAATAGAAAGTCACCACCAAAATTTGAGAAGATTTTATATGATTTTTTGGACCTACTTTCCTGAGACATATTTTTTTTTCTAATATAAGGTCTGGTCTTTAATTATTAAGCCTACCATTGCAAGCAGCTATGTACAGAAGGTAGCTTGGTATTGGTAAGAATTATTATCTCATTGAGGACAGGTAAAGCAGTAAAACTGGTAAATGATTTTTTTAGCTGTGAGAAGAAGATAAACATAAATTACTGTGTCTACCATTTTTTGATACAAATATTTTAGAAAATACGGAGGAAATGGATTGAGTTGTATTTTGAAAATTTTGACTCCTGAAGGGATTTTCACTAATCATATTTTGAGAGTCACTGATCACTCTGCTAAGAACAAAGAGTAGCTAATTTCCTTTTATGATATGTTCTAGCATTTTGTCTCATTCTTGTACCAGTTCTGGTTTTCTTCATCTTTCTCAGAGGCCTAGACCTGGGCCATTAATACCTTTGCACGACTCATGTTGTTTTGCAGCTCCAAATAAATGGCACATACAGTTTGTCATTCTGAAAAGATAACTCAAACATCCTACTGTTTTATAGATATTTTTTGACCAGTATATTGTTCTATTACTTTCTGTATTTTGCTATGTCTGTTCTGTCTCCCTGGTTCTTTCGATATATGCAAGAATATTTCATGACACTTTTCAGGAAGGTATTCCAAAAAGAAATAAAAGATAAACTATGAAATATTCACTACCACAGTCGACCTTGCCTATAACTTGCCTGAGAGAATCAAGGGGGTTAAAGAAGATATTGGCCTTTTAAATCCAAACTGTTTCCTATTATGCTACTGCCTCTTCTTCTCACTTCTGTTTATACCACTGAAGTTCCTTCTTGGGAGCTATTGATGTGGTGGTAAGAGTAAAATCTTGCTTTAAACACTCATCATACAAATTAAATTTAAAGAAAGAGCTATTGGCATTGTTGCTGAGTAAGTTCTTCCAGTACATTGCACAGACACTCTGCAAAATTGCCTACTGACCCCCTCCATGGGCCAGAGATGCTCATGGCCTAATAGCCAATAGTATCTATCACAGGTGACATTTACAGTGAAAAGCCTTATACACTTGTGCCAAAAGAGCACACCCACTGAAAATAGGCCATTTAGGATGAAATGGTATATTAAATTAAACTCTGCACTTTCAATTGAAAAATGAGTTGAATAGAGAAGAAATAAAATACTCCTTCAGGGAAACTAGATACAGGAAAATGAACATTTGAATGCAACTAAAATTCCATTGGTCTGATACTCCAGGTGTGTAAAACGTGGTATTAAGAAACAGGTATACAATTATGCAATCTAAACTCATTGTAATTATGCGTAGCTAGCAAGTTGCTACATTTTTACGTGGTGAGAATTTATATGTGGAGACCAGAGATGGTCTCACAATGAAGAGATATTGTGTAGTTCCAAAGGGAAGGCAATTTGATAAGGAATGCCATGACTATTTAATTATGACTGAAATTCCATACCTGGGAATTTGTATTTTATCCTAAAGATTTCATTTAATCTGGTATATTCAGACAGTTAGGTTTTGCATGGGAAACTCACTAGGCTTGAAGTTAGTAAAACTATAGTTCAAATTTTACCTCAAATACTCACTAGCTGTTAGACTGAACTAGTCACTTATGCTGTATTCATCTGTTTCCTCATCTGCAAAATGAGGAATTTAGACTTGATAGCTTCTAAGATTCTTTCTGACTATGACTTAGCACATTGTCCCTTGCTAAATCCTAAATGATTGTGTAAGATATAATAAACATTTATTATTAGTCATTTCTGTTGGTAGTAGAGTGCCCAGTCCAAAATCAGGAAGGATCATTTTCCTGAGTCCAAATCCAGTCTTATAAGCTTATATTTAATAGTTGTGTGAAGCTGGGTAAGTCACTTAACCCTGTTTGCCTCAGCTTTCTCATTTGCAAAATGAACTGGGGAAATAAATGGTAAACCACTCCTGTATTTTTGCCTAGAAGACATCAAATGGTGTCAAGAAGAGTTGGACATGACTGAAAAATGACCGAAAAACAACAAAATTACTCATTTCCAATCTTGACCTAGCCTAACTAGCTTTACTTAATAATTTTATTGATGCTCTTTCCATATCTAGTTTTCATTTCTAAACTACCATCACTTCCTGCACTACTAGAGTCAAAATCCTCTCTTGAAACAAATATATCTAGTCCACTAAAATAATGAACATATCAATCATGTCTGAAAAAAGTATATTCCATTCCACTTCTCTAGTCTATTTATTCTGTCAAGAGCAAGGAAGTATGTTTCTTCACTTTTTGAAATTACTATTTTTCATTGTTTTTATCAGTTGAACCTTAAAAAAATGAAGATTTTAAAATGGCAATAAAGATTCAGTACATTCTAGAAAGGGATTGAAGACAGAGATAGAATTCAGAATTCCAGGAATAAGAATTTAAAATATGTCTAAAATGGTAAATCAGAGCTAACTGTTAAGGTCTTTCAAATCTAAGTTGATATATTTTATTGTGTCTAGAGCCACTAAAATTTTTTGAATAGAGAAGTGACATGGATTGTACTTGCTTATCTTCACTGTGGAGGACAATTTGGAGGACTAATGAAAGCTAAATAGAGATTTTTTTTTTATCAACATAAAGTTACACAATAATAAGAATTGTCTAAAAGTATAATGGTATGTCTCAGAGTAGTTTCCCTTTCATTCTAGTTCTTTAGATGGAAGGTCAATGGGAGTTGTTGGGAATGTTATGTTATTACAATAGGTCCTTCTGAAATAATATCCAATTCTGTGCCCCCAGTATAATTCTTTTTGCATGTCTCTTAAATTCTCCTTTAGAAATTAAATGTTCTACCAGTTGGTGCAAATGATATAAGATTATATGATATATGTATGATTGTATTATATATATGATATATGATATATGTTTAGTATTGATAGTGCTTCATTATCTATGATATCCTTTACCAAGATATAGTTTCCTTCATTATCTCATTTAATTAAATCTATTTTTGATTTAGCTTGATCTGAGATCAGGATCATTACCCCTGCTCTTTTTACTTCACTTGAAACATAATAGATTCTATTCCACCTTTTTATCTTTATTCTGTATGTATCCTCTATTTTAAATGTATTTTGTGTAACAAATATATTGTAGGATTCTGGTTTTTAATCTAGTTTACTATGTTTCTATTTTATGGGAGAATTCACCCCATTCACATTCACAGTTAAAATGTCTAATTCTGTATTTCCCCATCATTTTACTTACCCCAAATTATGCTTTCCTCTTTCCTTTCTCTCCTCCCCAGTATTTTGCTTCTGACCACCACTTCCCTCAAGAAGCCCTTCCCCTTTAAAGCCCCTCTCCTTTTCTTATCTCTTTCCCTTACTATTTCTGTTTTCCCTTCTATCAGGCTCCCCATTTCTTTTTCCCTTTCCCCTTCCACTTCCCTAAAAGGTGAGACAACTTTTTTCTATGAAACCAAATATGTGTAATATTCTCTCTTTGAGTCAAATCTGATGACAGTAAGATTCACACAATGTTCATTCCCTTCCTTCTTTCCTTCAATTATAATAGGTTTTCTTTGCTTCTTCATGAGATGTATTTTCCCTTGTTTTACCTCCATTTTACTCTTTTTCCAGTACAATCCCTTTGAACCTCTAATTTCTTTTTTATATTATGACAGTAAAATCAAATTATACCTGCGCTCTCTATATATACCCATAACAAAGATATAGTTCTCAAGAGTTCTTTCCTTTTTATCTTTTTATGCTTCTCTTATATTTGGAGGTCAATTTTTTTGTTCAGCTCTTGTCTTTCCATCAGAAATAAATGAAATTCACTTTCTTTTCCCATTTCACAAATTCTGTTTTTCAGGGAGTTGTTTTCTTTTTCATTTTGCTAAATCTATTTTCTAAGGAGTTACATGCTCTTTCCATTTCACTAAATCTATTTTTAAAGAGTTTTCTTCACATAATTTCTGTTTCTTTTTTCTAAACCCTCTTGCAAAGTTTGCATTTCCTTTCCCAATTTTTCTTCTAGCTACCTTTTAAGATCCTTTTTAAATTTTTTCCAAGAGAACCTTTTGAAATGGGGATCAATTTATATCATTCTTTCTGGCTTCATCTGGATAACCTGGAGATGATCCAAATGCTTTTAATGATCTCACATTTTGAAATCTTTTTCACCATAAAAACTATGTATGGTCAGCATTCTTTTTTGATTTTTTGCTCATTTTTTTAAACATTGAGGTCTGCTTTTAGGGCAAGAGGTAGATTGTCCAAGCTTCCTCTACAGGCAACAGTGGATATATTATGTCAGTGCAGACTATTTTCCGGTGCTGGGTGGGCATGGCTAGGTCCTTTGAAACTCTGGTGAAATACAAAAATAGTTGCCTTTTGTATTTGTGTTGGATGTTTTATAACTAATCTGCTGACTTATTGGCTTGTAACCAGAGCAGAGTAGCCAACACTGCTGTAGATTCCTCTGGCTAGATTCTCTGGTGTGGAGCCCATACCATCCCAAAACTATGAGCTTCCTGCATACGGAGTCTGTGTTCAGTCCACGTGCTTAGTCTGCTTTGCTTCGTGCCTGATGGAAGCAGACTTTTATTGAAGATCTTTGAAATTTTCTTCTGCTGGTAATTTGTTACAGTCCAAATATTTGTGCATTCTGTCACTTGAAAACCAGATCAGAGACTAGATTTGCTGTTCATCTGGGGGGTCGTGGAGAGAGCTCAAAGAAAAAAGAGTCTCCTCTCTGCATTCTTGGGTCCGCCCTACCATCTCGGCTCTGCCCCCAAGCTGGCAAATCTTAATCAGTGAAACATCAGCACATTTACTAAAATTGCAAATTCAGGTGCAAATAATATCTGAAAAGAAGACATTACTAGTTGGGCAGGTGTAATCCTTCTTTATTCTGCTTACTGAAAGAATGCTTTTAATCCTTACCCTCAGATTACTAGCTTTAGAATTTTTAAATATTGATTTGCTTTGTTTCACTATGCACCTCTTTATGCAAATATTTCTTCATATGTAACATACATTCACTTACACTTTTGTCATAATTTTATGTAATATTGTAATTTAAACTTTTCAAATTTAAATTAATTTATGATGTCATAATGTTGTTTATTTGTTAGGCATTCTTCAATTTTCAATACTTTTTCTGAGCCAAGTTTTTCTATTTGGCCCCAGGGGGCAGAATTAATAGAAGCAATTAATAAAAGGCACTAGGGTTCTTGTCAGTGTAAGTAAGAACTTCCTAAAATTTGAGTTGTTTTAAAGTGGAGTGAGATAACCCAACAGATGCTGAATTCTATATCAATGGAAGTATTCAAGCAGAGAATAGAAGATCAACATTTTAGAATGTAGGAATGATTAATGCTTCAGGTTATAATTAGACTATATGAATTCTAAGGTCATTTGCATCCGGAAGATCATATAATGCTCTGATACTATGAAATCTAATATTCTTTCTTCAGTCCTTTTGTTAGCCAACATCTCTAAAGTACTTGATAATACCTGTTAGATGGCACAGTGAACATAGTGTGTTGAATTTTGAGTCAGGAATATGTCTTCAAATTCTACCTCAGACAATACTTACTGTGTGATCCTAGGAACATCATCTTAAACTCTCTCATTCTATTTACCCATTTGCAAGATGCAGACAACAATAGCACCTACATCACAATGTTGTTGTGAGGATCAAATAGGATAACATATGTAAATTGCCTTGTAAATAGTCCAGTTCTTACCAATAATTAAATTAAATTAAATTAAAAAGAATTAAGAAATTTAAGAAAAGAATTAATTTAAAATACATTTAAGAGAAACTTCATTTTCTTTAACTTTGATGACACCTCACATAGTTTTATGGGGTCTATATTTAATGGACAATGATACAGTACTACAAAGTGATTATAATCTTTGGCAAAGAGAATAGGAAGATTAGAAGGCATCCTGATTCAAAAAGTCACAATGAGGCTGGACATAAACCATTAGTCCAGTAACAGTAGAAACTAATTCACAGTCTCCTTTTGCATAGAAATGCTGGCATGGCAATTTCATTTATCCTGGAATTTTAAGTGTGCCATTTCAGAAAATGTGGGTGTTGACAAAGGTAGTAGAAGCATGATGATCCATACTTGGAAGATGGGGAAATTGTGGTCAAAAGAGAATTTTTTGTTGAGTAAGAAGAGTCATGGTTTATAGATTCAGAATATCAAATTAAAAGGCAATTCTGCTGCCATCAGTTACAACTTGCACTTAAATAGATAAAATACTCTTTGTATCATTTGCTTAAATTATATATATATAATATATATATATTATATATATATATATTGTTTCCAGCACAATATCTTTTAATTTTCCATTATTTTTATTTTATTTTATTTTTATTTGTTTCTGGAATCATCACATTTTATGGAAAAGCTGAGAAACTCACAAATGTGTGTGCCATTGGAAGTGTGAGTTCTGCATATCTAAAGTAATTCCCAATGGAATCTTGTTGCACACTTGTTGCTATAGCACATTTTGGATAACCATTGAAATGCATACTTTCTAAAATGTATTATTCCTTCTTACCCTAGCTCTTAGAAGTATTATCTTCTCTCAGGTCTCAACTTAGATGCCATTTCCAATGGCAAGCCCTGTTTGAATTACTGAAATCTTCTATCCTCCCTCTCTCCCTCTTCCTCTCTCTCTTCTCTCTCTCTCTCTCTCTCTCTCTCTCTCTCTCTCTCTCTCTCTCTCCCTTCTCCTCCTTCTCCTCCATGTCACTTTCTGACTATTTCAAAAATATCCTGTGAAACATATACTGATCTTTCTTCTACTTTCTAGTTCCTTTATGTGTTTTATTCCTCCATTTAAATGCAAATTCTTTGAAGGATAATAATTCCTTACATTTTTAAATTTGAAGCCCCAATTCTCAGCATAGTACCTGACATGTTAAACATTTAATTAATGCTTTATCATTTATTCACATCATCAATATTTTTCCACAAAATAATTTATTTCAATACTCCTCATTCTTCTTTTGTTCATCTCTTCATTTGGAAAAAAAAGTAAAACAACAAAGAACAAAAAATCAAAAAACTAAATTTGTGGCTATTCTCAGAAATACAGTTTTTTTTAAAAAAATATTCAATTGGGGCAGACCCAAGATGGCAGAGAAGGCACATACAAATTTCAGAGCTTCTTGCATACCCTCACTACCAATTATTAAATTCAGCCTCAGAAATAGCACTTGATTGGTAAAATTCACAAATATTGGAAGTACAAAAACTTACCAGCCAAAGATAATCTGGAAGATCACCAGAAAAGGTTTGTCCTGAGCAGCAGGAACAGACCAGTGCGGGCAGGGAAAGAGGAGCTAGCATTTGGAGAGAACTGGTTAATGGGGTCGGTATCCATGGTTGGAAGGTTTACAGAGAGCTCTCTGCCATAGGCTGAATGCTTTGCTTTGGTTGCAGAGTATTGGACCAGCAGAGAAATTAGAGCCTAGGATAGAGGGTACTCTGAAGGATACCAGAGCCTAACAGGGTCTGGCTGTGTCCACAAAGGATTGGAAGTGACTCAGAGCAGACCACAACACAGCTCTGCAGTGTCATTCTGCAGCTAAGGGCTTTCCTGGGGACAGTAACAAATCTTCACAGCAGGGGGCACAACCCAAGGCAACCTCTAATCTGAACAGTGGGGGGCTTGGCCTGGGGCAGTGAAATTTCCCCAACTCAACTATGCTCCCCAAGCAGAGATACTTCTGGTGCCATGAAGGGTAGAGCAACTTCTAATATCCAAAGCTGGCAGCCTCTAGCCCCAAGGCAGTTGCTAATCCTCACAGTGGGACTCCTCTGAGGGCACTTCTGCAGCTCACCCCATGCTTCCTAGGTCTGAGCCACTTCTGATGTGGAGCTTTTCCCAGAGTAGCCCCGCAACTCAGCTGCTCTTTGCAGCCCATTGACAGTATAGCTACTGTCCATATACCTATCCCTGCTCTTCAGGGGAAGCTAATAACCTCCTTGCCCTGAAGGCAGACCCTAAAGGCTTTAAAGAAAATGAGTAAAAAAAATCAAGAGGATTATCGATAGCTTCTATACAGAAAGATAGCAGGTTTTCAACACCGAGGAGACTAATAGCAGGCATTCTCCAGACAATACCCCAAAGGGGGATATAATCTGGTTACCAATACAAAAGGCTCTCCTAGAAGAAACTATAAGAAATCTTAAAAGAGAGGTAGAGAAAAAATGGGGAAAGGAAAGAGAAGCTATGCAAGAGAGTAACAACTTCCTGAAATGTGAAACAGAATTTGTGAATTGGAAAAAATAAAGAACTCCCAGGAAAGTAGGATTTGTGATTTGGAAATTAGTATGGCAGAAAACAGGCATTTACCTACACTTAACACCATGCACCAAGATAAGGTCAGGATGGGTTCATGATTTGATTATATCAAAGTGAAAAGTTTTTCTGATGCTAAGTGAAATGAGCAGAACCAAGAGATCATTATATATGTCAACAACGATACTGTATGAAGATGCAATTTGATGGAAGCGGATTTCTTTGACAAAGAGACCTAATTCAGTTTCAGTTGATCAATGATGGACAGAAGCAGCTACACCCAAAGAAAAAAACACTGGGAAATGAATGTAAACTGTTTGCATTTTTGTTTTTCTTCCCGGGTTACTTCTAACTTCTAAATCCAATTCTCCCTGTGCAACAAGAAAACTGGATCTGCACACATACATTGTATCTAGGATATACTAGGACATATTCAACATATATAGGACTGCTTGCCATCTAGGGGAGGGAGTGGAGGGTGGGAGGGAAAAATTGGAACAGAAGTGAGTGCAAGGGATAATGTTGTAAAAAAAATTACCCAGACATAGATTCTGTCAATAAAAAGTTACTATAATAAAAAAAAAAGTGAAAAGTTTTTGTACATACAAAACTAATATGACCAAGATTAGAAGGGAAGAAATAAATTGGGAAAACAATTTTACATTCCAATAAAAGCCTCATTTCCAAAATATATAGAAAATTGACTCTAATTTATAAGAAATCAAGCCATTTTCTAATTGATAAATGGTCAAAGGATATGAACAGACATTTCTCAGATGAAGAAATTGAAACTATTTCTAGCCATATGAGAAGATGCTCCAACTCATTATAAATCAGAAAAATGCAAATTAAGACAACTCTCAGATCCCACTACATATCTGTCAGATTGGCTAGAATAACAGGGAAAGATAATGCAGAATGTTGGAGGGGATGTCGGAAAACAGGGACACTGATACATTGTTGGTGGAATTGTGAATGCATCCAACAGTTCTGGAGAGCAATTTGGAACTATGCTCAAAAACTTAACAAACTGTGCATACCTTTTGATCCAGCAGTGTTACTATTGGGCTTATATCCCAAAGAGATTTTTAAAGAAGGAAAAGGGGCCTGTATGTGCAAGAATGTTTGTGGCAGCCCTCTTTCTAGTGGCCAGAAACTGGAAACTGAGTGGATGCCCATCAATTGGAGAATGACTGAAAAAATTGTGGTATACGAATGCTATGTAATATTATTGTTCTGTAAGAAATGAGCAGCAGGATGATTTCAGAAAGGCCTGGAGAGATTTACATGAACTGATGCTGAGTGAAATGAGCAGGACCAAGAGATCATTATATACTTCAACAACAATACTATATGATGATCAATTCTGATGGACATGGCCATCTCCAGCAATGAGATGAACCAAATCAGTTCCAATAGAGCAGTAATGAATTGAACCAGCTACACCCAGCGAAAGAAATCTGGGAGATGACTATGAACCATTACATAGAATTCCCAATCCCTATTTTTTGTCTGCCTGCATTTTTGATTTCCTTCACAGGCCAATAGTACACTATTTCAAAGTCTGATTCTTTTTGTACAGCAAAATGACTCTATGGACATGTACACATATATTGTATTTAACTTATACTTTGACATATTTAGCATGTATTGGTCAACCTGCCATCTTGGGGAGGGGGTGGGGGCAAGGAGGGGAAAAGTTGGAACAAAAGGTTTTACAATTGTCAATGCTGAAAAATTACCATGCATACCCAAGATGCATATATCTTGTAAATAAAAAGCTATAATTAAAAAAAGAAAGAAAAAAGAAAGAAAAAAAAAGAAAAAATAAATATTCAACTTGCTAGAAAAGGAGTACTTTTCATGTAAAGTCAGAAGACCTAGATCAAATCTAGACTAAAGCTAATGCTTTTATATCCTAATTTTGTCATTCCTCTTGAACTCATTTCCCTCACATCAAGTTAAAATTAGATCAGATAAATACCAGGTTATCTGTCCCAACCAGTTTATTTCTATCTTTTCCACTTCCATTTTCTTCCAATTCTAGAATTATTCCCTTTTTTCCCTCATGGATATCAAGCTGTTCTTTTTTTTTTTGGTCCCCAATGACCACTAGACAAGGTGATTAGTCTAAAAGATATTTTATCTTCCTTTGACTAAAATAAAGAGAAGATAATGACTACTTATCCTAATCCCTCCCTACTTGACAACTCTTTGGGGTTGATTTGGTTTGGGTGATAATATTCCCAGAAACATCTTCATGAAAGAGACAGCATTACATGATAGAAGAATCATTGCCCCTAGAGTTGAAAGACCTGGCCTGAGTATAGTACTTAGTACCCTCCACTTTGGACATCCCATCGTCTGGACTTCAGATTCCACATCTAAGAAATGAGTCAGTTATACCAGATAATTTATTTCCATGGTCACTTCCTTGTTCAGTCTCTATGAAAGTGAACCCCATAATTTCTTTATCTACCCTTGTCCATTCAACCTCTTGGATAATTCCTGTCCCTTTGGTATATACTTCACTGATTACTCTGAGATTCCACTACACACCTGTCAGACTGGCTAGAATGACAGGGAAAGATAATGCGGAATGTTGGAAGGGATGTGGGAAAACAGGGACACTAATACATTGTTGGTGGAACTGTGAATATATCCAACCACTCTGGAGAGCAATTTGGAACTATGCTCAAAAAGTTATCAAACTGTGCATACCCTTTGATCCAACAGTGTTACTACTGGGCTTATATCCAAAAGAGATCATAAAGAAGGGAAAGGGACCTGTATGTGCAAGAATGTTTGTGGCAGCCTTCTTTGTAGTGGCCAGAAACTGGAAACTGAGTGGATGTCCATCAATTGGAGAATGGCCGAATAAATTGTAGTATATGAATATTATGGAATATTATTTTTCTGTAAGAAATGACCAATAGGATGATTTCAGAAAGGCCTGGAGAGACTTACATGAACTGATGCTGAGTGAAACAAGCAGGACCTAGAGATCATTATATACTTCAACAACAATACTATATGATGACCAATTCTGATGGACCTGGCCATCCTCAGCAATGAGATCAACCAAATCAGTTCCAATGGAGCAGTAATGAACTGAACCAGCTATGCCTAGTGAAAGAATTCTGGGAGATGACTAAAAATCATTACATTGAATTTCCAGTCCCTATATTTTTGCCCACCTGAATTTTGGATTTCCTTCACAGGCTAATTGTACAATATTTCAGAGTCTGATTCTTTTTGTACAGCAAAATAATGGTTTGGTCATGTATACTTATTGTGCCTCTAATTTATATTTTAATATATTTAACATCTACTGGTAATCCTGCCATCTGGGGGAGAGGTTGGGGAGAAAGAAGGGAAAAATTGGAACAAGAGGTTTGGTAATTGTCAATGTTGTAAAGTTACCTATACATATAATCTGTAAATAAAAGGCTATTAAAATTTTTTCTGATTATTCACTTAATAATCCTTAGAAAAAATAAGGCTTCAAATGGGGAACTGATTTTTCTCCTATTTTGTTCATTTTTCATATGAAAATGTTGCTGTATTTGCAGTAAATCTTCTCCACTCTGTATTTTCTTTAGATGTGCCAGCTCCTGATGCAGTAGATAAAATACTGAGACTAAAGTTAGGAAGACAAGAGTTCAAATCCAGTCTCATACTGTTACTAGCTATGTGATGTTGGGCAAGTTATAATCTCTTTACCTCAGTTTCCTCAACTTTAAAGTAGGAAGAATAATAGCAACTTCACAAAGTATAAAGAAATAATATTTTTAAAAATAGTACGTGGTTGACACAAGGTAGGTATGATATAAATATTATATTCCTTTTGTTTTTTTTCTTTGATAATCTTCATTTGTGACATATTAAAATTTTAATTCTTCTACGTCCTACTTTCTCTGATGTGCTTTTCTTGGATTCTCTTTTTTTTGAATTTAATATGTAAATGGGTTTTGTTATTTTTATGAGATTCAGACAAGGTAAAAGTTTAAAAAAACAATATTTCTCTTTCTTAAAGCACATAATATTGTTTCCAATGATTGATATTTTCAAGCTACATGATTTGATTCCTTTTCTTAAGTTTCTTTTCTTTTATGAATTTGCATGATAAATAAGTCATCATCACCTCTGGCTTCTTCTATAGGAAGGATCCTTATCTCTTCCTTGTCATGAAAATACTTTTTTTTTCATCTTTCATGATTAAGCCTAACTGATATATGTTATTTGGAGTGCAAGCCAATTTTTTAAAAATATCAATTCTTTTACAATATCAAAAACTAGGACTTTTTCCCTGTCTTTCTCATAGACAAAAAAAAATCATATTATTTGTGCAGGATTTTCTTGGCATATGAAGGATCTTCTAACTCGTGTTAGTACTGAAGATCTGAAGCTTTGTCCTGACAATTATTGATGACCTGAATTGTCTGTTTGCTCTTTTTTGCCTTTTATAAAGACTGTATAAAATATGTATGTTCCCCATTTATAATAAGTAATATTGTATGATCTTAGATTTATAAATCATCATTTAATACAAACTCCACATTTTAGAGATTAAGAACTGATTTCTACAGAGATAAATTGATTTGCTCAAAATCCAATGGATAGTGAGTGACAAGGTCAACTTGTGAATCTAAGTTATCTGATTTCAAATCATTGAAATAATTATGTATGATTTGTAGAAGTATGGTCATCAAGCTATTTCATTTCATTATTTTTCTCCAGGTTTTCCATTAATTTTCAGATTGTCTATCTGTATTCAGTGATAGATAGGAATCTCAAGGATTCATGAAAGAAACAAACTTGATAAATCTTTTGATTTTGTTGATGTTTGTGAAAGTTTTCTACTTCTCCATTCTTATGTTTGATATCAACACATTCTTTTTCAAAAAATCTACTATTTCAATGGGTTTCACCAATATATGCATTAAGTATTTTCTCCTTTTATAATATTCTTTAAAGTGAATTTTAATTTTTCCATATTTATTTGTTTCCTCAAATCTTTTTTTTTAGTGTTATAAAAAACATAACTTTTATGTTTGAATATTTTTTTGTATCTTTTTTGTGGATGTTATATTTTTACTCAATTTAAAAGTTGATATCGTACTTTCTTTTGATCTTTTGCCTGTGTTAGCACTTCTTTTATTTCATTTATTCCTTTTTTCAGTATTTTTCTTTGTTTTCCTTATTCTCAATTATTTTATATCCCTTCATCACTTCTAAATTATTTTATATCACTTGGTTTTTGTTACAGTTATTTTAAATTGTTTGGCACATTTCATGTTACTTTGAGATGATGAATAGAAGCTTGGCTTATAAATGAGCTCTCATTCAGTCATTTTGTCAGTCTTCCCTATATTCTTTCTCTAATAGCAAGCTGCTTTTCTTTTGGGAACATATTATCCAGAAAAGAATATAATTTCACTAACCATATTTTTCTTACTTTGCTGAAATAGAACAGATTGTGACAAATATTGAGGACATAACATAAGTTTTATTTTACTCTATTAAGATAGTCATATTTAAAAAAAAAAAAAAAAGTGTCTATCCATTATACTCAATGTAAACTGCTCCCCTTGTGGAAGAGTCTGGAAATACATTCTGAATTTTTGTCAGACATTTTTTGGTATTAAAATAGTCCTAGTTGCCAACATTCCCTCCTCTTGACAAAGCTTCATTTGAAAACCATAGAAATGGTTCATGTTGTTGCTGTTTTAACCTGTTAGATGAGCAAAAACAAAAGAGAAAAGAAGAAAAACCCATTTTGAAATGAAAATAAAAACTTGGCACATTATGAATAAGACTCAGGTGAAATGAAATTGAAAGACAAGAACTGGGCCAAAGCCAGATAGCTTGTGTGCTCTGCTTTTCAAAAAGGTAAAAGGAAAGGGCTTGGTTTCAATGGACTGCACTGTGACCTGCATGTGTAGCTTCTCACACACACACACAAACAAACACACACACACACACAATTTCAGAATTTATATCATAGCATTTGTTAAAAATAAAAATTTATTGAAAACTGTTGTACAGTATAAGCTGTACAAAATAGATGACTTTTCTAAAGATCCCCCAAGTTTAATTCTCATCCACTTAACATATCCACATGATATTTACTATTTACTTTTTTTTTTGCAAACTCCTCATTCTCTTATTTATTATTTTATTATCTTTTTATTGGAAGAACATATGCCTGGATAATGTTTTACATTTCCCTTGCACTCATTTCTGTTCTGACTTTTCCCTTCCCTTCTTCCACTCCCTCTCCTAGATGACAAGCAATCTAATATATGTTAAATATGTTACAGTATAGCCTAGATACAATATATGTGTGCAGAACCAAACAGTTCTCTTGTTAAACAGGGAGAATTGATTCAGAAGGTAAAAATAACCTGGTGAAAAAAAAAAAAAAACAAAAATGCAAACAGTTTACACTCATTTCCCAGTATTCCTTCTTTGGGTATAGCTGCTTCTGTCCATCATTTATCAATTGGAACTGAGTTAGATCTTCTCTTTGTCGAAGATATCCACTTCCATCAGAATACAACAGTATCATTGTTGAAGTATATAATGATCTTTTGGTTCTGCTCATTTCACTTAGCATCAGTTCATGTAAGTCTCTCCAAGCCTCTTTGTATTCATCCTGCTGGTCATTTCTTACAGAATAATAATATCCCATAACAATTTCATATTCCATAACATTCATATCCATTCATTTTTCAATTATTGGAGAATGGTTTGATTTCTTATAAATTAGAGTCAATTCTCTATATATTTTGGAAATGAGGCCTTTATCAGAACCTCCTCCACAACTTTGAGGGGTAAACTATCCTATATCCCTCTAATTTATTTATAATCTCATTCTTTATGCTTAAATCATGAAGCCATTTTGTCTTATCTTGGTATATGGTGTTAAGTGTGGGTCCCTGCCTAATTTCTGCCATACTAATTTCCACTTTTCCCAGTAGTTTTTGTCAAATAATGAATTCCTATCCTAAAAGTTGGGATGTTTGGGTTTGTCAAACACTAGATTGCTGTAATTATTGGCTATTTTGTCTTGTGAACCTAACCTATTTCACTGATCAACTAATCTATTTCTTGTCAATACCAAATGGTTTTGGTGACTGCTGTTTGATAATATAATTTTAGATCAGGTACAGGTAGACCATCTTCATTTGATTTTTTTTTTTCATTAATTCCCTTGAAATTCTCGAACTTTTGTTCTTCCATATGAATTTTCTTATTATTTTTTCTAGGCCATTAAAATGGTTTCTTGGGAGTCTGATTGGTATAGCACTAAATAAACATATTAGTTTAGGGAGTATTGTCATTTTTATTATATTTCTTCGGCCTATCCAAGAGTCCTTAATATCTTTCCCGTAATTTAAATTCATTAGGGAGATTGGTCTATAATTTTCTTTCTCTGTTTTCAAACTACCTGGTTTAGATATCAGTACCATATCAGTATCAGAAAAGGAGTTTGGTAGGACTCCTTCAATCTCTATTTTTTCAAATAATTTATATAGCATTGGAGTTAATTGTTCTTTAAATGTTTGGTAGAATTCACATGTAAATCCATTTTGTCCTGGGGATTTATTATTGGGGAGTTGGTTAATATCTTATTCTATTTCTTTTTCTAAAATGGGAATATTTAGGATATTTACTTCTTCCTCTGTCAAGCTGGGCAAGCTATATTTTTGAAGGTATCCTTCCATTTCATTTAAGTTGTCGAATTTATTGCTGTAAAGTTGGGCAAAGTAACTCCTAATTATTGCTCTAATTTTCTCTTCATTAGTGGCAAGTTCTCCCTTTTCATTTTTAAGACCAACAATTTGATTTTCCTCTTTCCCTTTTTTAATCACATTTATTAAGGGTTTGTCTATTTTGTTGGTTTTTTCATAGAACCAACTCTTAGTTTTATTAATTAATTCAATAGTTTTTTTACTTTCAATTTTATTGATCTCTCCTTTTATTTTGAGAACTTCAAGTTTAGTGTTTGATTGGGGTTTTTTAATTTGTTTCTTTTCTAGCATTTTTAGTTGCAAGCCCAATTCATTGACCTTCTCTTTCCCTATTTTATGCAAGTAGGCCTCTAGAGATATGAAATTTCCCCTTATTAACTCTTTGGCTGCATCCCACACATTTTGGTATGATGTCTCATTATTGTCGTTTTCTTGGATGAAGTTATTAATTATGTCTATGATTTGCTGTTTCAACCAATCATTCTTTAGTATGAGATTAATTAGTTTCCAATTATTTTTTGGACTATTATCCCCTGGCTTTTTGTTGAATGTAATTTTCATTGCATCGTGGTCTGAAAAGGATGCATTTACTATTTCTGTCTTACTGCATTTGAGTTGGAAGTTTTTATGTCCTAATACATGGTCTATTTTTGTATAGGTTCCATGAACTGCTGAAAAGTAAGTGTATTCCTTTCTGTCTCCATTTAGTTTTCTCCAGAGATCTATCATATCTAACTTTTCTAGTATTCTATTTACCTCTTTGACTTCTTTCTTATTTATTTTGTGATAATTCTGAGAGTGCAAGGTTGAGATCTCCCACTATTATAGTTTTGCTGTCTATTTCTTCTTGTAGCGCTCCATTTCTCTTTTAAGAATTTAGATGCTACACCACTTAGTGCATATATGTTTAATATTGATATTGCTTCATTATCTATGCTACCCTTTAGCAAGATATAGTGATGTCCCTTATCTCTTTTAATTAGATCAATTTTTCCTTTTGCTTGATCTGAGATCAGGATGACTACCCCTACTTTTTTGACTTCACATGAAGCATAGTAGATTCTGCTCCAATCTTTTACCTTTAACTCTGCATGTATCTCCCTGTTTCAGTGTAATGGGCTGAGGCTTGAGTTGATGCACTGAGGTCCCAAGCACATGAGACTAAATATAATTGGACTATACTCTAGTAATATACATGCTTGGATAAAGAATGGCCCCCGCCCAGTCTCTGTGTAAGTCCTGATGTATTGTATAGGAAATGACGATTTTGGTGGGTGGAGGCAGAGAGACAAGAAGGGAAGCTGGGAGAGATTGGGACTGCGTTCGGTTCTGGTGGCTGCTGGTCTCGCGGCTTCTGGTCTGGCTAGCTTCTTGATTCAGCTGCTGAAATTGCTATTACCGATTCCCTTCTACCTACGATCTTTCTTCATCTCTGCTAACAATAAAGACTGATGATTTTCCCTTAACCTGAATTCCTGACTCCAGCTGATTTTAAAGTATGTGGTCATCACAATTGGTGCCCAAGCATGGGAACCAAGGACCCTACCTTCACCGAAGAAGTCTCCGGTGACCAGGAACTTGGTTGAGTATTGTTAATAGACAAACAGGGAACTTATTTTCTTAAAAACTAAACTAGTAATCTTTTTTTGGCTGAAATGGGACAAATACTAGCTAATGATTCCCTATTCCTGCCCCCAACCCCTTCAACCACACTCAGGAGTGGTGCTATAGAAAGCATGCTTAAACTGATAGCAGAACAAGGGCTACTTATAACTTGGGAACAGATAGCTAGACTTCTGGGTACATTAAACCACTCCTCCTCTTGGTTTGTAGAGGAAGAACAAATCTCTGGAGATAATTGGTCTTTGTTTGGACAAACAGCTGTTTGCATATTACAGCAAAAACTGTCCTCATTCAATTTCCATTGAGGCATTCTATTCATACAATATAATACAGTTAACACTAAGAAATCCTAACCCTAGAAGAAAGAAAAAAACTGCTAGAAGTAGCCAGATGGGGAAGCCTAATATTAAGGAGGAAGACAATGAAGAGATTAATGACCATATCCCCATCCTCATAGGGCATGGAGACTTAAGTGAGCTTCAAGGGTGTGGTGACTTTTCACCTCAGGAGGCAGCTTCAGCCACACCTCAGGAGCAGATGATTGACTCTCCTTCAACAACTCCACCCTCCGGGATGGAGGGAGGAGGGGTAGTGGTGGGGGGGAGGCAGTGACAGCATCAGCACCTCCCCCCAGCATCCAACTACTCCTATGACTAGAATGCACCAGGGACTAATGAAGGCCAAAGCGGAAGGGGGAGATGTAGCAGAACTCCAACCCCACATTTTTCCCGTAATACAACAGTTTAATTCCTCAGGTTAAGAAAGTCGAAGATATGCTCCTTTTAACATAGAAATCCTCAAAGACCTGAAAAATGCTTGCACTCTTTATGAAGCTACATCAGCTTATGTTAAGATGTTATTACAGAATTTGGTTTTGAAATCTTGAGCCCTAATGACTGGAAATCTATAGCAAGGGTATGCCTAGAACCTGGACAAAACTACTTGTGGCTTTCTGAATATAGTGAGCTCTGTGGGATACAAGCCCAACAAAATAGTCAAAGTGCAGTTCATGCTGCAATCACCTATGACTTACTAACAGGTGTAGGTCCCTATGCAGATGTCACAGTACAGATTAATTATTCCATAGCAGCATATGAGCAAATTGCTGCTAATGCTATCAAATCGTGGACTTTGATTCACAATAAAGATGACAAGGGTGAGGCCTTCACAAAAATAACACAAGGGACAAATGAACCCTTTTCTAACTTTGTGGGACGTTTGCAGACAGCTATCACAAGAACTAATGGGGAAAATGCATCAACAGACATTTTGATAAGGCAACTTGCTAAGGAAAATGCTAATGAGGTCTGCAGAAGAATTATACTAGGACTGCGCAAGGATGCTCCTTTAGAGGAGTTTATAAGACGATGTGCCACAGTGGGCACACATGCCTTTTATAACAAGGCTATGATGCAGACTTCCCAAGATCCCAACATGGGAAGACAGGGTTCCTTCTGGCAAAGGACTTCCAGAGAGATTTGTCAGTGCTCTCAGTGTGGTGAAGTAGCGCATCTGAAAGTTCAATGTTGGTATAGAGACAGAGTGAGAAAAAAAGGTGGGAGAACAGGACCCAATACCTCATGTCCAAAGTGCAACAGAGGCTTCCATTGGGCCTCAGAATGTAGACAGGTTCAGGGAAATGGGATAAGGGGCTCAGCCCAGGGCCCCAGGCAAAAAACACTTGGGGCATGATGGCAGAGAGTGCCTAAAAGTCCAATACCCAGACATGACCAATCAGCCAGGAAACCATCTGATGGGAGAGAGGGATTATATAATCAATCATCCAGTAAGCAACCTGATGGAGAAAGGGATTACAATTAGGGAGAATAGAGTTGTATGCAGCTAGGACAACTGAGATACCCCCTGGAGAGGTGAAATCTGTTCCTCTCCAGCCTATGGATCCCTTGCCTCCAGGCACAGTAGACTTGACCATTTCACCTCCTTTTTGTACATACAAAACAGTGTCCATCTACACACTGATGTGGGAAACTGGGGAATGTGTAGATAATATCCCAGTCACCACTACAGGCAGACAATGTATGACATCACCCAAGAGAAATAGTAGCATCAGGTTTACTCATACAGAATCCTAATAAGCAACCTAGTGATAGTCACCCAGATTCTTATTCCAGACCACAAGATCCAGCAATATACTGGACAGCAGCTGTAACAACTGACCGACCTATGCTCACAATCTATATAAATGGCCTACCATTAGAAGGATTGGTAGACACAGGTGCAGATCTTACAGTCATTAGAGGTGCCAATTGGCCCAGTCACTAGCCAAAGATTAAAGCAGACATCTACATGTCTGGCGTAAGAGGATCAATAGCAGCTGAAGTTAGTGCTGCCCCTATGAGATGGACTTTTGAAGGCAAAACAGGAGTTTTTACTCCTTTTATAGTTGAAAAAATCCCCATCAATCTGTGAGGAAGAGACATTTTACAGCAATTAGGGTTAAAAATGAGTACTTTTGTTTTTTTAAGCAGGGCTGCTGTTGAAGGCCTGCCAACACTTTCACCTGTTCCTATCCAATGGAAAACTGATACACCAACTGATAACAACAGTGTGGATAGAACAGTGGCCCTTAGGTAACAATAAAATTCAGGCCTTATTAGATATAGTACAGGAGCAACTTGACCAAGGACACTTACAACCTTCTCTAATTCCCCAGTATTTGTTGTAAAAAGAAATCTGGAAAATGGAGACTGTTAACAGATTTAAGAAAGGTGAATGAACAGATGGAAACTATGGGAACTCTTCAGCCTGGACTTCCGAATCCTACTCAATCACCTAGAGAATGGCCTCTTTGGGTCATAGATATTAAGGATTGTTTTTATTCTATCCCTCTGGATAAGGAGGATATGAAAAGATTTACCTTTTCAGTGCCCAGCGTTAACTTAACTGGGCCTTATAAAAGATATGAATGGGCAGTTTTGCCACAGGGAATGAAAAACAGCCCTACTATGTGTCAAATGTATGTTGCTGCTGCTCTTGCTTCAGTAAGAAAAGCATTTCCAAAAGTTATGCTATTACATTATATGGATGGTATATTGGGATGCGCACCTGAGGAACAAATGTTAGAAGCATGTCTACAAAAGACCATAGAAACACTAAGGAATTACAAATTTTACATAGCACCAGAAAAAATTCAAAGACATGCTGCTTTTCAATATTTAGGATATGAAGTATACCCTAAGGTGCTTACAGTTCAAAAACTGTCCTTAAGAACAGAGAAGCTAAACACATTGAATGATTTTCAGAAATTGATAGGAGATATCCAATGGATGCGACCAGTGTTAGGCTTGACTACCTATCAGTTACAACTGTTATATGATATTTTAAGGGGAGACAGAGCTTTAAATTCACCATGCCAGCTTACAAAAGAAGCTCAAGAGGCTTTGAGAAAAGTTGAACTGGCTTTATGAAATGTTGCTGAAAGAGTCACTCAAAAACCCTTGGAAATATCAGTTTTTGCCACACAAGAGGCAGCCACAGCAGTCCTTTATCAAGGAGACAGTGTGATAGAGTGGGTGAACCTCCCGGCATAACCAGAACAAAGCCTTACTCCCTACCCAGTGCTTGTGGCTAGAATTTTATTAAAGGCCATTAAGCAAGCAGTACAATTATCTGGGACAAGACCTGACAAGATATACACCTTTTATACCAATGCACAAATTAATGTGTGTTGTGAGACCATCCCAGAGTGGCAAATTTTATTAGCCATGGTTCCAAATTTTACACATGTGTCTCCATTAAAGATAACCAGACTAATCCATAACTGGCAATGCATTCTTGAAGAAAAAATTTCTAAAGTTCTTCTTAAAGGACCAACTATCTTCACGGATGCATCCAAACATAATATTTGTGCTGTGTATTCTCATGTTGTAACTATAAAGAGAGTAGTCAGAACTCCTTTTCAGTCCACTCAGCAGAATGAACTGTATGCGATCATTCTAGCTCTCTTACTTATTATCCAGGAGACATAAATATAATATCTGAATCGGCCTATTCAGTAGGTGTGGTACAAAGAATTGCCTGCACCGACTGATGGGAGGGTCATCCCTAATAGCCTCTGCATTATTGCTATGTGGTTGTGTAATACCTCCCATGCTGCTGAGTTTGTGCATAATAAGACCCTTCAGCCCAGAAACCCTCTAGCAACCCCCACTTTCCTTTGGTGCTTTTTATCTCCCTTCCTGAGATGTCAGGGAGGGCACGATCATCTCCTTTTTAGTGCTTTCACCTCCTTTCCTGAGAAGTCAGGGAGGGTGTGATTACCTCCCCTTGGGGGCTCTGACCTCCCTGAGGAGTCAGGGATGGCATGACCACCTTTGTTCTAAAAAAAAAAGAAAACGGGAGATGTAATGGGCTGAGGCTTGAGTTGATGCACTGAGGTCCCAAGCACATGAGACTAAATAGTAATTGGAATATACTCTATTAATATACATGCTTGGATAAAGAATGGCCCCCGCCCACTCTCTGTGCAAGTCTTGATGTGTTGTATAGGAAATGATGATTTTGGTGGGTGGAAATAGAGAGACAGAAAGGGTGGCTGGGAGAGATTGGGGCTGGGTGCGGTTTTGGTAGCTGCTGGTCTCGCGGCTTCTGGTCTGGCTAGCTTCTTTTCTCAACTGCTGACATTGCTGTTGCCAATTCCCTTCTATTTCCGATCTTTCTTCATCTCTGCTAACAATAAAGATTGACGATTTTCCCCTAACCTGAATTCCTGACTCCAGCTGATTTTAAAATATGCTGTCATCACACTTCAGGTGTGTTTCCTGTAAACAACATATTGTAGGATTCTGGCTTTTAATCCATTCTGCTAACTGCTTCCTCTTTATGGTTTACCCCATTCACATTTATGGTTAAAATGACCAATTCTGTATTACTTGCCATCTTGTTAATCCTTGTTTATGCTTTTCTCCCTTCTTTCCCCTTTACCCCACCTCCCAGTATTAAACTTGTGAGCCCCACTTGATTCTCACAGCCCTCCCTTTTTAGTATTCCTCCCCCTGCCTTGGAGTCCTCCCTCCACCCCCCACCATCTTACTCCTTTCCCTCAGAGTTTCCATATTCCCTTCCACTTAGCTTATTCATTCCCTTTTCACTTTTCCCTTCTCACTTTTCAATAAGGTGGGAGAAGTTTCACCATAAATTGAATATGTCTAAAATTTGGCTCTTAAAGCCAATTCTGATGGCAGTAAGATAGCCACTATATCCATGTCCTCCATTCTTTCTCTCAGATATAATAGATTTCCTTTGCCTCTTTGTGAGATGTAGTACCCCCACTTTACCCTTTTTCTGGTACAATACACTTTCCACCTCTAGTTTCTAGAACAAGTTATACATGTATTCTTTATACATCTTTATAGCTGAAATATAGTTCCCAAGATTTCCTTTTACCTTTTTAGATTTCTCTTGAGTTCTATATTTGTAGATCAAACTTTTTGTTAAGTTCTGTTTTTTTTCATCAAAAATAGGTGAAATTAACTTATTTTGTTGAATGTTAATCTTCTTCCCTGGAAAACAATGCTCATTCTGACTGGGTAAGCTATTTTTTGTTGAATACCAAGTTCCTTACCCTTTTGGAATATCATATTCCAGGCCCTTTGTTCTTTTAATGTGGACACTGCTAGATCCTTGGTAATCCTTATTGTGGCTCTTCTATATTTGAATTGGGTTTTTCTAGCCGCTTGCAGCATTTTTTCCTTCGTCTGAGGATTCTGGAATTTGGCCACTATATTTCTTGGTGTTTTGATTTTAGGATCCCTTTCAGGAGGTGATTGATGAATTCTTTCAATGTCTATTTTGCTCTCTGTTTCACTGAGTTCTGTGCAATTCTCTTTGATAATTTCCTGGAAAATAGTGTTCAGGCTCTTTTTGTCATTATATTTGTCATGGAGTCCCATAATTCTTAGATAGTCTCTCCTAGATCTATTTTCCTGGTTTGTTGTTTTCCCAAGAAGGTAGTTCACATTTTTTTCCATTGTTTGATTTTTTTGGTTTTGCTTGACTGATTCTTGTTCTCTCATCGAGTCATTCAATTCCATTTGTTTGATTCTGAATTTCAATAGAGTATTTTCTTCACTCATTTTTTTATATCTTTTTCTAATTGTCCAATTGAGTTTTTAAGTGTGTCGTTTTGTTCTGTGGAATTTTTTCCATTTCCCCAATTTTTATTTTTTAGAGAGCTATTTTCTATTTTTCAATGATTTGATTTCCTTATCCACTCTACCTTTAAATGTGTGGAATAACTTCTCCACACACTCTTGCCAAGTCTCCCTCTCCTTTTCCCATTTTTCTTCCACTTCTCTTGTGAGAGCCTTTTTAATTTCTTCTGTGAGATTCATCTGTGCTGAGGAACAGATGATCTCCTCCTTTGGGGATTCACCTGGAGACAGTCTGTTTTTAGTCTCCTCATGGTTTAGAGTCTACTCTCTCTCCATATAGAAGCTGTCAATGGTTAAGGTCCTTTTCAATTTTTTGCTCATTTTGTCAGAGAAGAATAAAAAACTAGCAAAGAAAAAAAGAAAAAAAAAATGGAATCTGCTTTTTTTTTCTTTTTTGGGCTGGGTGGTGTTACCGACCTTCCTCTACAGACTGTGGAAGGGTGGGGGGTGGGGTGGGGCAGCAGCGAGGCCCTAACAGGACAGCAATGACTGTGCTGTGACTGCACTCTGAGACTCTGAGTGCATGCTAAGACACTGTGGGGGACGTTTAGCCAGGGCCCAAGGGACCCTAACTGTTTGAGGTTGTATTCTTCACCCCCTGTCTTTTTAGCTTCTCTGCTTGTCTGCTGGCCTGCTGCCAGGACAAAGTATCCAATCCTGTAGCAAAGCTCTCCCCACAGAGACGGTTGAGATCACACCCCAGCCCCCTCTGATCTACTTGCCTGTGAGCTGTCTGCTGTGCTCTTGCTGCTGCTGCCTGCCCTCAGTCTGCCCCCATCTAAAACTGTCCCCACCCTCAAGCAAAAACCAACCTTTCCTTGAGAATTTCAAGGATAGCTTTTCTTGGTAACTATTTGTGGGTTTTTTTTTCAGTCAAGCATTAATTCAGAGGCTTGTAATGGATTCTGAGAGCAAATGCGGAGCTTACTCAGCTGTGTGTCTCCTCTCCACCATCTTCCAACAAAATAGATTTAATGAAATGGAAAAAGGATATAACTCCTTACAAAATAGATATGAAAAAGATACCAATATGTTGAAAAACAGAATTTGTGAAATAGAAAAAAAATTGTAATGAACAAAACAATTCAATTGGCCAAATATAAAATGAGCCAAAAAGGTAACTGATGAAAATAATGCACTAAAAATAAGAATTGAATAAATTGTAGTGAATTATTTAATAAGAATTTAAGATTCAGTCAAACAAAACTAAAAAAAATAGAAGAAAATATGAAATATCTCCTAGGAAAAACAACTGACCTGGAAAATAGAACTAAGAGCGACAATTTGAGGATTATTGGACTTCTTGAAAGCCATGATGAAACCTAGACATTATTTTACAGGAAATTATTATAAAAAATTAGCCCTGATATTTTAGAATCAGAAGGTAAAATAACCATCTAAAGAATTCACCAATAACATCCTGAAAGAGACCCCAAAATTAAATCCCCCAGGAATATCATGACTAAATTTTGGAACTATTACAAGAAAGAAAAGATATTACAAGCAGCCAGAAAAAAAGCAATTTCAATAGTGAGGAGCCACAATCAGGATTACCCAGGGGCTAGCAACTACCACTTTAAAGTGCCAAAGGGCCTTGAATCTGTTATTCCAAAAGGCAAAGGAACTTGGATTACAGCCAATAATAAGCTATCCAGCTAAAATGAGACTTATCTTTCAGGGAAGATGATGGACATTAAATGATATAGATGAATTTCATCTATTTCTGATGAAAAGACCAGAACTGAACAAAAAATTTGCTCTTCAAACAAAGAATTCAAGGAAAGTATAAAAAGAAGTAAACAGAAAAGAACTCTTTTTTATTTTTATTTTATTTTATTTTTTTTATTTATTTTAAGAAAAGAAATCTTGAGAATTATATTTTTGTTATGGATATGCTTAGAGTGTGTTGGTATAATATTATTTTATTATGACAAGATGAAAAAGAAACTAGAGGTAGAAAATGGATTGTACTGGAAAAAGAGGAAAAAGGAGGAGGTAAAATAAGGGAAGTTTCATTTCATGAAGAGGCAAAGGATACCTATTATAATTGAGGGAAAGAAGGGAGGGGTATGAGCATTGTGTGAATCTTACTCTCATCAGATTTGGCTCAAAGAGAGAATATCAGATGTATTTGGATTCACACACAGGAAAAAAAAAAAGTCTCACCTTATAGGAAAGTTGGCTGCCGGGAAGGGGAAAAGAAAGGGGAGGCTAATAGAAGTGTAAACAGAAACAGTAGGGGAACAGTGTAAAAAAGGAGAGGGGCTTTAAATTAGAGGGGCTGTTTGAGAGAGGTGTGATCAGAAGCAAAATACTGAAGAAGGAAGGGAGAAAGGAAAGAGAAAAGCATATAAGGCGGCATTATAAGCATATAATGCCCAATTAGCTATTCTACATGTGAATGTGAATGGGATGAACTCTGGAAAAAAATAGAAGCAGATAGATAACAAACTGGATTAAAAGCCAGAATCCTAAAATATGTTGCTTATAAGAAAGACAATAAAAGCAAAGTGATATATACAGAGTGAAGGTAAAGGGCTAGAGCAGAATCTATTTTGCTTCAGATGAAATAAAAAAAAAAAACAGGGATAGCAATCCTGATCTCAGACCAACTAAAAGCAAATATATATCTAATTAAAAGAGATAAAGAAGGAAACTATAGCTTAATAAAGGGTACCATAGATAATGAAGCAATGTCACTATTAAACATATAAACCAAATAGTATAGCATCCAAATTTCTAGAGAAGTTGAGAAAATCAAGAAGAAATATACATCAAAACTATACTAGTGGGGGATCTCACCCTTGCTTTCTCAGAACTAGATTAATCAAAACACAGAACAAATAAGAAAGAAATGAAGGGGGTAAACAGAATTTTAGAAAAGTTAGGTATGATAGATCAGAAAATTAAATGGAGAAAGAAACAAGTTCACTTTTTCCTCAGTGGTTCATGGAACCTATACAAAAACTGACAATGTATTAGGGCATAAAAACTTAAAAATCAAATGCAGAAAGGCAAAAATAGTTAATGCATTCTTTTCGGATTACGATGCAATAAAAATGACATGCAATAAAAGTCTAGGAGAAAATAGACCAAAAATTAATTGGAAATTTAAAAATCTAATCCTAAAGAATGAATGGATAAAACAACAAATCATAGACATAATCAATAACTTCATCAAAAAGAATGACAATAATGAGACAACATACTGAAATGTATTATATGCTGCCAAAGTGGTTAGTAGGGGAAATTTTATATCTCTAGATGCTTATTTGTATAAAATAGAGGGAAAAAAATCAATGAATTGGGTTTACAATTTAAAAAGGTAGAAAAAGAACAGATTAAAAAAACTTAAATTAAATACCAAATTTGAAATTCTGAAAATAAAATTGGAGCTTAATAAAACTGAAAATAAGAAAACTATTGAATTAATAAATAAAACTAAAAGTCGCTTTTATGAAAAACCACCAAAATAGATAAACTTTTAGTTAATGTAATTAAGAAAAGGAAAGAAAAAAATGAAATTGTTAGTCTCAAAAATGAAAAGGAAGAACTTTCCACCAATGAAGAAGAAGTTAGAGCAATAATTAAGAGTTATTTTGTTCAACTATATGCCAATAAATTTGAAAATCTAAGCAAAATGGATAAACATACACAAAAATGTAGATTGTCCAGGTTAACAGAAGATGAAACAAATTATTTAAATATTCCTATTTTAGAAAAAGAAATAGGGGGCGGAGCCAAGATGGCGGAGAAGACACACACAACTTTCTAAGCTCTTCTCTTACCCTCTTTATCAATATTATATCGAGCCTCAAAAATAGTCTTGACTGCTACAATTCGTAAAGATAAGAAGTAGAACAACTCACCGGCCGAAGAAAATCTGCAGTCTCACCAAAAAGGTTGGTTCCAGGGCCAGGGGGAGATCAGTGCAGAAGGGGAGAGAAATTAGGTTCCGAGGAGAGTCTCAAACCCAGGGTGAAGGCACAGATCTGCATCAGGCCTGGCAGCCCCAACCCGCAGTATCGGGCTTCTTCTTGGGGCAGTTGTGATCCTGCACAGCAGGAGGACGCAGTCCTGGTTAGCCTCCAATCTGCGCAGTGGGGAGCTCTGGCTTGGGGCCATAGAGCTTTTCCAGGGCCGATTTGCCTCAGGCAGAGACGCTGGGCAGAGTTTGTGGTGGTCTATGTCAGCTGCTAATACTCACAGTCCCACAAGAGGCTCCTGGCCTGGGGCAGTGACACTTTCACCCCTTAGTCTCTAGCGGAGGGCAATCGCTAATCCACTCAGCCCAACTGACAGTTTGATAGCTCAGCCAGTGCTGAATCCACTTCCTGTTGGGGGAAGGGAAAACTCTCCACCAGAGCACTCCCATACCTCGGAGCCGGAAATCGGTTTACATCTTTCCCTGCTCTGCAGAGGAAGCTGGTAACCCCTTGCCTAGGAGACATACCCTAAAGGCATTTAAAACATGAATAAAAAGATGAAAAGAACGATCAACAGCTTCTATGCAGAAAAAGAGCAGGTCAGCAAACCTGAAGAGACCTCAAATAGCAAAAATGCATCAGACTGTCCTCCTTTACATAATGCTCTCACAGAAGAGACCATTAAAAGTCTCAAAAGAGAGTTAGAAGATAAATGGGGAAAGGAAAGAGAAGCCTTACAAGAGAGCAACAACTTCCTGAAATACATAATTGAAAAATAAAGAATCACTAGAAAGTAGGATTTGTGAATTGAAAAGACAAAGAACACGCAAGAAAGTAGGATCTGTGAATTGAAAGAAAAATAATTCTACTAAAAAAATTAGTGAAATGGAAAAAATTCCACAGACCAAAACAATACATTCAAAACCTCAATTGGACATATACAGAAAGAAGTAAAAAAGCTAATGAAGAAAATAATTTTTAAAAATTAGAACTGAACAAATTGAAACTAATGATTCATTGAGACTGCAAGAATCAGTCAAGCAAAACAAAAATGACAAACTGAAAAACCATGAATTTCTACTTGCAAAACGACAGACTTGGAAAATAGATCTAGGAGAGATAATCTGAGTATTATTGGACTTTCTGAAAACTATGATGAAAAAAAGAGCCTAGATACTATTTTACAAGAAATCATCAAAGAGAACTGCCCAGATGTAATAGAATCAGAAGGTAAAATAGGCATTGAAAGAATTCATCAAACACCTTCTGAAAGAAACCCTAAAAAAAAAACCCCAAGGAATATTGTGGCAAAATTCTCAGAACTATCAGATTAAGGAAAAATTTTACAAGCAGCCAAAAACCATTTAAATACCGAGGTGCCACAATAAGGATCACCCAAGATCTGGCTGCCTCTACATTAAAGGAAAGAAGGGCCTGGAATATGATATCCGAAAGGCACAAGAACTTGGGATGCAGCCAAGAATAAACTACCCAGCTAAGCTGAGCATTTTCTTCCAGGGAAGAAGATGGACATTTAATGAAACAAATGAATTCCATTTGTTTCTGAAGAAAACCAGAATTAAACAAAAATTTGATCTCCAAGAATAGAACTCAAGAGATGTAGAAAAGGTAAAAATAACCTTTGAGAATTGTATTTCTGTTGTGGATATACAAAAAGAATACATGTAAAATTTGATTGTACTGATATAACATAAAAAAGGGAAGTAGATATGAAAAGGGATGATGGCAGAATAAGGTGGGAAGGAGGGATAAAAAGAGGGAAACCACATCCCACAAAGAGGCTAAGGAAACTTATCATATCTGAGGGAATTTAGAGAGGGGAGGAACATTGTGTGAATCTTACTCTCACTCAGAGTTGGCTTCAAAGAAAAAATAATTGACATTTGTTTTAGAGAAAATTCTCTCACCCCATTAAAAACGGGGAGAGGAAAAGGGAAAAGAAAAAGAGTAATAAGGGAAGGAAGGGGAAAACTCAAAGGGGAGGGAGGGATTATAAAGAGGATAAGTATCGTGATACAAGAGGGGTACATAAGTTTAAAAGGGGAAAGAGGGCTGGGGGAGGCAAGAATAAGTAAAGCACAATCTGGGGTAATTAGGATGGCAGGAAATACAGATTTAGTAATTCTAACCGTAAATGTGAATGGGATGAACTCCCCCATAAAGAGGAGGCAGATAGCAGACTGGATCAAAAGTCAGAACCCTACAATATGTTGTTTACAAGAAACACATTTAAAGCAGGGGGATACCTATAGAGTAAAGGTAAAAGGCTGGAGCAAAATCTATTTTGCTTCAGGTGAGTCAAAAAGAGGGTAGCCATCCTTATCTCAGATCAAGCAAAAGTAAAATTGATCTAATTAAAAGAGATAAGGAAGGAAACTACATCCTGCTAAAGGGAGCATAAACAACGAAGCAATATCAATATTAAATATATATGCACCAAGTGGTATGGCACTCAGCTTCCTAAAGGAGAAGTTAAGAGAGTTGCAAGAAGAAATAGACAACAAAACTGTAATAGTAGGAGATCTCAACCTTGCACTCTCAGAATTAGACAAATCAAACCACAAAACAAATAAGAAAGAAATTAAAGAAGTAAATAGAATATTAGAAAAAATTAGGTATGTTGGATCTTGGAGAAAATTGAATGGAGATAGAAGGAATATACTTTCTTTCTCAGCAGTTCATGGAACCTATTCAAAAATTGACCATATTAGGACATAAAGACCTCAAAATTAAATGCAAGAAAGCAGAAATAGTAAATGCTTTCTTTTCAGATCATGATGCAATAAAAACTACATTCAACAAAAAATTAGGGGAAATAGACCAAAAAGTAATTGAAACTAAACAATCTCATCTTAAAGAATGATTGTGAAGCAGCAAATTATAAATACAATTAATAATTTCACTAAGATAATGACAATGATGAGACATCATACCAAAATTTGGGATGCAGCCAAAGCGGTAATAAGAGGGAATTTTATATCCTTAGAGGCTTACTTGAATAAAACAGAGAAAGAAAAGATTAATGAATTGGCTTGCAACTAAAAAACTAAAAAGAACAAATTAAAAACCCCTAATCAAATACTAAATTGGAAATTTAAAATTAAAAGGAGAAATTAAAATATTGAAAGTAAAAAACTATTGAACTAATTAATAAAACTAAGAGTTGGTTCTATGAAAAGCCAATAAAATAGATAAGCCTTTGGTAAATCTGATTAGAAAAAGGAGGGAGGAAAATGAAATTAGTAGTCTTAAAATGAAAAGGGAGAACTTTCCACCAATGAAGAGGAAATTATAGAAATAATAAGGAGTTATTTTGCTCAACTTTATGCCAATAAATTTGATAACCTAATGAAATGGATGACACTCCAAAAATATAGACTTCCCAGACTAACAGAGGAGGAAGTAAATTGTTTGAATAGTCCCATTTCAGAAAAAGAAATAGAACAGGCAATTAAACAACTCCCAAGAAAAATCCCCAGGACCAGATGGATTTACATGTGAATTTTACCAAACATTTAAAGAACAATTGGCCCCTAATGCTATATAAATTATTTGATAAAATAGGGAATGAAGGAGTCCTACCAAATTCCTTCTACGACACAGACATGGTACTGATACCTAAACCAGGTAGGCTGAAAACAGAGAATGAAAATTATAGACCAATCTCCCTAATGAATATTGATGCTAAAATCTTAAATAAGATATTAGCAAAAAGATCTACAGAAAATCATCTCCAAGATAATACACTATGATCAAGTAGGATTTATACCAGGAATGCAGGGCTGGTTCAATATTAGAAAACTATCAATATAATTGGCCATGTTAATAACCAAATTAACAAAACCATATGATCATCCTCAATAGATGCAGAAAAGCATTTGATAAAATCCAACATCCATTCCTATTAAAAAACACTTGAGAGTATAGGAATAAATGGACTTTTCCTTAAAATAATCAGCAGCATCTATTTAAAACCATCAGTAAGCATCATATGTAATGGAGACAAACTGCAACCATTCCCAATAAGATCTGGAGTGAAACAAGGTTGCCCACTATCACCGTTACTATTTAATATTGTATTAGAAACACTAGCTATAGCAATAAGAGCTGAGAAAAAGATTAAAGGAATAAGAATAGGCAATGAGGAACCAAATTATCACTCTTTGCCGATGACATGATGGTATACTTAGAGAACCCCAGAGATTCTGCTAAAAAGTTATTAGAAATAATCCACAACTTTAGCAAAGTTGTGGTTATAAAATAAACCCACATAAGTCATCAGCATTCTTATATATCACTAACAAAATCCAACAGTCAGAGTTACAAAGAGAAATTCATTTAAAGTAACTACTGATAATATAAAATATTTAGAATCTATCTGCCAAGGAAAATCAGAAACTTTATGAGCAAAATTACAGACCACTTTTCACACAAATTAAGTCTGATCTAACCAATTGAAAAATATTAAATGCTCTTGGATAGGCGAGCAAATATAATAAAGATGACAATATTACCTAAACTAATCTATTTATTTAGCTCTATACCAATCAGACTCCAAAAACTATTTTAATGACCTAGAAAAATAACAACAAAGTTCATATGGAAAAACAAAGGTCAAGACTTCCAAGGGAATTAATGAAAAAAAAATCAAATGATGGTGGCTTAGCTGTACCAGATCTAAAATTATATTATAGAGCAGCAGTTACCAAAACTATTTGGTATTGTAAGAATAGATTAGTTGATCAGTGGAATAGATTAGTTCAAGGGACAAACAGTCAACAAATATAGCAACCTAGTCTTTGATAAACCCAAAGTTCCCAGCTTTGGGATAAGAACTTACTGTTTGATAAAATTGTGGGAAAAATTGGAAACTAATATGGTCAGAAACTAGGCATTGATCCATACTTAACGCCAGACACCAAGATAAGGTCAAAATGGGTTCATGACCTAGGCATAAAGAATGAAATTATTAATAAATTAGAGGAACACAGGATAGTTTACCTCTCAGACCTGTGGAAGGGGAAGGTCTTTATGACCAAAGCAGAACTAGAGATCATTACTGATCACAAAATAGAAAATTTCGATTATACCAAAGTGAAAAGTTTTTGTACAAACAAAACTAATGCAGACAAGATTAGAAGGGAAGCAATAAACTGGGAAAATATTTTTACAGTCAAAGTGTTCTGATAAAGGCCCTCATTTCCAAAATATATAGAGAATTAACTCTAATTTATAAAAATCAAGCCATTCTCCAATTGAAAATGTCAAAGGATATGAACAGACAATTTAGATGAAGAAATTGAAACTATTTCTAGTCATATGAAAAGATGCTCCAAGTCATTATTAATCAGAGAAATGCAAATTAAGACAACTCTAAGATACTATCACAACACGCAGATTGGCTAAGATGACAGGAAAAAATAATGATGATTGTTGAGGGGATGCGGGAAAACTGGGACATTGATGCATTGTTGGTGGAGTTGTGAACGAATCCAACCATTTTGAGAGTAGTTTGGAACTATGCTCAAAAAGTTATCAAACTGTGCATACCCTTTGATCCAGAGTGTTACTACTGGGATTATATCCCAAAGAGATTATAAAGAAGGGAAAGGGACCTGTATGTGCACGAATGTTTGTGGCAGCCCTTTTGTAGTGGCTAGAAACTGAAACGAATGGATGTCCATCAGTTGGAGAATGGCTGAATAAATTGGGTATATGAAAATTATGGAATATTACTGTTCTGTAAGAAATGACCAACAGGATGATTTCAGAAAGGCCTGAGAGGCTTACACGAACTGATGCTGAGGAAATGAGCAGGACCAGGAGATCATTATATATTCAACAATAACTAGATGATGACCAGTTCTGATGGATCAGGCCATCCTCAGCAACGAGATCAACCAAATCATTTCTAATGGAGCAGTAATGAACTGAACTAGCTATGCCCAGAATAAGAACTCTGGGAGATGACTAAAACCATTACATTAAATTCCTAATCCCTATATTTATGCAACATGCATTTTGATTTCCTTACAAGCTAATTGTACAATAATTCAGAATCTGATTCTTTTTGTACAGCAAAAATAATGTTTTGGTCATGTATACTTATTGTGTATCTAAGTTATATTTTAATATATTTAACATCTACTGGTCATCCTGCCATCTAGGGAGGGGTGGGGGGTAAGAGGTGAAAAATTGGAACAAGAGGTTTGGCAATTGTTAATGCTGTAAAGTTACCCATGTATATATCCTGTAAATAAAAGGCTATTAAATAAAAAAAAAAAAAGAAATACAAGCTATTTATTAACTACCTACAAAAAAATATCAAAAGCCAGAAGGATTTACATGTGAATTCTATCAAACATTCAAAGAACAATCAATTACAATACTGTAGAAACATTTTTTTTTAATTAGGGAAAGAAAGACTTCTACCAAATTCCTTTTATGACACAGAAATGGAGCTGATAACTAAACCAAGTTGGATGAAAACAGAGAAAGAAAATTATAGACCAATTTCCATAATGAATATTGATGCAAAAATCTTAAATAAAATATGAACAAGATTATAGAAAGTCATCTCCAGGATAATACATTCTGACCAAGTAGAATTTATACTGGAATGCCGAGCTGGTTCAATATTAGGAAAATTAGCATAATTGACAATATTAATAACCAAACTAACAAAAATTATATGATTATCTAAATAGATGGTGAAAAATCATTTGATAAAATCCAACATCCATTTCTATTGAAAACTTATCTAGATTACACCAGGGAGAAATAGTCCAGATAAGAAATCAGTCTTTGTCCTAGACTAAGTGATCAGTCAGCCCCTCCCCCTCCCCCAATCCCTCACTGCAATAGTTCCACTTTTCATTATAATATTCATTCTTCTCATTAATTGTTAACCAATCAGATGACTAGAACTCAGCAAAACCCACTATTCCAAGTTTATGTAAGCACTAAATCTATAATTTAGGGCAGAAACTCTGAAAAGGTATACTTAAATCTAGGACAGCAGGGTGTTTATAGTTAAGTACCTACTCAATGTAAGATAATGGTTCTCTACAGACATATTTAATGTAATATAATGATGTAATCAATCTAGTTGACATATACTTAAGGTAATATGGTGATGGAATGTTCTAAAGTTGTGTATATTCAGTGTGAGGTAGTGACCATTAATGACCAAAGAACAGATATTATATAAAATGTTCCCAATACCTCAGGGCATACTAATTTAAAGGGAATCTCAGACTCAGAATACTCTTTCAGCCCGAGCTCTCAGAGAAAACTTCAGGTTCCAGACTCCAGACTCAAATTCCAGATTCCATCTTTGACCAGCCATGTGGCCCTTCTTACTTTTTCACTCCTCCACTAAGACCAAGGACTCAGGCTGATCCTGAGGTCCTTCAGAGAGGTAGTCTGGACTTTACACTAAATGGCTTCCATGAGGTGTCTTTGGAATTTGAGAATGCTGCTGACTCTTTATCTGCTAGCATGATAAATAAAATGATTAATTACCCAGAAATATAATTTTTATATACATCATAATAACTAGCCACAAAATTGTATTTCTTCCTTTAATGTGTGTGGGTGGGGATATTTTTCTTTTTTTATTGAAAGAAATCTAATGGAACTACCAAATAGAGGGTAATAACAGTGGAACTAACAGTTTTCAGCAGGAATTGTGTTGCTCCATGTGTAGATCTTCAGCATATTCAGTACAAACATATTATAATAGACAAGACTGTTTTTTATTGAAATTTGGCAGAAAAATTTTTCATATAAATCCGTCACTCTTTCTGGTGGATTATACTTCATCTTGATTTCCAATTCAAGATATTTTAGTTGCATTTTATTTCATGGTGTAAGAAAAAGTAAATTTTCCTGGAGTTAGAGGAAAAGAAGTGATGTGTAATAAGATTCACAAGGTAGTTTCATTCTAGGATGTGAATTATTTTAAATATTGAATGGAAGAATTTATATTTATTCAAGAGGTAATAGGAAATTTATTGGATTTACTGGGATTTATTGAATAAGAAAGTAAGTTTGGAGTAGTATCCAAAGTCTCCAATCCCATTTAAATCAGATATTTTCTTTTAAAAAAAGATATTGAAACCATTCTCTAAATCAAATTGGTTCAGGCCAAAAGGCTTAGGTCAAATCTATCACTTCTAAGTCACCTGAATGCAAAACCTCCACAAGGAGCTTTAATTTTCAACTATTGTTTGGCAGGTAAATCATGGACAGTTAACTCAAGAATATTCACCAACAGTGTCCTCAAGGAATATCTGTGTTGAATGTTCTTCCCCTGTTATAGCTAAGTAAATCTCTATTTATTAACTTCTGGAGGTTAATAACATATATTGAATAACCTACATGTATCCCATTTTGTTTCATTATCAAACTAAGAGAAACAGTCTAAGACTTTATCTAGTCCTAGTGTAGATAAAGGCAAGATATGGTCAAATATGTGCTTTAGGAAAATCACTGATTGTATGGATAGTGGTTTGGAGATGAGATAGACTTGAAGTAGAATGGCAAATTAATCCACATGAAATGTGATGAGTACCTGGGCTAAGATTGTGGCTGAGTTAGTGGAAAGAAAGAAATGGATATACAAGTTATAGTCAAGAGAGAAATAACATTTGGTGATTTTTTTTTTGGATATATGAGATGAAGAAGAGTAAGAAGTCAAGGCTGGCATCATTTTATGAAAGCTGATGGGTTGTTAGAAAGATGTTGTTGCCCTTGATAGAAACAATAAATTTTGAAAGCTAATGATGGGGACAGATTGATTTACTTACTAATGACTTTTTAAAAATCATAGCCTTCTGTAAGATACTTGCCATAGCTATGAAGTGGTCTTTGGTTAGGGAGTGATTATGCCAGGTAAGAAGATAATTTCACGATAGCACTTGTAGAGCAGCTATTGTGGGTTACAGTGAGAAAGAGGAAAGTGGAAGAATGCTTAGTTTGTGGTAGCTGTGAGTGTACTGAAAACAAGGCTCTTTATTTCTTATTGATGGCAAGTCATCATCCTAAAACCCAATTGGTTAACTAACACACAACCATTGGTAATGTTCACTTTGGGTATCATGTTTCAAGTTTTAGAATTCACTATTCTACAGGACAAATATTATTATAGTAAATGATCTGAAAACCACATATATGAAGAAAAGTTGATGAAACCAGGCTATTTAGTCTGAACAAAAAATAATTTAGGAAGTCTATAAAATGCATCTTTATATATTTAGTATGCTTTTATGTAGAAAGGGGACTAAATTTATTCCAGATAGAAGTTTAGAGGAGGCCAATTTTGAGTCAAGATAAAGAAGAAATCTCTAATAATTAGAGCTGTCCAAAAATAAAATGGGTTTTCTCATAAGGCAGTGAATATACTTTCACTATATATGTACAGGTAGAGGCTAGGTAAGCATTAGTTAGAAACATTACAGAAGGCCTTCATATAGTAGGCAAGATGATAGATTAAGTTGCCTTTATGATTGCATCAAATTCTATGATATTAAATTTAAATTGCAGCCTTCCTGGGATCTTATTACTCTACAGAAAATATAAAACATTAATGCCTTCATTAGTACAATATATCATTTGTGGGCAAGGGTGATTGAACTGGAGCTACTCAGAATGACATAGAGATTGACTCACCAAGCTTTTTAGCATCATTGCAGAATGGCCTAATTTCAATAAAGATAGTCCTGAAGAAGTGAAGAACAAGAAATGTGTGAAGGAAACAGGAAATCCAGAGGTTTTCTGGAAATATATACACCTTCATATGTTATTCCTCTTAACCTACCAACTAAAACGACAATGTTAATATACTGAAAAAAACATCACTCAAAGAAAATAATCCTATAACAATGAATGAAGTAGGTAGTAATATTTCATTTGATTGTAAATTCAATATCACCTGTTCTAATCACAGAACAATCATGGAAATCAGAAGCTGTAGCAATGGAAAGCTATTAGAGGAGATATAGTAGTTTGGTTAATAAATATTGTAAAACATAATCAAGGATCTTATAATGATTAGGCAGGCCATACCAATCTGAACTTTTGGAAAAGTATTGTTTGATATAATGTTGGTTCTGCCTGCAAAACTAGAGAAAAAGTCATTTCTCCTAAGTATCAATTCAGAGAGTAGCTCCTAAGTCAAATAAAATGTTTTTTGGCTTAATCAAGAATTAGAGAATTTTGGGGGTGAGAGGGCAAATAAAAAGCTTCTCAGAGAAGAAAGACTATGTAATACAAAACTGCACTAACAACAACAACAAAAATTTACAGAGAAACATGAAAGAAAGTAATGAAAATTAAATAGTACTATCATGTGCACACACACACACACACACACACACACATATACTCCCCCTACACACATTCTGTAGCACCCTTTTTGAACCCATTCCCCTAACTCTTATTTATTCTCAAAGGTTGGATCCTTGAAAGCTAATTAGCTTTTTTTGGTTAAAAAATCAAATATAGTGTTTTTCATCCATTCAAAAAAGTTCACACCTTTTGCTCACATAATATAATCGCAAAGTCACAAAAACTTCATTTCAATCAATGCTCATGACTGATTTTTAAAGGCATAATAAAAGGCTGTTTCATATTCTATAACCATTTAATTTTTATAATTACTATCTGTGAACCTGTTTAAGAGACATACCTAGAAGAGTACTCTTACAGGAAACACAAGCAGAATACAAGTAGGAAAGATACATATATACTCAGGAGAGTTCAAGATTTTAATGCTACAGATTCACTGAGATGCAATTGCGATATCATTGAGTCAGATCCTTTCTCTACCAAGTTGGGATTTGCTGTTCTCAATATGATGCTAGACATTTTTACTTCAATTTAACACCTGTTTTGCTGCTAAATATCTCTACTACATTCTGTTCATATCTGGAAATTATGTAGCTTAATATGAAGAGATGTCACCTCTTTTGCTCCATAGTTTTAAAGGTCATTGTGATATATCTCTCCTAAAAGAACATACCCATTAAGGTAGCTAAAGTATTTTAAAGTGTTTACTTTGACCCTCTTTTCCTCTGAGATCAGATCATGCCATTCTAAACTATTATCTAAGAAATGATGCATTTTTTCTATTTGTAATTTTCATAATAAACTTTGTTTTCTATAAAAATAAATACTTAAATTTCTTTCATCATTTTTTTTCTTTTTTGTAGGATAAGCACATGTGAAAAGAGTCATCTGTCCTTATTTGGCTTAAGCCCCTGATATGTAATTAACCAGAATGTGCTAGGATCAAATATGGCAAGCACACAAAAATAGACTGGCTTCATCAGCACTGTGCTGTTACTGTTCAGAAGATAGATTTTGTTCAGAAATGAATTCTAGTGTCTTTTTTTCCCTTGCAGGCTTATAGGTTATTGGTTACACACACACACACACACACACACACACACACACATGTATACACATATATGTATACACACACACATACAATAGCACTACATTTTTTCACTTTGGAATGCCAAAGATCTATCAAAAATCACTGAAAGGTCAATAAATTATATTTGCTCCTACAAACCATATCACTCAATTAGTACTAAGTAATTTATAGAAGTAGTTCTGATTTTTCATCAGAGTGCATTTAATCTCTATGGGGGGTGGAGTCTATAATTTTTTTTTTCTGTAGCTCATATATACATTATTATACAAGTTGTAACCCTACACTTTCAATTTGCTATTTACTCAATAAATATCCCCAAGATTGCTGAATTGTTCTGTTTGGTATACTTTAGGACAATGCTTCTTGGATTCTATAATATCCTTAAAGGTAATTGAAGTCTAAATTTCTCTTTTTGTTCCTATTAGATTACAAACTTTCAATATCTTTAGTATCTGCATTGGATTTCTTCCCTATTCCCTACTTTAATCTTCTTTTTTTCCACTATCTCTAATGTTCAGGAATTTATTTTCTTCTGTCTCTTCTCCCATCCTTGTTCCATTTCCTATACTTTCTGACTTCATTCAAAACAGATTATCCAGCAGTTGTTAGTTAATGACAGCATTCTGTTGCTTCAAATCAGCAAATCAGCTAGTCACCAAGGCTCATTTGTCATCCTGAGGTATAATCACCAGCCTTTATTAGCTATTTTCATTCTCACTAAGTGCTAAGGAGCTATTTCCTCACAACTAGTGTTTTATTTGCTTTGCTTTTAATTACAACTTTTAGTTTCTAATTTCTGACTTTCAGATTTTAAAATTGATAGATTTCTGATGTCCACATAACTGAAGATAGAGATAATCAGGTTCAATCTGCTTAATAATGGGTTTAAAGAAAATTACATGAACTGCATTCCATTTGCTTTAAGTTATTCACTTTATAAACAACATCATTTCTAATATGATTTTTTCCTAGTCAGGCTTGATTTTATTGACATATAATGTTATAAAATGTGTTTGTTAGTAAACTCCAATTACACAAATATTTTTTAAATATGATTAGGAACAATACATTCTCCTAGACACAAAGATAAAATAAGCCACAGTTACTTCCCTCAAGAAATTTGTAATCTAATAGAGAGGAAAAAAACAATAAGTAATTATAATGCATTACAAATTTTACTCTGATAATCACTTATACCATAATCTTACCCTAAAGTTTTACCGTGATATGGGATTGTAAGCTCTTGAAAGTTATGACAAGGCTTCAAATGTGGGTCTGGTGATGAAAAATATTCCTGCATAAACAAAGAGTTAGCCCAACTATGCTTGGAAAGATATAATACAAGAGGGTTGAGCATGAAATGTTGGAATATTTTGTTTGTTTGGTGATAGTATGGAAAGCAACATATGAAATGCATCATTTGAAGCAAGGAAGAGGTGTGCTTTTGTTGTTAATGGGGATATCTATACCGATGAAATAATATATTAAGCATTCATATATCAGTATAGTATGACTGTATAACAGAACTACAAAAAAGTGTTATGAGAAAGATATGGTTTGTAGCTGAAGTGATCAAGGAAAATCTTATGGGGTAAGTGATATTTAGATTGCTTTGAAAGAAGGAAAATAATTTGTCAAGGTTAAAGTTCAGTGCAGTAGATCCTAGTTGATTGGGGTACAATGTGATAAAAGCAACACAGTTGGGAAAAGCCAAAAGGAAATCAAGAAATGATGAATAGTCAGTTTGGCTGAAAATGAGTGAATAAAGAGTATTGGTTTATGAAAGTCTGGAAAAGATGACTGAGTCCAGAGGATGAAGAGTCCTGAATGCTGAGAAAGTTTGCATTTTATTTCTTAAGCAGTTAGTTGTGAGTCACTAAATATTTTTAAATGCATGTATCACTTAGATTTGTATATTTGAAGGATTACATGGGCAGAAGTGTAAAGAATGGATTAGAAAGGAAAAGATTGAAAACAGGAAGATCCTCTAGGAGATTACTATAACAGATTAGGTAAGAGGCAATTATAATGATTGTATTGAGAATGGAAAGCAGGAATATTATGATTTTTTTCTTAAAGGACTGAGCAACTAATTAGATGTGGGAAATGAGGGAGGAAGGTGGAACAAAGATCATCCCAGAAATTTTTTAGGCTCAGGTAACTTAGAATAATTTTTAAAAAGTTTATTAAAAATTAGAAAGTTAAGAGAAATAGTTTTAATAGCTAACTTCTGAACAGATAGGTGAATATATCATTGAGAATATATTAAATTTCCAATCATATTGTTTCACATTTTAATATAACAAATGTGCACATAGAAGTTATTGATATTTATATGTGAATTTTCATTTTATATCATTATCTGCATATAGCTTTTGATGATACATATGAAGCTCATCATATCTAACATATGATATAAGATCCATTATGAGGAATGAATAATTTTCAGATGAAATTAGAAATAAAAAATATCAATTCCTAATTTTGCACAAAATACCAACTTACTGTATAACATTAAATCATTGCCCCCACTCTCTTCTCTTCCTCTTCTCTCTTTCCTTCTCCTTCTGTCTGTCTGTCTCTATCTCCCTCTCTACTCCCTCTTTCTTTCTCCCTCTCCTCTGTTTCTGAATCTGTCTTTCTACCTCTCTCTCTGTGTCTCTCTCTGTCTCTCTCTCTTTCTCTGTCTCTGTCTCTGTCTGTCTCTGTCTCTGACTCTGTCTCTGTCTCTGTCTCTCTCTCTTTCTCCCCCCAGGCTATAAAGAAGAAAAGTCTATCATAATGAAGAGATAGAAGAAATTTGAAAATAAATAGGGTATGGACACAGGGAAGATTAGGAAGCAAAAGACTATTTCTTTATCAAAATAGAAATTCATGTTATACATACATAAGTGAAAATGAAAAATTAGCTCTTCCTTTTTACCTTCTTCTAAAATGATTTATTATAACTGGAAATCCATAATATGATGCGGTCTCTAATTATCCAAAACAAGCATTATGAAGAGCTGCAAATTTTTCCCCCTTTTCCCCCAGTACTACACACTGTGCTGACCCCTAGTGGTAAAATCAATGTGTGTATGCATATATAAAGTATATATGTATATACATATATAAACTATGTGTATTTACACACAGACATATGTGTCTATGTGTATATCAAACAGATATAAATTTAAAAAATAATTTATTTCACAAAGTATTTTATGTTCCTATTACTTAAAAGAGAGGTTCAGAACTTTATAGTTCAAACTATATTGATTCATTTTCACTAAATTTCATATCAAAAACTGTCTGTTTCAAGTTCAAAGTATTGAATTCTAACTTGATCTCAGGAAGACCACTTTAATTGTAACCTTTAAAAAATCATTTCTTAGAATTATAATGAATATTGTACTAAGCTTTATTACAGATGACCAAATACTGAGAGAATGAATAACTCATATACTTCAGATATCTTTGCAACAACAGAGCTGGAAATTATATCAGGTTTCCTGACTTTCATGTCAGTGCTATTTCATAATTCCCTGCTCCACTGTAAAAGAAAAATTAAGCTGCATTTTATAACATTAAAGGCCAGAGTTCCATGGTTCTATTTATAAAATTAATGCTCATTAAGGAAAATTTATCAATATATTTTCTTTTTGAGAAACCTATTAGCATCATACAATATTGAATATATTCACATCTTAATTGATAAGAATTAAAATATGAATACCCATTAATTTTAATACATGTAAGTATAAAATATCAAAGGTAAGGAGGTAGGATTTAGTTGGTAAAATGATATTTAGTTACAATACTGTAATACTGTAATAAAATATAGCTTCATGTTATAAAATCCTAGTCTTCTAAAATGATGTGCGTGTATACATGTATGTGTGTGAGTTCACATGCATTCCTACACACATACACACATAAGCACAGAATTAATCCTAAACTTTCATGAGGATAACATTCTTAGAAAATGGAGCAAAAATCAAAAATACAAATATTGAGACATTGAATCTGAGGAAAATAGGGGTTAAGGTATTATGACTAAAAATTAAAAAAAAACTTGTAAAAATGCAAAATCTTTCCCTAGGGACATCTGAAAATTCATTTTTTTGCATACAATCCTTTATTTAAAAAATAAACCTTAATTTTGATTGCAACTTTTCCAAACATAGTAAGTAAGCCTGAAATAACATATAAAATCCAGGTAATAGGAAAGGTAATGTTGGACTTCATGGGATGGGGCAAGGAGACTGATGTTATAACAATCACAAAGTGAAAAAGTGAGAGAGGCAACCTGCCATCTTTAGTCTGCCTTTCTACTCCCTAATGAAAAGCACATGTCTTGGGGTGTGTCCCTATCCTTTAGTCTGAATTCAGAGCTCCAACTCCAATAGTTAGGGTGTCTCTCTGCTCTGTATAGACCCAGATGAAAGGAGAGCAGGTGAGAAACAGGGGTGACTAACTCATTTACCCACAAACTAAGATACTTATTCTTTTCTTTTCTTTTTTTTTTTTTTCAATTACCTCATCACACGCTTAGAAGTTACTTTATCACTTTCTAGAGCAGATTTAGGGATACTTTTATGAATCCTTTCCTTCTTTTTGCATATATAAATTTACATATCATGCTTCTTACTTTTTTTTCTACAATGCATAACCACAAATGTGTATGATTGCCAATGTAAAAGTGAAAATAAAATTTTTTTTAATTTTTATTTTAATAGCCTTTTATTTACAAGTTATATGTATGGGTAACTTTACAGCATTGACAACTGCCAAACCTCTTGTTACAATTTTTCCCCTCCTTCCCCCCACCCCCTCCCCCGGATGGCAGGATGGCCAGTAGATGTTAACCATATTAAAATATAAATTAGACACACAATAAGTATACATGACCAAACCGTTATTTTGCTGTACAAAAAAAAAAATTGGACTCTGAAATATTGTATAATTAGCTTGTGAAGAAAATAAAAAATGCAGGTGGGCAAAAATATAGGGACTGGAAATTCAATGTAATGATTTTTAGTCATCTCCCAGAATTCTTTCACTAGGCATAGCTGGTTCAGTTCATTACTGCTCCATTGGAACTGATTTGGTTGATCTCATTGCTGAGGATGGCCAGGTCCATCAGAATTGGTCATCATATAGTATTGTTGTTGAAGTGTATAATGATCCCCTGGCCCTGCTCATTTCACTCAGCATCAGTTCGTGTAAGTCTCTCCAAGCCTTTCTGAAATCATCCTGTTGGTCAGAAAATAAAGTTATTAATAAAATTATGTGAATAAAAAATGATTGAAATCATTAAAGTTCACAAATGTTGAATTATATGTATATATCTATTCATATACAGACACACAAATACACACATATATATTCAGTCATGTCATACATATTTACATACATATATCTACTTATATATAGACACATATCCAATCATGTCTGACTCTTTGGTACCTCATTTGTGATTTTCTTGGCAAGAATACTGGAGTGGTTTGCCTTTTCCTTCTCCAGTTCATTTCACAAATGAGGAAATTTAGGTAAACTAGGTTAAGTAACTTGCCAAGGATCACACAGTTAGTAAATAACTGAGGCCTTATTTGAACTCAGGAAGATGAATCTTTCTTCACTGTGCCACAAAGCTATCAGGATTCAGAGAAGCTTGTTATCAAACTATATATAACTATATCCATGATAAACTCATAATGCATTTCTAGACTTTAAGAAATTTTAAAGTACTAAAATTATGCATACATTAAAAATTTTAATATATTTCTTTCTTCTGTTTATGTAGTTTTCCAAATAATTGGCCTCCATGTCTTTAGCTGCAGTGGGAAAAGAGTGAAGATAGTTGATTGGTTATACAGGTAATGAAATGGAACTATTTTTACTCTCCATAGCAACTAAATGCCTTCAAAGGAAATTTAATGCTCAATTAAAATGTGTTTAAATATATACTTATATACACACACATATACATATATATAATATATATATAGAGAGAGAGAGAGAGAGAGAGAGAGAAAGAGAGAGACAGAGAGAAAGAGAGAGAGAGAGAGAGAGAGAGAGAGAGCAGATTCTGAGACTGAAGACTTTAAAATGCATAGCAAATTCATAAAGCTCAGTATGAGATAGAAGACCTCAAAATAGAATTTATTTTAAGATGTTTCAACAAAGAACTTTTGTGAAGTAGTAACCTTCTCATCATTTTGTTCAAACATACTAAATTCTTATTGTGAATCTTATAGGCCCCAATGGGTCTTTTTTGTATTTCCACTGTCTAAATAACCCTACCTAGATCAAGTTGAAAATCACTCTTTGAAGAAATTTTGTGTACTGGATGTAATGAGGTAAATTTACTTTGTCATATAAATTATATAATTAGGGCCAATATAAAATGGATTTCTGAAGTGAAAGATAGCTTGGACTAAGGAACCTTTAAAATCCTTTCCCATACTTAAGTTTCTATAATTCTTGTAATCAGACATTAATTCATTTATCTTAAAGAATGTTTATAACACTCATTGATTCATTGATTGCAGTCAGTCATTAAACAAGCATTTATTTAAATTAAAAGTCTTAACAAAATTGGATGTCAACACCTAGTCTACTTTTGAGGGACAAAAGTTAAACAAATATGTAAATAGTTTTAAAATGACTATAATTTAGAGTTGAAAAAACCAAGAACAATAGAAAAAAAAAGGAAAAATAGTATTGCAGAAACTTTTTTCATGAAGGCAAATATAGAACATTATCATTTTACAACCATTGTTTTTTTTACATTAACATGCTAGGATACACTTTTGGAAGATTGGTGATATCTTTATTTGTACTATGGAAGAGTAGCAAATTATAAAACAATATGCTTAAAATCTGTTTTGCCTCTTTTAAATATGTTAAAAGTTAATGTTGGAGAAAAATGATGAACACATAGATAAAAAAGAATACTTTAGGGTAGACTGAAAATAAAAATATAAGGAGAATCTTTGGAAATTATATTACTTCCAAATTCCACATACAAAATCCCAGTCTAATGTCTCATTATAGGGGAGAAATTTCCCTTGGTTCTAAAAGATTACCAGAGCAAAATTCCATAAGTTTCTAATGTAGTTGTAGGATTCTTTTTCACTATTCTCATTCTCATTGGTAAGCTAATTCCATAGAGTTGCAGTTGGCGCTAGGTATACTTCTCACAAATACTCCTCAAATTTATGACTTAGGTCTCCTAGCACAAATCTGCCATATCTCCCTCACTCTGAATTTTAGGAGTTCCTTGTGAGGCAATAGCATTCTTACTTAAAACCATAAAAACAGAACCCTCATTTTCAGGGAACCCCCCATTATTTTCCAGGTTATCAATCACCAGTGATTAGCATCTCATAATCTTTTAAACAATTCAAATATCAATTAGCTTTTACAAAGATATATTTATTGAGAAGCTTTACAAGAAATGAAATTTAAACATTTCTGATCAGATTCTGAAACAAGGTATATACTTTTTTCATTTTCTTTTTAAAATATTTTTATTAAAACTTTTTATTTACAAAGAATATGCATGAGTAATTCCAACATTGACCCATTGCATAATCTTTTGTCCAAATTTTCCACTCCTTAGCTTCCCCCTCCTTTAGCTGGCAAATAGTACAATATATGTTAAATATGTTGAAATACATGTTAGATCCAATTTATGTACATATATATATATATATATATATATATATATATATATATAGTTATCTTCTTGTTGCACAAGAAAAGTCAGATCAAGAAAGAAGAAAAAGAAAAAAAAAACTGAGAAAGAAAGCAAAATGCAAGCAAATAACAACAGAGAGAGTGAGAATGCTATGTTGTGTTCCACACTCTGTCTCCATGGTTCTCTCTCTGGTTGTAGATGGCTCTCTATGTCATTGCACAAGTGGAACTCATTTGAATCATTTCAATGTTGAAGAGAGCCAAGTCCATCAGAATTGATCATCCTATAGTCTTGTTGTTGTCGTGTATAATGATCTCCTGGTTCTGCTCATTTTACTTAGCATAAGTTCATGTAGATCTCTAAGCCTCTCTGAAATCATCCTGCTGGTCGTTTCTTGCAGAACAATAGTATTCCATAGCATTCATATATCATGATTTATTCAGCCATTCTCCAATGACAGGCATCCACTCAGTTTGCAGTTTCTTGCCAATACAAAGAGGGCAACTACAAACATTTTTGCACATGTGGGTCCATTTCCCTCCTTTAAGATCTCTTTGGGATATAATCCCAGTAGAAACATTGCTGGATCAAAGGGTATGCACAGTTTGATAACTTTTTGAACATAATTTGAAATTGCTTTCCAGACTGTTGGATCCATTCACGGTTCCACCAAAAATATATCAGTATCCCAGTTTTCTCACATCCCCACTAACATTCGTCATTATATTTTGCTGTCATTTTGGCCAATCTGAGAGGTATGTAGTGGTATATCAGAATTGTTTTAATTTGTATTTCTCTGATCAATAGTGATTGGAGCACCTTTTCAGGTGGTTACAAATAGTTTTAATTTCTTCATCTGAGAATTGTCTGTTCATATCCTTTGACCATTTATCAATTGAAGAATGTCTTGAAATATTATAAATTTGAGTCAATTGTCTATATATTTTAGAAATGAAGCCTTTATCAGATCCTTTGGATATAAAAATGTTTTCCTAGTTTATTGCTTCCCTTCTAATCTTGATTGCATTAGTTTTGTTGCTAAAATTTTTTTAACTTAATATAATCAAAATTATCTATTTAATGACCAATAATGCTCTCTAGTTCTTCTTTGGTCACAAATTCCTTCCTCAGAGATAAACTATCCTAAGTTCTTCTAATTTATTTATAGTATCATTTTTAATGTCTAAATCATGAACCCATTTTGACCCTGTCTTGGTATATAGTGTTAGGTGTAGATCTGTTCCTACTTTCTGCCATACTATGTTCCAATTTTCCCAGCAATTTTTGTCAAATAAAGAATTTTATCCCAAAAGGTGGGGCCTTTGGATTTGTCAAATTAGATTGTTATAGTCATTGGCTATTTTGTTCTGTGAACCTAACCTATTCCACTGATCAACTTCTCTATTTATTAGCCAGTACCAAATGGTTTTGATGACCACTGCTTTTTAATATTGTTTTAGATCTGGTATCTTCTAGGTAGGAACCACCTTCATTTGCTTTTCTTTTTATTAATTCCTTTGAAATTCTTGACTTTTGTTCTTCCAGATGAATTTTATTGTTATTTTTTCTAGTTCAGTAAAATAGTTTCTTGCAAGCATGATTGGCATAGCACTAAATAAATATATTAGTTTAGGGAGTATTATCATCTTTATTATATTCACTCGACCTATGCATGAGCACTTGATATTTTTCCAGTTGCTTAGATATGACTTTATTTGTGTGGAAAGTGTTTTGTAGTTTTGCTTATATAGTTCCCAACTTGCCATTGGCAGATAAATTCTCAAATATTTTATATTATCAACAGTTATTTTAAAGGGAATTTCTCTTTGTATCTCTTGTTGTTGGATTTTGTTAGTGATGTATAAGAATGCTGATGATTTATGTAGATTTATTTTCTATTGTGCAACTTTGTTAAAGCTGTAGATTGTTTCTAATAGTATTTTAATTATTCTCTAGGGTTGTCTAAGTATACCCTCACATAATTTGCAAAGAGTGGTAATTTGGTTTCCTCTTTACCTACTCTAATTCCTTTAATCTTTTTTTTCTATTTTTATTGCCAAGGTTAGCATTTCTGGTATAAATCCTACTTGGTCATAGTGTATTATCCTGGGGATTGTTTCTTGTAATCTTTTTGATAATATTTTATTTAAGGTTTTAGCATCAATATTCATTAGGGAGATTGGTCTATAATTTTCTTTCTCTGTTTTCAACCTACCTGGTTTAGGTATCAGTACCATGCATGTGTCATAAAAGGAATTTGGTAGGACTCCTTAAATCCCTATTTTTTCAAATAGTTTATATAGCATTGGAGTTAATTGTTCTTTAAATGTTTGGTAGAATTCACATGTAAATCCATCTGGTCCTGGGGATTTTATCTTAGGGAGTTGGTTAGTAGCTTGTTCCATTTCTTTTTCTAAGATGGGACTGTTTAGTCTATTTACTTCTTCCTCTGTTAACCTGGGCAAGCTATATTTTTGAAGGTATCCTTCCATTTCATTTAAGTTGTTGAATTTATTGGTATTAAGTTGGGCAAAGTAACTCCTAATTATTGCTCTAATTTCCTCTTCCTTAGTGGCAAGTTCTCCTTTTTCATTTTTAAGACTAGCAATTTGATTTTCCTCTTTCCTTTTTTTAATTAGATTTATAAGGCTTTGTTTATTTTGTTGGTTTTTTCATAGAACCAACTCTTAGTTTTATTAATTAATTCAATAGTTTTTTTTTTTTTTTTACTTTCAATTCTATTGCTCTCTCCTTTTATTTTTAGAATTTCAAGTTTAGTGTTTGACTGGAGGTTTTTAATTTGTTTTCTTTCTAGTATTTTTAGTTGCAAGCCCAATTCATTGACCTTCTCTTTCTCTATTTTATGCAAGTAGGCCTCTAGAGATATGAAATTTCCCCTTATTACCGCTTTGGCTGCATCCCACACATTTTGCTATGATGTCTCATTATTGTCGTTTTCTTGGATGAAGTTATTAATTATGTCTATGATTTGCTGTTTCACCCAATCATTCTTTAGTATGAGATTATTTAGTTTCCAATTATTTTTTGGTCTATTTTCCCCTGGCTTTTTATTGAATGTAATTTTCATTGCATTATGATCTGAAAAAGATGCATTTACTATTTCTGCCTTACTGCATTTGAATTTGAGGTTTTTATGTCCTAATATATGGCCAATTTTTGTATAGGTTCCATGAACTGCTGAAAATAAAGTGTACTCCTTTCTTTCTCCATTTAGTTTTTTCCAGAGATCTATCATATCTAATTTTTCTAGTGTTCTATATACCTTTTTGACTTCTTTCTTATTTATTTTGTGGTTTGATTTATGTAATTCTGAGAGTGCAAAGTTGAGATCTCCCGCTATTGTAGTTTTGCTGTCTATTTCTTCTTGCAGCTCTCTTCATTTCTCTTTTAAGAATTTAGATGCTACTCCACTTGATGCATGTATGTTTATTATTGATATTGCTTCATTATCTATGCTACCCTTTAACAAGATATAGTGCCCTTTCTTTTAATTAGATCAGGATGGCTACCTCTTCTTTTTTTTAATTTCACCTGAAGCATAGTAGATTCTGCTCCAACCTTTTACGTTTACTCTGTATGTACCCCACTATTTCAGGTATGTTTCCTGTAAACAACATATTGTAGGCTTCTGGCTTTTAATCCATTCTGCTGACCACCTCCTCTTTATGGGGGAGTTTACCCCATTCATATTTATGGTTAAAATTACCAATTCTGTATTACTTGCCATCTTATTAACCACTGTTTATGCTTTTCTCCCTTCCCTCTTACCTCCCTTCCCAATATTAAAGCTATGAGCACCACTTGCTTCTCACAGCCCTCCCTTTTTAGTATTCTTCCCCCCACCTTAGAGTTCCTCTCCCTATCTTATTCCTTTTCCTCACAATTTCTGTATTTCCCTTCTGCTTACCTTATTCCTTCCCTTTTCACTTTTCTCTTCCCACTTTTCAATGAGGTGGGAGAAGTTTCACCATAAATCGAATATGTCTAAAATTTTTCTCTTTAAGCCAATTCTGATGGCAGTAAGATACACACTATATTCATCCCCCTCTATTCTTTCTCTCAGATAAAATAGGTTTCCTTTGTCTCTTTGTGAAATGTAGTATCTCTACTTTACCCTTTTCCTGGTACAATTTCCTTTCCAACTCTATTTTCTAGAACAAGGTATACGTGTATTCTTTATATATATTTATAGCAGAAATATACTTTCCAAGCTTTCTTTTTACCTTTTTAGGTTTCTCTTGAGTTCTATATTTGTAGATCAAACTTTTTGTTAAGTTCTGTTTTTTTCATCAAAAAAATAGATGAAATCCGCTTATTTCGTTGAATGTCCATCTTCTTCCCTGGAAAAAAGATGCTCATTTTTGCTGGGAATGTTATTTTTGGTTGCATACCAAGTTACTTAGCCTTTCTGAATATCATATTCTAGGCCCTTCAATCCTTTAATGTGGACACTGCTAGATCTTGGGTAATCCTTATTGTAACTCCTCTATATTTGAATTGGTTTTTTCTAGCTGCTTGCAGTATTTTTTCCTTTGCCTGATGGTTCTGGTGTTTGGCCACTATATTTCTTGGTGTTTTGATTTTAGGATCCCTTTCAGTAGGTGATCGATGAATTCTTTCAATGTCTATTTTATCCTCTGTTTCTCTTACTTCTGGCCAGTTCTCTTTGATAATTTCTTGGAAATTAGTGTCTTTTTTTCAATCATATTTTTCAGGGAGTCCAATAATTCTCAGATTGTCTCTCCTAGATCTATTTTCCAGGTCTGTTGTTTTCCCAAGAAGGTATTTGATATTTTTTCCCATTGTTTCTTTTTTTTTTTTTTTCTTTTCTTTTCTTTTTTTTTAAATTTTGCTTGACTGATTCTTGGTGTCTCCTTGAGTCATTCAATTCTATTTGTTCCATTCTGATTTTCAATGAAGTATTTTCTTCACTCACTTTTTTATATCTTTTTCTAATTGTATAACTGAGTTATTAGGTCAGTTGTTTTGTTCTATGGAATTTTTTTCCATCTTCCCAATTTTATTTTTTAGAGAGCTATTTTCTTTTTCCAGTTCACTAATTCTATTTTTCAAGGATTTGATTTCTTAATCCACTCTGTCTTTAAATGAGTGGGATGACTTATCCAGACTCTCTTGCCACGTTTCCCTTTCCTTTTCCCATTTTCCTTCTAGCTCTCTTGTGAGAGCCTTTTTAATTTCTTCTATGAGAATCATCTGTGTTGAGGACCACATGATATCCTCCTTTGGAGATTCATCTGGAGACAGTCTTGTTTTTAGTCTCCTCAGGGTTTAAAGTCTGCTCTCCTTTTGTACAGAAGCTATCAGTAGTTAAGGTCTGTTTAAATTTTTTGCTCATTTTGTTAGAGAAGAATCAAAGAAGACAAACTAGCAAAAACAAAACAAAACAAAACAAATGGAATCTGCTTTTTTTGGGGGGGAGGGGCTGGATAGTGTCACTGAGCTTCCTCTACAGACTGTGGGGCCAGCAGCGAGGCACTAGCAGGACAGCAATGGCTATGCTGTGCTGTACTCTGAGACTCTGAGAGCATGCTGAGACACTGTGGGGAGGGTGGTCAGGTCCCGAGAGACCCTATGTATTCTTCACCCCCTGTGTTTTTAGCTTCTCTGCTTGTCTACTGGCTTGCTGCCTGCTGTACTATTGCTGCCACTTCCTGCCCTCAGCCTGTGCCCTATCTAAAGCCATCCCCACCCTCGAGCAAAAACAGACCTTTCCTGGTGAATTTCAAGGATGTCTTCTCTTGGTAATTATTTGTGTTTTTTTTTTTTTTCAGTCAAGCACTAATTCCGAAGCTTGTCATGAATTAAATTCTGAGAGAAAATGCAGAGCTTAAGCAGATGTGTGCCTTCTCTCTGCCATCTTGGCCAGAAGTCCTCTGGGAGTTTTAATTTTGGGATCTCTTTCACTAAATGATCAATGAATTCTTTCAGTGTTTATTTTACCTTCTGATTCTATGACATTTGGGCAGTTCTCTTTGATGATTTCCTGAAAAATAGTGTCTAGGCTCTTTTTCTCATCATGTATTTCAGGAAATCCAATAATACTTAGATTGTTTCTCCTAGATCTATTTTCCAGGTCAGTTGTTTTCCCAATTAGGTATTTTAATTTTTTTCCTTTTTTTTTTGTTTTTGGTTGATTGATTCTTATTGTCTCATTGAGTCATTCATTTCCATTTGTTCAGTTCTGAATTTCAGTGAATTATTTTCTTCATTTACATTTTTTTACTTCTTTTTGTATTTGTCCAGGTGAATTTTCAAATGAGTTATTTTCATCTATGGAATTTTTTCCATTTCAAAAATTCTGTTTTTTAAGGAGGTATTTTCTTTTTCCTTTTCACAAATTTTGTTTTTTAAAGAGTTATTTTCTTTTTCTGTTTCATTTTTCTAGTAGTTGCTTTTTTTCCCCCATTTTACCAAACCTATTTTTAATGAGCTATATCCTTTTTCCATTTCATCAAGTGTATTTTATAGTGAATTTTCTTCAGATAGTTTCTGTGTTGTATTTTCCAAACCCTATTACAAATTTCTCATTTCTTTTCCCCATTTTTCTTCTAGCTCTCTTTTAAGATCCTTTTTAATTTCTTCTAGGAGAGCCTTGTCTGATGAGGACCAGGTTATATTACCTTTTGGGGCTTCATCTGGAGAAAATCTGCCTTTAATCCCCTCAGAGTTTGAAATCTGTTCTCTTTTGTCATAAAAGCTATCTATTGTCAGAGTCCTCTTTAATTTTTTACTCATTTTTTTAAAAGTTAATGTCTGCCTTTACAGCGGGGAGGTTTTCCAGTGGCTGCAGTTGTGTTGGGTCAGTGCTGATTCATTCCCAGTGCAGGGTGTGCATGACCAGGATTCCATGAGATTCTGGCATTGTGGGGTTCACTATTGATCTTTTGTGTTTGTGTTGCATATTTTATATCTTCTCTGCTCATCTATCAGCTTGCAAACCAGGGCAGAGTGGCCATCAATGCTATAGATTCTTGTAGATTCCTCCCCATAGATTCTTTGCCATGGAGTCTGTACCACCCCACTGAGTCTGCACTCTCTTGGACTCTGCACTGCCTGCACTGACATTTGTACTCAGCTGCTTGTGCATTGCTGCCTCCCTCCTGTTTATGAATTAAATAGACCTTTTTCTGGCCCGGTTCCTCCCCATAGATTCTCTGCCATGCAGTCTGCACAGACTGTGGAGACTGCACCACCCCAGAGACTTTGCACTATCTGCAGTGGCATTTGTACTCAGCTGGTTGCAATGGCTGCATCCCTCCCATTTCCAATAGAAACAGACTTTTCGGTCAATCTTGAAAATTTCCTTCTGCTGAAAATTTTTTGCACTCCCAATATATGTGGGTTCTTCTGGTCCAGAGCTAATTCAGAGGTTGGATTTCATAATTATTGTGATGGCTGTAGAGAAGGTCAGAAAAACGTGTTGTTTCCACCATCTTGGTTCCGCCCCCTGGCATGGCTCTTTTCAACACCTGGTATATACTTTTATAAAATAGAGGTTCATGGCTTCAAACTTATAGTGTTTGCTAATAAGCACTTGCCCCCATTCAGTTCTGAATACGGCATAGCCAATGGATAAAGTCATTCCAGTATGCCACTAGATCTGATTAATTCCTTATCTGGGTTACTCCTTAGGTCTATACTGGCAACTGTCTATGGAATGGTCTCTAGCCAATGGACATTTTGAAATCACACACTCATTAGACATGAACCAAGTGTACAAAGAGATATCCAATGCTGGGAGAAGAATGAAGATGAAAGCATTGAGAGAATGAGTCACAAGTAACTTAAAAAGAGGAAAGCAACAAAGGCATCAACAATATTGGAACTCATTGATACTGAAAAAAAAATAACCAAAATCATCAATAATTATCTATCTATCTATATACACATATGCATACATATGTATATATGTTTGTATATATACATATTTGTATGTATATATCTATCTATGATATCTATCTTCTTTCTTTTATACATATATGTATGTAAAATTGTTTTAAGAAACATTTACATATGAAGCAAAGTAATTCTCAATGAGAATATTAATAAGAAACAAGCAAACTTTCATAATTATTATTCGACTATAGGACAATTTTTATAATCACATAATTGACCAAAAGATAAGAAACATACAAGATCCCATTGTGCTTATTTTTAATTTATTATAAAAATATATGCATTTCAATAGAACAAAAGGTTATTTTTCTTCCAAAAAGATGTTTCACATTCATACTTGAATATCATTTGAGATTTCTTAGGGTTATAACAACTGAGATAACCTAATTATGTCTAGAGATCCAATGACTTATAATCAAAATACAAAATGGTGACGTGTATGTATGTTCTTAAAGGATGCTGACTATGGTGAATAATGATCTAAGCATAAATTTAAGACACTGAAGAGGGGATATTACTGATAATAAAGACTAAGATCATAGTGAATTGATTAGATATGTAATATCCTACTATGTCACTAGTATGAGTCATTCAAAGAAGTTTTCCAAAATATTTTGTTTTCTGTCCCTATCATACTTGAGTTCTACTTGATGACAGAACAATGAACTTTAGACAATTTTTTTAGCTTGAAACAGTTACATCTAAAAGCCTACAAATGAGGATAACTTACTATCTTCCCCTTACATATTTCAATGCTACAACAATTTGAGAATTCACTTTTCCAAATTCTTCAGCTAGCAACACTGATCACAAACTTTCTAGTCTTGAAAAAACTCCCTTTCCCCCTACTGTTAACCTAGTTTTTTTCTTTGTGGATGGAAGTTCTCACAATGAGTCTGCTCTGGGGTTGATTGCTTTGTTGTTGTCCTTCATTCTTGAAAAAGACCAAAATGATATCACTACGTTAGAATCAAGTTAATGTGTTCAACTGTGACTGATCAGAACAGCATAAGCTTGGAATGCTTTGCTACAGGTCAAACCCAAATAGTTGTTAGAAAAATTTGGGGTAGATTGACAAGAAGGAATTGGAGGCCATTGTCTCCCTCTACACAGGATCTGTTAAAATATGAAATGTTAGCATTTTTGTTATATGATGTTCCCCCCCCCCTTTTTTTTGAGGGGGTAGAAAGAAATAATGTATTGTTCTTTATTGAAAAAATTAAATAATGTTGTAATGCCAGAGAAACTTAGGCAGGATAGAGATTAGAGAGTTTTTAATATTTTATTAATTGGAAAGCATAATTGACTAGACAGGACTCTCGTCTCAAAGTATCCACCGATGAATGGGAAAATCCAAAATCCTTATATCCTTATACCTTTTACAAACAAAGAAGGGGAAAGAAGCAGGAAACTTCTTCACAGACCCATTTGGTTCTGTCAGGATGGGGGGAGGAGAGGCTATAAATTATTACTAAAAGCCAGAGTCAGGATGTCTGAATAAACAGAAGTAAAGATGTCAATGAGGTATCCTGGATAGTCATATCTTTTGGAATATTTTAGAGGGGTAGTGTCATAAATTCTTGAAGGCAGAAGGATTTAGGAGTTAGGAAGTCTGATCTCCCCCTCATCTTGAGTCTCACATTGACAATTTATAAACTTAGATCAAATGGTCCTCAGTATTAATGGACCAGAGTGGGGTTTTACAACTAAGGGAATTGAGGCAGAACAGTTAAGGAAACTGAAATAGAATAATTAAGGGAAACTCAGTCAGGACAATAAGGGAAACTAGTGCAGGGAAACTGAGGTAGAACAGTTCAAAGAGACTGTGGCATAACAATGTAACTATCATATATGAAGTCAGAAGTTTTGTATAAGAATACACTACAGATAGTTTTTATGGTTAGGAAAGAGCAGTAAAAAATCATGAGTGGCTAGTAAACAATGTGAAACATTCACTATAAATGGAGAGAAATTCTATGAAAAGAATAGTTCTAGGCATTTCATGCAGTGAAATAAAGAGCATATAAGTCTATTAGCTAAGTGCAGACTTAAAACAACTTATGCTGGATTAAATTATCCAGGACCAGAAGTATTAGTCAGAAAGAAGTTGTACTGCTTCCTAAAATGCAGTTATTTCCAGTCATGTTACTTCTCTATTCAATAAACTCCACTGGGTCCCTAGTATCTCTTTTTGTTATTCAGTCATTTTAGTATTGTTCAACTTTGTGACACAATTTAGGGTTTTCTTGGCAAAGACACTGGAATCTTTTGCCATTTACTTCTCCAGCTCCTTTTTCAGATTTAAAAAAAACTGAGTTAAGCATTGTTAAATGACTGGGCCCTGGTGAGAAGTTTTAATTGAACTTAGTTTTTCTGGGCTTCAGGTCTAGCACTCTATCCACTTCACTATGTAGCAGCCTGTAAAATGCACAAGTGTAAAACCCTCTATTTGATTTTTAAGGCCTGATTCCTTCCTACCTTTCTAGGTTTCTAACACTCTACTATCCCATTTCCCTTCCACCAATTCTATTTTGCTTTCAATTGATTCCAAACACCTTTCTATTATGGTATTCTCTTAAAAGATCATTTTTCTTAGTTTCCCCCCATTCTGGGAACTTTCTCCCTTCACATCTTTGTCTCCTGCTTTCTTCAAGTTTCACCTTCTGCAAGAAGTCATTATTAATCCCTTTTAATCTTAAACTCTTTCAAGATTATCCCCAAATGATCTTGTTAAGATTTTGTTTTGGTATATTTCCTCCTCATTAGACTGTGAATTCATTGAGCATAACTATTTTGTTTCAATTTTACCCTTCTATCCCCAGAACTTAAAGCGTCTGGCACATAGTCAAAACTTAATAAATGCTTGTTTATCTGAGTTGACAATAATGAAGAAAAACCGCTAAAAGTCTATACCTAAACTGGAAAGGAAAACCTAATGCAACATTACTCATTTTGGAATTTTGCTTCAGTTCAACACAGATTCCTAAATTTGGTAGTGAGGATTAATGAGGATATGCCATAACTGAACAAAATATCTATTCTGGGAATTCATTTGAATGATATGTTACATATTGTATTTATTAACTGCACAACTGGCTCATAAATACCTTTCCTCAATGTTAGAAATAACACTCTTGACATTGAAAGACACATATCAAGGAAAATTTACTAAAGAAGAATCTTAAGAAATTATCTTAACATTTCTGGCCAAAAGCCAGCCCCACTCCACTTCAGGAAGAGAATGGGAAAACTTTTATACTTGCCCGTGACACAGCCCCTCTCTTCAGAGAGCGAATCGGTCCATTTTATATGGGTTACAGTCTTTCTGATATACTCACCACATGTTTCTCCTTAATATGTATAACCCCCCCCCCAATCATACATCCTGTGTTCAAAAATTATGGGAAATTCCTCCTTTGGGGTGTGTTGTTTAATATTCAATTAGCTTATTAAGCAGGCACAGTAGTTATTTGTTCAAGTCAGGTCATTGACCCCAACTAGTTTGGGCTGGATAGGCTATTATTTTAAGTTTGTGGTTTTCTCAAAATCACAAGAGTTTTTTCTGATTGACTGAATCCACCTCTGCTTTCCTAGCCCCCCAATTCCTTGTTTGCTCAAGGCTTCTATTGATCACTTAATTGTTTTGTGAATCCTAATCTTCCTTAACCACTCTCATTCCGAAAACCTCTTGATCACTATCCCACTATTCCACACTACCTCAAAGCTTGCAACACTGTAGAAACCCAACTTTTCAGCATTTTTTACAATTTTCCTATTTCCTTTTTAATAAAAATTTGGTTTCCACATCTTTTCTGTTATCCTTTCTTCAAACTTTTTAACATCATCTTACATTCCTCATCTATATTTTAATCTTCTTCAAAAGTAACCATTCTAATTTAATATTTCTTTAAACTAAAAACTTGTAAACTGAAAGGAAGAAGACTAATAAAGGAATACAATAAACTTGGCACAAATAAGAAGAAAAATAATAATAAGTGCTACAATCCTCAATTATGTACATGGTTTTGAGTAGACCCTCAGCTTAAATTCATCATCCCCCTTTTTCTGTCTTTTGGGGTGATGGAATTCTGAGGACAAGGGATGGAGATCTGAGTCTTCCATAGGAATCATGACTACTTCAAGCTGAAAAGGGGCAGAATGTTGAATCATCTTATAGGGTAAACCTTTAAGGATCTTATTTCAAAAAAGATTTATGCATCTATCAACAGATAGCTTGACTAGGCCAAATATTCATTTATTTACTTATTTAGGATATAATGACCATATTTTTCAGATTAAAAACTGCAGGATACTCATTGTTTCTATTGATCACTTACTATAATTAAAGAAGCTTGCCATAAGAGTTAAAAGCTGGGGCATAATTAATAATCAAAAACTGGTCCTTCAGGCTTCATTCTGAGTGCTTATAAATGATATGATAAAGCATCCCTAACTCTGTTTTATAGGTGACAACCAATTATGCAGTAACAATTCCACCTTATAACAACTCAAGAATAATCAGATAGGTTTTTATTGAAAGGAACTCCTCTGGGAAACTGAATGAGAAGGATCTCACCTAAGCAAAGACCAAGGCTATCTCTTCAACTTTTGCCCAGATATTAATTTCCACCTGTGAAGATCACATTCTTTTGGGTAGATAGTGGCACATTTCTCTCATATGGTGGATTACTGACTAGATGACTTTAATAGGCAATCATATGCAAATTCAAAATTCTAAACAGGCTACAATCCCAAGAGATTTTATCTCAAATAGCAAGCCTCATCAATCAAAGCTTCAGGTGAGTTTAGTTCTCAAAGATCACATATCCCAAATAAGTATTGACTACAATTCTACATTAATAACAGTAAGAGATTCATCCTAGAAAGTTCTTAAATTTATGTTTTAAATCTTCCTCCTTAGTTTTACCTGTAGAGGGTTTCCTGTATCAATTACCCTCCAGTTATAATTTGTTTGTTTGGTTTCTCCACTTCCTCCAATTCTCCTGATTTAGAAACAGGTCCCTTAGCTTTGGTATAATGAGTCCAACCTCATTCAGCAGTTCTTGCATCAGTCTTAGTGGTTAGCAGAATCTGGAATGGTCCATCCTAGTTAGGAAGTAATATTTCTCCTTTCCAAGATTTTATCAACCTGGTTTGATATGGATGTACAGTGAATTCTAGAGGTGGAGCCTGAGTAAGGAGTCCTTTCAATCAAAGTTCTGAAAGGCAGGTAGATATTGCCAGTCTATAGTCTCTTAATAACCTATCCTTTGTCTGAAAGGAACCCTTCCTTCCCCCCCAAGGCATTCCATATAACATTTCAAAGGATGACAATCCCACCTTGGGGCTGTTCTGACTCTGAGAAGTGTTAGTGGCAAATATTTCATCCAAGGTAAACCTTATTTCAATGCCTAGTGTAATGATCTAGTGTTTCAAAGTTCAATTCACTTGCTCTATTCTTCCTGAAAAAGATGGATTCCAAGGGGTATGGAATTTTTAATTTAATTTAATTCCTATTTAATCCTCTTTCCCCTTTCATTTGTTTCCTCAGGATCATTTTGTTGACTTTCTGGCATATCACACATATTTCTGTGATTTGTTTTACCATTGTATAAATCCCCAAACACCCAAACTGTTTAAGAATTATATCACAAAGTTCCTGGGTTCCCCAATGACTGCACCTATGGAGAATTCCTATCAGTTCTCTTGTTATCCCTTTGCTTAACATTTTTTCTCCCATCTGGGAGTACTCACTATACTTTCTCATCTTTAGTAGCACCTAATTTAGACAACTCTTCTGTTTCCCTTTGATTAAAGATTGGGATCATTTTGGGATGATCTATTTGAAGTATTAAGACTGACATTGGTTTTTTATCTGGCACTTAGCCAAGTTTGCCTTGCTTCCTTATATGCAAGCCTATTTCCACTCACTTCTAACAAGCTTCCCTTTTGGTGATCTTTAAAGTGCACCACCACTATTTCTAATGGCATTAATACATTTTCTAACACTTATTTGATTAGTTCACCATGAGCCAAATTCTTTCCCTTACTGAGGCCCCATTCCTCCGAAATTTTTTCCAATAGTATGTAGTACTCCACAGGCATATTTGGAATCTGCACATATAGGTCCTTCTTTCCCACTTAGTTTCTTAAGGGCCTGATTTAAAGCATAGAGTTCACATGTCTGTGTTGACCAATTCTTTGGCAGGGATCCTTACTCTTGTACTGACCAATCTTTCCCATTTATGATTGCATAATCAATTCCTTCTCTTTTCTTCAACCACTCATGAAGACCCATCAATAAACAATCATTCTCCTTTCTTAAAAGGAATATCACTCAAATCCAATCTTACTTTGGTTTGGAAGTCATATTTTAAAATTCTTGAACCAGTCAGCCAACAACCTGCCCTTTGGTTTAGGATGACCCTAACTTAATGTGGGGTGCTTAATATTGGGTAAGAAGGCAACTGGTTGCCTTTCTCTAACCCACAACTGAGTTAAAACCCTCAAGGAAGTTCCTTTATTTATAGTAATTGATGGAAAAGTTTGTTAAGTGTAGGTAAGGCCAATACTCGGGCTATAATCAGAGCTTGTTATACATAAAAGTAGAAACATTTTCTTTTCCTCTTTTAACCATTGTAACTCTTCCAGCTCTTCCTCTAATAGTTAATCAATAATCAGCTGTAGCCCTTTGTGCCCTTCCATCAGGATAGAATAGTCTAGCACAGGCTACAGCCTAAAGATTCTTTAATTTTCATTGGATCAACTTTCATCCCCCCACGATTTCCTTCTCCTACCTAAACTTCTAATCTAATATCTTTATAGGATTCAGTACTTAACAAATGTAGTCTAACAATCAATTGTTCCTATGTTTTATACCACAATAAATGTGTTCACAAACACACACAGTCCCAACATTTAAGAGAGCAGAAAACTGTCCTTTCAAGTAGGGATTTAAGAAATTGGATAACTTGAGTCTCCTGGGAGAGAGAATCAAAGAAGTTCTGACTCAGGTGTCTGGCTGTAGGTCTGTAACACAGTGACTAGCCTATTCTCCACGCCAGAAATGCTGGGAGAGGGTGCCATGTAGAAGATGTTGAGGTATTATCCACAAACTCCAAAAGAATACAGATCAGTGAAGGATGCCAGCCTAGCTAGAATAGATTTCACAAGCCTCTTGAGAGGGTGTTTTTGTTTTTGTTTTCCCAGTAAACCACAAGTTCTGGCCTTCAGAAGGCTTCCTGCCATGTAAATTAGGCCTACTTAAAAATACAATAGACTGACTCCAGTTAGCTGACTAAGAAAAGTTTCAAGAAACTTAATTAGTCTCAAAATCCCCAGAATTTGCTGAAATGTTTTAACAGTTCTATAATCTTAACTATTTCTACAGACCCAAATTAGTAGGTCCACATAAATATTTTATTTTTTTTCTTTTTGATGCAGTAGTTAAAAACTTTCCCTATCAGAACTAGTCTTTCTTCTCTCTAGCTAAAAGCTATTTGAATAAGTCCAATTATGTTCAAAAGAAGTGCTTTTAAATCTCAAATGGTCACATCTTTTCCCTTTATAAATCAGCTGAGAGAAGCACAGAAAACAAAACAAAGGCTCACTCATACAAACAAAAAGACACAAACACAGACTGCATTTAAATTCCTCTTCCTTCTGTTTAGCACAGAGTTGTCTCTTCTCTTCCTTACCCCTACTCCTGGGAGCATCCTCCCAATCCCTTTCCAAGGATTCCTCCCTTTTCCCTAAACCTAGAACCCATTCCTCCTATCTACAAATCCAAAAAGTTTTGGCATAGCCCAAAGCTGCCTTCCCAAGACTTCCATGTAGTTTTCCATGTTATGGGCCAGAACTCTGTCCTTGAAATGAGAATTCTTACAAGGTATTAAGTCAGTGGAATTGATAACACAATGGTTATCTAGTTTAGCATGGTGATTAAAAGTTCTCTAGTTCAGTACATGAACTTAGTACTCAATATAGTTCTACAAGATTGATACTTATTCTACAAGATTCACACCTATGATAATGTAATTATAATAGAGCATATAATTTGGGCCAAATTCAGCCAGACAGATTCATTCCATGTCACACCACCGTGGTAGTGGCAGGCTCTCCTCCTTGGCTTCTCCACTGAAACCAAGATTTCAGAAGGCCTCAAGAAAGCTAGCCCAAGCCCCAGAAAGCCAGTTTAAAGGAAACTAGATTGTGAAGGAGATAATAAACGATTTGGACTTTGATACTTGACTATTCTTGTGTTGTTTACTCTACTGAAACGAAAGCTGGTCCCAAGGCCTCCAGAAAACCAACCAGATCATTATATTTCTGCTAGATGGTTTCTACAAGGTCAGCGTAGCTCAAAGCTGCCCACTTCAGGATTCCATTAGAAAGGAACATCCCAACCAACAAAGGGTGTTTCTTACCTTTGTTTAATATATTGACTTGCGTGGTATGCCAGCTGGCTCCTGATCATTAAGATTCTTCAGGTTTCTTGAAGAATCATGGTTTGAAGTCATAAGTTCGAAGGGAATGGGGTTCAACCTCCAGGACTGTTGGAATCAATGGAAGCACTCTTTCCCAAGGGGTCTTAACTTGCTCTGTGCAAGGTCTGCAAGTCAAGCCCCACGTTGGGCACCAAAATTGTTAGAAATAACACTCTTGACACTGAAAGCCAGATATTAAGGAAAATTTATTAAAGAAGAATCTTAAGGAATAGTCTTAATATTTCTAGCCAGAATCCAGCCCCATTCCTCTTCAGAAAGAGGGAGCACTGAGTACCGAAATAGAGGAATCTTTATACTCGCTGGTGTGATGCAGCTTCTCCTTTTAGAGAGTGGATTGGTCCATTTTATCCAGGTTACACTCTTTCTAGATACACTCACTATATGTTTCCCCTTAAAATGTATAAATCACAGCCCCCCTCTCATCACACATCCTATGTTCAAAAATGGAGGGAAACTCCTCTGGGATATGTTGTTTAATATGCAATCAGCCTATTAAGCAGGCACAGTAGTGATTTGCTCAAGTTAGGTCATTGACCCCAACTAGTTTGGTCTGGAAGGTCTATTATCTTAAGTTTGTGGTTTTGAGAAAACCACAAGAGTCTTTGGATTGGCTGAATCCACCTATGTCTTCCTAGCCCCCAATTCCTTGTTTGTTCAAGATGTCTATTAATAATTTAATTGTTTTGTGAATCCTAACCTTCCTTAAGCTCTCACATTCTGAAAACTTATTCAGTGGTACTCACTATCCCACCCTCCCTCAAAGCTTGCAACACTGTGGAAACCCAACTTTTCACCATTTCTCACACTCAAGAACATTTCATCTTTAAAACAACATAAATTATTTTGCCCTAACATAGCTTTAAATGACTTCAGTCTGTTCAGGAAATACAATGGTAATATTAATTTATACAACTTTTTTCTTAATCAAGGATAATATCCTTTTGCAGAGCTATAAGCAAACATGAAAATGAAAACTCTCAAATGATAAAACATTTGCTTTAGAAAAAAGATTCCAAACTTACAAAAATATTCAGTATATCTCACAAATTATTTGATGTGTGCTTTGATTTATCAAATATATTCAGTCCACTGAAGGCAGAACACATTTATTTTATATAATGGGAAATATTTGTATCTTAAATAAACATTGTTTTCCTATTTTTATTCACTTATTTATTTATTTTTGCTGTTGTTGTAGGCAGTAAGTCCAATCAATTTACAATAAACATCTTAAAACAGAAAAGATTCAAAGTCAACTTGGTTTTGAATCTGAGTTCCAGTAATTACTATCTAGGAGACTATGTCATTTCACAATATGGAGAATTGATTTCCTTATCTTCAAATTGATAAGACAGGACTAGATGAATGTAAACAACCATTCAAGCTCTCAATCTATGATCCTATGTTCTTTTAGTAGAAGTGACATCCTTTAAAACTTAACTTTAGATCTAGGGCTCTATGTGCTTCCTCTAAAAGTAAAACAATTTCTGTCAATTAGATTCATGATTAGGTACTATGACTTGAAATAACAAATTAATTCTTTTAAACTACACAAAGAACTTTTCTAGACCTTCTGACTGTCATCATACAGGTTTGGGATACAATAATGAGTGTTCCAAATTATGATTCTGAGGAAATAAATAGCTGAAAGTGCTTTCTGAATCATCAGAAATTAAATTACGTTACATGTATTTTAATCTTGAGTAAATTTGTTTTCATTTCATATGTATATTTCAATTTTTAAAGCTTATTTTAAAAAAATAACCCAAGGTCAGCATATGTGAATTTTATATTAATAAATATTAATTTAACTAGGATGTTATTATGAAATTTTGCTGGATATGATATTTTTGGCTACAGGCCTAGTTCTTTTAATTGTTGGTAGATAGGTCTCTTATTGTAGCTGTTGTTAAGCCTTGTACAACTCTAAATGTTGCTCCGGTGTATTTGCATTGTTTATTCTTTCCTGAAATTTTTTTCTCTGATCTGGAGTTTTTGAAATTTGGCAATTATGTTCTTTGTGTTTTTCACAAAGGATTTCTTTGAGGTGGTGATTGGTGGATTTTTTCTGTTTCTACTTTTCCCTTATGTTCTATCACTCTAGAAAAATTTCTTGGATTATTTCATGCATTTTTGTGTGAAGGTTTTCTTTTTGGTCACAATATACTGGCAGTCTAATTATTCTTATTTTGTCTTCTTGATCTAATGTTCAAATCTGTCATTTTTCTTATAAAATGTTTCACCTTTGATTCCATTTTCTCATTTTTTTAATAGTCTGTTTTGTTATTTCATGTTCTCCATAGCTTCATTGGCTTCCCCTTGCCGAATTCTAATTTTCAAAGAATTATTTTCATTTTTGAGATTATACCTCTTTTTCTAGTTGGCTATCTTTCTTTTTTGATAAACTTCTTGTTTTTCTAGGATGTTTTTCTTTTATCTTTTCCTCAATATCACTTATTTGATTTTTAAATTCTTTTTTGAATTCTTCTATAAATTCCTTTTGGGCAGGGAGTCATTTCACATTACTCTTTATGATAAAAGTTGTGTTTTTTTATTTTTTTATTAAAATGTCCTCCTCTGAGGATAGACCCTGGTCTTCCCTGTTCTCATAAAATGTTTCAATGGTAGGGGTCATTCCTCTTTGCTAATCCATTTTTTAAAATAATAGGTATTAGTGTAAACACCTTTAATAGATGGGGTTCATATAATTCTCTCTATGACTCTCTGAAATCATCATGATGATCATTTCTTATGGAACAATAATATTCTATAACATTCATATACCATAACTTATTCAACCATTTTTCAACTGATGGGTTTTCACTTTCTTGCCATTCCAAAAAGGGTTACCACAAAGACTTTTGCACATGTGGGTCCCTTTCCCTTTTTCATGATCTTTTTGAAATATAAGTCCAGTAGAAACACTGCTGGTTCAAAGGAAAGGGTATACACATTTGGATAACCTTTGGACATAGTTCCAAATTGCTCTCCAGAATGGTTGGATCAGTTCACAACTTCACCAATAATGTATGTGTCCTAGGTTTCCCTATTCCCCTCCAATATTTACCAATATCTTTTCCTGTCATCTTAGGCAATCTGAGAGGTGTATAATGATACCTCAGAGTGCCTTAATTTTCATTTTTCTGATCAATAGTTATGAAAGCACATTTTCAATGTCTACAATTGGTTTCAGTTTCTTCATTTGAAAACTATCTGTTCATATCCTTTGACCATTTATTAATTGGAGAATGGCTTGAATTTTTACAAATTTGAGTCAGTTCTCTATATATTTTAGAAATGAGGCCTTTTTCAGAATTCTTGAATAGAAAAGCTTTCTCCAGTTTATTGTTTCCCTTATAATTTTGTCTGCATTGATTTTGTTCGTACAAAACCTTCTTAACTTTATATAATCAAAATTATCCATTTTGCATTCAAAAACTGTACTCAAGTTCTTCTTTTGCCACAAATTCCTTCCTTCTCCATGGATCTACAAGGTAAACTAACTTTTGTTCTTCTAAATTTGCATATAATATCACTCTTTATGTCTAAATCATGAACCCATTATGACCTTAATTTGGTATATGGTGTTAGGTGTGGGTCAATGCCTAGCTTCTGCCACACTAATTTCCAATTTTCCCAGCAGTTTTTTGTCAAATAGTGAGTTCTTATTCCAAAAGCTGGGGACTTTGGGTTTGTCAAATATGAGATTATTATAGTCATTGCAATTGTCTCCTAAGAAGCTAATCTATTCAACTGATCAACTACTCTTTTTCTTAGCAATACCAAATGGTTATGATGACCACTGCTTTATAATATAGTTTAAAGTCTGGCACAGCTATGCCACTTTCATTTGTATTTTTCCCATTAATTCCCTTGAGATTCTTGACCTTTTGTTCTTCCAGATGAACTTTGTTATTATTTTTTCTAGATCTATAAAATAATTTCTTGTGATTTTGATTGGTAGAAGATTAAATAGGTAGTATTGTCATTTTTATAATATTTGTTCAGCCTACTCAAGAGCACTTGATATTTTTCCAGTTGTTTAGATCTGACTTTATTTGTGTAGAAAGCGTTTTGTAGTTGTGTTCATAAAGTTCCTGACATTGCTTCGTGCAAGTAGACTCCCAAATATTTTATATTATCTATAGTTATTTTAAGTGGAATTTTTCTTTGTATCTCTTGCTGGTGGACTTTTTTGGTAACATATAAAAATGATGATGATTTCTATGGATTTATTTTGTATACTGCAACTTTGCTTAAATTGTGAATTGTTTTTAGTAGTGTTTTAGTTGATTCTGTAGAATTCTCTAAGTATACCACCATGTCATCTGTAAAGAGTGATAATTAAATTCCTTTAATCTCTTTTTCTTCTCTTATTGCCAAAGCTAACATGTCTAATACAATATTGAATAATGATAGTAGGCAAACTTTTTTCATTTCTGATCTTCCTGGGAATGGTTCTAGCTTGTCCTCATAACATATGATGCTTGCTGATGTTTTTAATTGGATATTACTAGATCATTTTAATGAAAAATCCATTTATTTCTATACTCTTTAGTGTTTTTAATAGGAATGGGTGTTGGATTTTATCAAATTTATTTTTCTGCATCTATTGAGATAATCATATAGTTTTTGTTTGGTTATTGATATAATGAATTATGCTAATAGTTTTCCTAATATTAAACAAGCCCTGAATTCCAGGTATAAATCCTATTTGGTCATGGTGTATTATCCTGGGGATGACTTGTAATCTCTTTGCTAATACTTAATTTAAGATTTTTGCATCAATATGCATTAGGAAAATTTATCTATTATTTTCATTCTCTGTATTCTCCCTACTCGGTTTCAGTATCAGCACCATACCTGTGTCATAAAAGGAATTTGCTAGGACTCCTTCTTTCCTTATTCTATCAAATTGTTGCATAGTATTGAAATTTATCATTCTTTAAATGTTTGGTAGAATTCACATGTAAATCCATCTGCATTTTTTTCTTAGGGAGTTGATTAATTGCTTGTTCCATTTCTTTTTTCTAAAATAAGTCGACTTAAGTAATTTATTTCCTCCTGCTTATCTGGGCAATAGTTCATCATTTCTTATAGCACACTAGTATTCAATAAAAAATATATACCACAAAGCATTAAGTATTCCTCAATTGATGGTAATCCCCTAAATTTCCATTTCTTTGCTTCAGAAAAGAACCACTATAAATATTTTTTGTGTTCACATAGGTCCTTTTCTTTCTTTCTTTCTTTCTTTTTAAATCTCTTTTTGGATACAGACCCAATAGTGGTATTGCTAGGTTGAAGGTTATGAATAGTTTTATAGCCATTTGGGCATAGTTCCAAGTTGTTCTACAGATTGTTTGAAGCAGTTCATAACTCTAACAATACTGCATTAATGTGTCATTTCCCCCACACTCCCTCCAATATTTGTCATTTTTCCTTTTCTGGCCTATTAGTTAAGCTAATAGCTATGTGGTAGTGTTTCAGAATTGTTAAAATTTCTCCAATCAACAAATAGTTAGAGCATTACAATTACTCTTCCTAACTGTATTTCCTCCTTGTTTATTTTATTCTCTTTCTTCTGTTACCCTCTTTCCTCAAAAAAAAAGTTTTTCTTCTGAGTTCCCCCTCCTTCAATCTGCCCTCACGTCTATCTCCCTTGCCCATTTCTTATCCTCTTCTCTTACTATCCTGTAGGCTAAGATAATTTTCTATATCTAACTGAGTGTCTATGTTATTCCCTCTCTGAGTCAGTTCTGATGAGAGTAAAATTCATTCACACCTCTTCACCTTCAGTTTCCCTTTTTTCCCTCCACTGTACAAATCTTTTCTTGTCTCTTTTATGTGTCATAATTTACCCCATTCGTCCTCCCAGTACATTACTCTCACCAATTAATTCTATTTTTTTAGGTATCCCTTCACATCCAAAGAACACCCATGCTTTATGTCTACATATAGTTCTGATTACTCTAGTAATAAGAGAATTCTTATGAATGACAACTATCTTCTATCTAGGCTGTCTAAGACAGCTAAAATCTGGGCTATTTCTCTAATCATAGATTTCAGACAGTCCACTAATTTTAAAATTACCTCTCCTGGATCTATTTTTCAAGTCAATTATTTTTCCAATGAGATATGTTTTCAATTTTTACATTTACATTTAATTTCAACATTATCTTCATTTTTTTATTGTTTTAGCTTTGTTTTTTTTTCATTTCTTTGAAAGTTATTAACCTCTATTTGCTGAATTCTAATTTTTAAGGAACTATTTTCTTCAGTGAGTTTTTGTACTTCATTTTCCATCTGTCCAATAATATTATAAAGGAGTTGTTTTCTTTTTTAAAATAAAACTTTTTTTTATTTTCAAAATATATGCATGGACAATTTTTCAGCATTGGCCCTTGCAAAACCTTGTGCTCCAAATTTCCTCATTTGTCTCCATCCCCTCTCCTAGAAGGTATGCCATCTAATATATGTTAACCATGTGTAATTCTTTTATACATATTTCCATAATTATTGAGCTGCACATGAAAAATCAGGTCAAAAAGGGGAAAAATGAGAAAGAAAATGAAATGTAAGCAAACAACAACAAAACTATGCTATGATTCACACTCAGTTCTCATAGTCTTCTCTCTAGGTGTAAATGGCTTTCTTCATCACAAGGCCATTGGAACAGGCCTGACTTATCTCAATGTTCAATAGATCTAGGTCCATCAGAATCAATCATCAACAAATCTTGTTTCCATGTACAATGATTTCATGATTATGCTCACTTCACTTAGCATCAATTTATGTAAGTGACTCCAGCCCTCTTCAAAATCATCCTGTTGATCGTTTCTTATAGAAAAATAATATTTCATAACATTCATATACCAAAACTTATTCAGTCATTCTCCAATTGATAGGCATGCACTCAATTTCCAGGTTTTTGTCGTCACACAAAGGGCTGACACAAGCATTTTTGCACAAATGGGGCTCTTTCCCTCCTTTATGATCTCTTTGGAATACAAGCCCAGTAATGACACTGCTTGATTAAAAGATATGAACAGTTTGATAGACTCTTGGGCATAGTTCCAAATTGCTTTCCAGAATGATTGAATCAGTTCACAACTCCACCAACAATGCATTAGTGTCCCACTTTTCGCACATTCTCTCTAACAGTTATCATTATCTTTTCCAGTCACCTTAGACAATTTGAGAGGTACATAGTAGTATCTCAGAGATGTCTTAATTTGCATTTCTCTGATCAATAGTGATTTAGAGCATAACGGAGTTGTTTTCTTCAAGGGATTTCTCCCCCCACAATGTGACTAATTCATCTTTTTCAAGGATTCTTCTCCTCATTAGTTTTTTGTATTTCCTTTGCTATTTGGCCTAATCTTTTTGTTTAATTATTTTCTTCACTTTGTTTTTGTTTTTCCTTTACCAAGTGTTGATTTGTTTTTCATGATTTTCTTGCATCATTCTCATTTTTCTTCCCAATTTTTCCTCTACTCTCTGACTTGATTTAAGATCATTTTTGAGTTCTTTCATGGCCTGAGACAAATTCACATTTTCTTGACAACTGTGGATACAAAAGTTTTGACTTTATTATTTTATGATTGTGTGTTTTTGTTTCTGGATTTTGAGCTTGCATGGTTATTAATATAGTACTTCAATCAGCAGAAACAAAAAATTTGACTGGGAGAAAGAGACACCAAGGAAAAACCCCATAGGTTTGG